>NC_071292.1:41025157-41625157 GCF_943737925.1 Anopheles nili | reverse complement strand
GAAATCACTTATACTTCGCACCGAAGCAAACGACTCTCACTCGACTGGCTACTTTTCCGTCCACCTCTCGTGATACACGTAACTGAATCATATGCCAACATGAGCCAATATGAGTGCGGAGGACATGTGATGTCTAAAAGGTTATGCTTGAATTGTTTGTGGGACAATCACCGAGCGCGCGATTGCTTTTCGCAATACAAGTGTCGACACTGCAATTCAGCTCACCACACACTGTTGCGCGAAATGTTCCGGCACACCAACCACACAACGCAGACGATCACTCGACAAATACACAAAGACACTACGTAGCAGCAAACACAAGCAAGCACACCTATGATAACGCATCCAGAGCGAGCACTATTAGATAGTGCCTGTCAGCCTGACCTGATGAGCACCCGGTTCGCTCATAGATTAGGTCTAAAACACAACTGGATCGGTAATTTGCTAGCACATGATGTGCATACGGATAAATGGTAAATACCGCTGAATTTTATGCTCGCGATCCGGCGCGGTGGCCGGCATAAACATAGCACGCATGTTCGATCCGCTTGGTTTCATCTCTCCGATTGTTATGCGAGCCAAAATTATGATGCAGGAGTTATGGTTCCGCTTCCATTCAAGATTGGCCACTTCTATCCGGTTTTAAGATCAATCGCTATACGCTGTTACCTGATACTTGATTGCAGTTACATACCTTTTGTGATGCGTCTGAAGCAACTTACGATTCATGTTCGATGCGAAAATAAAACAGGATAAGTTCGCATTACTCTGCTCTCGTCTAAATCGCGAGTGGCATCACTTAAACGTGTTACACTCCCTCGGCTTGAACTGTGTGCGACAGTGTTAGGCGGTCAGCTTTGCAACCGGGTGAAGAAGGCGATGGGACTAGACAGAGCAATATAATTTTTTAGGTCTGATTCTACCATCACCTTAAAGGGGATCAGCGCAGCACCTAACACCTGGGCAACATTCGTGGGTAACTGAATACCTGAAATACAGAGAAGGACATCTTTATGCGTCCGATTTGTAAACTTTTTTGTACTCCCTTTGGCCGCTGAATGCCAAACCATGTGCTAAACCACGTTTCAATTGTTTTCGTTATGACATTATGTCATGGAGCAGAGAATGTGTACGCTAATGACAGGGCAAGTGAAACTTCGTTAAGTATAAGTCGTCACTTAGTGAGTGCCAGGGGCCCTCAAACTACGGCCCTCAACCGTACTAAGGGGCTTTAAATACGACTGGCTAACAACACATCAGAGCCGAATTCCTAGCCAGCAAAGAAATCATCACTCTGAAGTACACAGAAGACAAATGTGAGCACAAGCTTTACTACTATCTCAGCATTTAGTTCAAACCCCAATTTCAATCAGTAAATTTAAACAAATGCTTCCCCTTATCAATTAGTATCATTACACTTTGTGTTCTTTTTCAGCTCTCTCTCTCTCCCTTCGCTATCATTATATTAACTATCTTATTTTATCACCTATACTACCTCTCCATTATTATATTTTTTCTATTTTTCCAAAATCAAATCTTATTCAAAAATTATTAACTAATAAATTCCTCTCTTGGTCATATGCTTTTTATTTTTACTCTCTCCTTCTCTCTTTTTTACTGCATTTATTTTATCATCTGCTCTCGCCACCAATTTTTCTATGTCATCTATTATACATCTACATTGCAATACTTTGCTACCACACCACATCATATTTCCATTTTTCACATTTCATTAATTGGACTCATCCATAGTGAGTATGAGTTTACTAGAGTACAAGTCGACTCATGCAATGAGACAGTTGAGTAAAAAACAAACGTTTTAATAATATTTATTTGTTAACAGACAGATAAAACAAAGATCTCGCTCCTCCGAGTGCTGACTTGAAAAGACCGCCAATACTGCAGGCTGTTCGTCGGATTCCTTTTTCAAACTTTGTCCCTTTTAACGACCTCTCTCGGCCAATCGTTTCGGGTCCGCTCGCAACTAAGCTGTTTATTTAGTAGCGCCTCCTAGCGTCTAATCCCATTGAGAGGGGTCCAGGTATTCATCTTGGTCCGGGTGTCGAGCCGTCGCCTAAATGATACCGAGAAACATGCGGTCACTTAAGTGACATTTGTTTTATATCAAAGTTTACTGAATAATATAATTTGTCCATGATTTTGAAGGTTAAAAATCTGTATTTTCTCATTTTTACTTTTACAAATTCTGTCTCACAGGGCACTGATGTAACAAGAAACAACAGCATGAATCGATAACTGTGGTGATACCATATTTTTGAAATTAAAAATCATAGTAGTGAATGTTTCTTATTGTTTCAAAACTGATCTGTTATGCTATCAAACGAATGCGTAGACCATACAAAACAATACGAAGCATAATAGTTTAAGTAAAAGCTGGAACTACCTGAAAACTCGGAGCTATTTTGCGATCGTGTATAGTTAAAATACTTACACCAATAATGAGCATGACCCATGCCTCATTAGCTCATCATATGCATTACGAAATGTATGGTAAACTAGGGTCATAAATGATTGTATAATATATGGATATGTTAGAAATATATAAAAACCTCTATATGTAATATCGATAATCGGAAATCGGCTTTCAGGAGACGGAAATAAATTTGATTGTCAGTCATGTTGGTCAGTTTCGGAAATTCACCTGATAAAAAAAGTCCCAAAAAAACAAGAAACAATGCAAAGTTAAAATGGGTTTATTATTGGGATATTATATAAATAATGTTATAATACGCACAAATATCACATCAACTTCATTAAAAAAAAACACCACGAAAAAATAATATTTGTAATTCATTACCACAGCACTGAAAAACGATAAACCAGAGACAACTGTGGTAAATGTTTTACCGGTTGTCAAAATTGGTTCAGTGTCATTGAAAAGCAAAAATTAGCGAAAGGAACACCCTGTGTTTAACGGGTTCCTTTTGCTCGAGACGCTGGCTGCATTGAGATGGTATTCGTCAACGCAGTCGTGAAGTGAAAAGTGGCAGTCTAATTGCGCGTTAGGTGTTTAGTTCGCTAGAAGATTGCGTTGTTTAAAAGGTAAATGTATTGAAGATTTGTTCTATTAGCCACATGACATACGCTCTTACGTACTGCATGTTATTTAGTATTCAGCAATTGTGCGTAAGTGGCGACGAAAAAAGAAGAGACCGAAAATAAAGAAGGACGCTTGGATGTTCAGCCACTGTGCGTAAAATGCGACGAAAAATGCTCACGTCTGTTCGGTTTGGAAGACATAACGTAGTGGCATCGGTCGTTCTTCGGTATGGCATAGTGAGTATTTTCATGTTTCGATGCTTGTGGATTGGATTAGATTAATCTGCTTGCTTATTGAATTTTTAGATGTTGCAGCATGCCCGTCGGGAAAGTGCCTGAAGCCTCGCAGTGAGTGCAAATAGATTGAGGTTATGATGCAGTGTATGTTACGGCTTCTGTGTAAGTTCCGGCGTAAATGGTGAGTACTGATGTTTCATCCTTCTATGTTTTTCTGTTGCTGATTATGCCAAAAGTATCGTGGACCACCTTGGCACACACATTGGCTTTACAATTGACCGTGTAGTTAATATAAATTCATAGTTGCTAGGTTAGTTGTTGTATGGATGTTTTTAAGAATGAGACATTATTTTTCTTTTTAAGTTAAAGATTGAAGTTAGAGTATGAATTTCAAATCCAGCAAGAAATGTACCTTTGGCCGTTTTTCATTGTGTAGGATTTTATCCCAACAAGCTTGCATTATATCAAAACTAGATCGCGAATGGGCTATTGTTGATGTTGTACTAGTACTTGCCGTATTGCTTCAAATTATCATTTATTGTAGTTGACATATATTTGACGTATATGTTAACGTTGCCTCCGTATGTTTTTAGTAGATTTTTTATTGATTTTGTTTATTTGATAATACAAATATGATTAACATATTGCTCCGTGCAAATCCTTATAAAATTGTAATTGATTTGATTGATTTCCTGGCGACCGGCGAATCATATAAAAGATTGGAATACTTGTTTCGCGTAAGTAAAAACTACTTTTCAAATAATTTTTAAAGTCATAAACTTAATAATTTTTTTTTAGATTTCATCTGTAACAATAAACCGGTTTGTACCTGACATATGCCGTTGCATAGTTCAAGCATTGCAGGATTATGTTAAGGTATTCTTTCTTTTTCTATTTAGAATGTCTTTAGAAAGAGGAAGACTTTAGAATGTCATGAACGCACAGTTTTATATTTTAGGATTATGTTTTATTCGTTATCGGGGTATGTTTGTATAAGATTTATAATTGCTCTTTTTATACACTCATGAGGAGATGGATACCGCTTTTCCAGCTCTTCGTTTACATATCCAAGAAATCCACTATTTTTGGTTTGCTTCCTGATTTCGGAATAACTCTCCTTCCACATCTGCATAACGGAAATCATCTCGGTTTCAAAATTTGTCGATGTGTTATGTGCTTTGCGTGAACGGGAAGCGGGGGTGTGCTGCCTTACTGGGGTGATGGGTTGACGTAGAGGGGAATTCGTGCGTGGTTGTGGAGATATCTGTATCGTTGGATTCGGAGATGACTTTCGCTGCTGGGTAATGATGGGTAATTCGCCGGTGAAAAATGATGTTCGTGACGGAGTTGTAATCAAGCATTATCAAAAATGAATGTTGCATTTCCTATTTTTGCCTCCGCCCTTATGGGGGTTATCATCAAGTTGGATCACCTCAGCGTATTTTTTACTATCGTTGTTAGAAAGGAAGAGCCAGCTTAATGATTTAATTAGGAATTTTCTGGCGAAAAAAACAAAAAAAAAAGTCTTTATTTCGCTCTAATTATTGCTCTTGCTTACTCCACTTGCTAACTAATTTTTCTTCAATTTCTTCTCTCTTTTGTATACAAACGGATGAGCATTGCAAGCTATGATGAGGAAGGCATGCTATAACAAGCATGGCAATCTATGACCATCATGGCATGCTATAAAAATCGTCATGCTAGAGCTCGACGAGTAGTTGAAAATGTCTTTTGTATATTAGTTAATAGATTCAGAATTTTGCAAACGGTTATCAACCTTGAACCCGATGTTGCTCGAGACATTGTTTTAACCACAATTTATTTACACAATTTTATCCGGAAAAGAAATCCGATGAACACTACAGAAACTAAAGTAGTTCCTGCGGATACTATTAACTTACCTCGATTGACACCAACAGATCCAGCACGGCCATCGGGTCGCTTGTTGGCCATAAGGGCCCATTTGGCGGAATATTTGAAGAGAAACCGCTAATGATTGTGGATTATTGAGGCATGTTGATATGTGTCCGAATAATGAACTTTTTTTCGTATTGTGAGGGTTTGTTTTGTGGATGAAATTTGGTAAGTAAGTTGTAGTTTTACAACAATATTTAGAACAACATCCAGTTAAGATTAATAATAGTCAATCTCATTTGTTAATTTATGAAATGTATTTAGAGATACCATCGAGCGCTTTTAAGGCGAAAGATGAACTGAGCCTCCCCCGTACGCAAGACTGACTATCCAAAAAAAATCCAAGTCATGAAAGCCTTCGCTTAGCTTAGCAAGGCATGCCTTGAGCGTACACCTGTTATTGCGCCGTTTAAGAAGAAGATTAGGATAGTATAAATTGAAAAATATTACCGCATCCATCGTTTCTCCTACTTCTGCCGAGTCTAGCAAAAAGCACATTGCTCTATACGTATACCAAGTAGGAACAAAAAAGAAACAAAAAAGAACATTAATAGAACATGTATTATGAAAGAAATTATTTTCAAAAGCCATAAATAAATCAACATATTACTTACCCGAACCCGTATGGGCACTTTGATTTGCTTTGGCGTGGAACTGTCTGAATTGTCCTCGCAAGTTTTGCCACTTGTTTTTTGTCGCCTGCAGTGGCATCCCAACAATATCTGCAATTTGACGCCATGCGTCTTCCTGCATAACAATATTTTTGTAGTTTATGTGGCTCTTTTGCCACAACACTGGAAACCCTTCAATAAGCTCTATCAATTCTATCATCCGCTCTGGCGTAAATAAATTCTGAAATAAAAAAACAATATTATTTTTGAACAAAAAAAACTTGGATTTGCCATTGAAGCCGTAATTTTAAACCAAACTTATCACAAAAACCATGAACCGGTACAGTTTTTCCTGAGTTTGTTGGCAAACAATTTTCAGTAATAGTGGATATCATGAGCCGATTAAATCTGAAAAAAAAATAATTGATTTTAAAATCACTGTTGTATAGTTGAGCGAAACACACATATTTTACACATTTTACGATAAGAATATATACATAATAAACAGGTACTACATCGAATAAACGTGATGTTCAATAAATTACGACCGCCACCGTTGTAAGTGTACATTATATTAGTATCCGTTGACCTTATATTTTGATCATACTTCTTTTAATATTGGTTTTTAAACCAAAGCTGTTTAACACCATTTTGTACCAAACGAACATAAAAATTTACATAAGGCACACAGCCACAGAATGCAATGGAATATAACTCACCTAATTAATTATAACTAACTTTATCAATGGTTTTTTATGTAAACCAACCAACTAGATAATTTACCTTAGCTACAAACTAATGATATTTAAAGCAAAGAATCTGAAAGCAGCTATTAAAATTATACATCTTGCTTCTGCGGTCCGTTCTTGGTAATCATCTTCGTCGGAAGATCTGGAGCGGAACTGGGTCCTCTGTCTAGCATAAACAGTGTTCAATCGTTGCCCAGTTAACGCTTTTACATGCGTTGGCTACATCCAGTGTCACCGCCTTTGAACAGCACTTGTCGTGGTGGTTGGTCTTAGAGAATGACATTGCACGCTGTCCACAGGCCACCACATCCTGAAACACTTATGAAACTTGAAACGATCGGTCTCTCCATGCGGTATCCGTATTACGCGGGGGAGAAACTTGGACCGTGGGCGTGCTCCAAGCCTCGTTGAAGCTCTTTAGAATTATGTGCTCAATTTTTTTCTCGGCTGTATCGAGCATGCATAGAGGCCTCATAGACGACAGTAGGTCCAACGCACCGATGCTCTTCTTCCCATTGCTTAGTTTGCCGGTTTGATGTTGTAATAAATTAATCGTTTTATGAAACACCTCACTTGGAGAGCGATTTGAACAAGAGTCTTAATTTTCATTCTGTAAATGTAATGCCTGTAAGCCGTCTTCAAGGCAGCCCATCGCCAATGCACGTCGATTTTCAACCCAACCGATATTGCGTACTTCTCCAATCTCTTTTTTCGCTTTAAAACTATTTTATATTATCTTTTCTATCAGCAGCGTCTTGTTCAAGCTGACAGTTGGCGACCTTGCTCGCGACCGGTTGCTTTCAGTGATAAGATCTCCTTTTGAGCGATAAGTCATCTTTCTACTCACCATTTCTTAGGCGATGTTACTAGGTGTTTTTTTACTTACCTGTACTTATTGATGTTAAAAATTTCTCGCTTGTCTTTTGGCGGGGAAAGTTCATTCTCCGTGAGTGATTCAGGTCATTATTCTGTGACGTGTGGCGGTTGTTCACTAATAACGTCTCCCAAACACACGCATACGGGGGTGTTGGAAAAACATTAAATTGTCGTAATTCGGAGCGGCGTTATTGGATGCGTGTTCCTCCCAATCCCGTAATGTGATTATAGGCAGTTTTGTGCAAAGTAGATGCTCAGTAATGCTGCCCCATGTGCCCGTCTCTTCTCCTAAGTGTTGCAAGATCTTTTTGTGTCGTTCAATGCAGCGTTTTGAGATAATTCTTCGGTAGTGAAGCGAAATTTTCCAACCCCTGCTTTATATCTTTCAAATCCTGGCATAACCTCTCGAACTTTCTTAAACGGGTTTCCACTTCTATTTGATTCCGTTCGGGAACAAAATCGTCCAAAAACTTCTCGTACCGCGAGAGTGACACCAACAAAATTGTCCGCCAGGACACCTATGCAATGGGTTGCGCTGGCATTATGTGAATCTGTACGGAGGTCTGCGATTAACAGTATATTGCGTAATGCCTCAAAAACAGCTGTAGTTTTCGCGACTATTTAACGACAAACTTTAATACGGTAAAACGATCGAAACTCGCGACTTGAAATCAGATATTCGCACTATCCTGGTCACGGCACCATGCACAATCACATGAATCTAAATAATCTAAATAATCTAAATAATCTAAATAATAATAAAATGAATCTAAATAATCATTTTTAGCATCAGGTAAAAATATTTATCCCACTTATTGGTACTTCGTATTCAAATTAATCTCGACATTCCGTGTTTTATTTAATTCCAGATTGATTTTTGAAATGTAAATAAAAAATCTTGTGTGATAAATATTTGTTGATCGATAGCGTTTCTACTTGGTTCAGTAGAATAATATGAAAAAATGAAACAACGTTGTTGTGTCCTCAGTGAACAAAATACACTGCTCAGAATCAATTTTTTGTTTGGATAATTGCATCAGCAATTGAGTTGTTTGTGTGCTATTGTGTGCTAAGAATTGACTCACGCCAATAAATTCGCGGGATAAGAATGTGACGATGATTTCCCTTATGCGATTAACATAGCGGTTACCGGATTGCAATAAGCAGCTACTTATCAAGTTTGAAAAAATTTCAATATCCAGTCCAAGAAACAACAGTTCGTAGCAAATAACTGGACATACGCATATGTGCTATCGAATAGTTATATAACAATATCCCCATATTTTAATGCTTGTACAAATGTACAGATGTGATGTGTGTTAAACATGTTGATACGCACACGGTGATGTAATCTACAATTTTGCAAATACTCATAATAAAATAAGCCAAGAAAACTATGGTATTGATAACAACATAAAAAAAAAATGTGAGTATAATTTTAGCCACAGTATTTCTAACGTTTGTCATGTTTACCATTGAATTGAAGCATTATCCCTTCATGCTTTCTAAAGAGCAAAAGTTGTACTGGTAATGATTGCATCAATATTTCAGTTGTCTCACGGATAGTAGAAATATCGGAAAAGTTACATAAGAAAATCGCTAAAAAAATGTTGAATATTTAAAATCGGTAGAATAACTTAAAGATGCATTTCTGAACAGCATTTTGAACACATTATTAGTGACATTGATTGTCATTGACGAGACAAAGCCCGGAATCCGGACAATGTATGAAACAAACAAATTGGTGAGATGAGGTAAGACAGTTGTAATGTATTAATGTTATCATATTGTGATGTGATGTGATGTATCCATTTGCAGGTCTGATTGAAAATATGTCCCTCAAATTCTCACGCTCTTTCGACATATTCCTTATTCGCAGTAGTATTGTTTGGCTCCATATGTATAATGTTTCGTAATTCGACGATTTGATGAGATCAAACAATCGATCGAAACAAGCTAACAAACAATATAAAAAAAAACAACATTTTTGTTTGCGTTTAATGGAATGTAAAAACAGAATCTCGAAAGATTCAAAGCAAATTAATCCGATTGAGCAAGATGCATGCGCATACATGTGTCCGAGGGGTAAGTAGTTGGAAACATGAGATATAGTTGGTGATACAACATTTCGATAATTATTATTCTATTTCATAGGTGTGGTGAACAAGCATTGACACCCAAGAATCGACCTACAAAAATTAAATCGATAATTAGTAATGTGTTCAAAATGCTGTAGCTTAATATTTCTATGATGAGCGATTTAACACTGTCCTCGTGAAAAATGAAATACCAATTAAGCAATCAAAAGTTACGGTAAGATAAGTAGAGTTGATTGATGATGTGAACATCAGTCTTATGGATAAATCAGACGATTTGTTGGTAAACGAACGCAAACTCGAGAAATATTTGAAAATTTAATATTGTGTGTTTCAAGATAGTAGCTTACATCGTGTGACGTGTTATTTAAAAGAGAAAAACTGTTTCCAATCAGTTTGATTTTTGCGGTTCACACTGTGTTGTATTTGTATGAGTTCGATAAAATATGGTGATAATGTTCATTTTATTTGTTACGACTGCTTAGTCTTCATACATTGTTGGCAAACAACGATTGATTATTAGCTTCACCATCAGTAGGTGTACGGTAATTGTGACGTTAGAAAAGTCACCTCTCTGTCCCTTGTTAGTTGATAGACACACGTACACGTAGATAAACGCGAATTAAAGTTTTAGGCCTCAGAGCAATTTTTAATTCTTGTTAAAAAATTACCTTCATGGAAAGGATCACTTAGCATAGGGAATGCCATCGGAAAATAAATAACTTCGTGATATTTCTTAGCTCCTCACATAAACCCGTAGTAATGTATGCTCTGTACGAAGTAAATAGCTTAGGTTTTGTTATTCAAATTTAGCAAAATGTTGATGATGGTATCGTTCATTGTTGTTGGCACTCATTCAATTTCTGATGATACCCAATTTGTATTTATTCTAGGCTTTTGTGGATTCTAAGGATTTGTTTAAGATTGTTTTCGATTGGCGATGTGAAAGATGTATTCAACGGTAAAAACTGTGAATTTTTTAAACGTGCTGCAAATTTGGCCGTGGGTTGAGATGAGATGGTCATAATAAATGTTGTAAAATTTATTAGCAAACTTCCTTTAACTTGTACTGCGGGCGTGAAAGAGATAGTTACTGCACAGAAAATTTTGAAAAGTTGATTGTACTTAGATGTCGTTACTTTTGAAGATAAACGGTACTGTATTAGAGAAGAAAAGTTCAGATATTCGATGTTTTGAATGGGGATTAAAAACTTATAATAGCCATGATAGCTTTCTTAAAAGCTGGTATCGCGGTGTCGTACTCTACTCATGCGTAGAAGATGGTTAACGTAGAACCGAGGTCATTTTTAAAGAATTGATCTTTATTATCCAAGAGCTACCCACCCAACATACCCTTTCCGTGAGGGTTTAAGTATATGGAGCTCTAATAACGTGCCCTAGGCAGCCCAACATATCCTCTCCTCGCGGTTGCGCGACGTTTCAACCGTTTTATGTTGATACATACATTTGTCTAGTCTCTCTTCAGGACTAGTTACAAATTTTCAGCTTACGATCATTATTCAAGATTTACTGTTTTTCGTTTTCGGGTGTGTGGCCGCTACAGGTCACAGGTGCTCTCCGCGCTGGCAGCTGCATTTTAGTCCGGCGTCAGCGGTAGAGGATCGTCCTTCACGTGCAGCTGTGGTAGAGGGGCAGCTTCTTGATGACGTCGCCCTCGCTGCTGGTCACGTCGTGCCTTTTGAAGCACGTTGCGCCTTATGCGGTGCTTCTCTGTGTGGGCGGCTAGCCGCTGCGGTGTCACCCCGTCGGTTTGGTGACGTCGACGTCGTGGCTCTTGCAGGTTGTCTGGAGTTATCGCTGAGCTGTCTCCTCGATGGAGGAAACGATGATGGATGGCATCCTATCTCGGAAGAATCTGTGTCCTGATAGCGCCTGCGACATATGATAGTTCATTGGTCCTGTCACAGCGTCGTGGTTACGTCACGTTCTCTCCGGCACACGACAGAGGTGGGGATTGCTCCTCCTGTTGCTTGTACTTATCACCAGCATCACGCTTCTTCCTGTACCAGGAAGCATATCGGCACAAAACCGGCTATGACAACAGCTGTCTCGTATCTGGCAGGTTGGAATATGCTGGTCCCTACGATGGCTGTATGGACTACTGTCAGAATACCATCCTCTCTTCTGAGGACTACTGTCGGAATGTAATCCTCTCACCAAGGACTCTTCCAATTTACAGGTTTCGTTGTTTCGCTTATTTGCTTTATTGGGCCTCCTGTTATTCTGGATCGAAGATCTGCACAGTGAGATCCTGTGTACACTCATTCATTCATATATTCATAATGTTCTACCATTCATAGTAAAGTACAGATATTTAAGTCCTATATTCCTGGATTGGAAAATTTGAGTGATATAAGTATAGGAAGGTAGGGAATCAGATTACCAAGCCAATGCACGTTGGGCATTTACCGGGATAAAAGTCCGAAAACCTAAATCAGATTTCCGATAAACTTAGATAGGTAAGATTTTGCTCAAAATGAAGCACAAAATAACAAAAAAAAACATTTTTGTGGGATTGTATTTCGAAAACTAAAAGATTTGCAGATATAAAATGATACATTTTTCTTAGCTAAATTATTTAGATTGAGAAACCATGTTAATGTGCATCGAAAATTCGATTTTGGTTAACGGGCTTTTATCCCGGAAAATGCCCAACGTGCGATATTTTACTGTAAAGAAATTAATCCGAATACTGGCATGAAAGGAAGCCTTTGCTGGGGCAGAGGCTTTTCTGTGCTCCTTTAACTCTCCTCCAGGGTTTAGGAAAAACAATGGGAAGGGGACCGTTGTTTTTCCTAAACCCTTGTTTCTGTTTGTTTTAAGCACTTAAAAAAAGAGCAGAGAAACACTGGGAAGGGAGTGGAGAGGGGTTTAAGGAACACAGGGAACCTTCAGTGATGCAACGCTAAAAATCACTCTCGAAATTGGCAAAGGGCACAGTCACCTTTTTAGGTCCAGGAAAAACTCACTTTTTGATCGAGCCTCACGGAATTATTCACTGTCACATTTATCTGTTCGGAGTCCGTAAGCATGCTCGGGGTTGTCAAAATTAGTTAGACTTAAAATAAAGGTTGTCTGGAACACTGTTATACACCGTATGCAACTTAGCCTGCTGCCGTATGTCGAACTAGCCACCTGCGCACCCTGTTGCATGAAAAACGACACGCTCGGTGGTGTGCGTATGCTGCGACAGAATGAGTGACAAATGGGTACGAAAAACAGTTACGAGAGCTTTTCCCGGGAGATACGCGAGAATGAGCGAAAGATCGCTCCCATAGCCTAAGACTGAAAGGAAGATTAAAAAATAATTAATGGACACAGACGTATTTTTTTTAAACTTGCATTGGTGATTTATTTGAAGATTTAATGTTGGTAACAATTTTTTTTGGCACCACGGCGGCTGTCGCTGAGCCTCGTTCTGTCCGGCTTCTTGTTCTAAATCTTCTTTGTACTTGGCACCGCGTTCTGGCTCTTCCTTGTCCTCGGCCTCTTCCTTGTCTTCGGCCTCATGTGACTCATTCGGGTGTGTGAAACGAAGCTCCTTCAGGTGCGCGAAACGATGCTCCTTCAGGTGCACGTATCGCGCGCACCTGAATTTCCGTCCAACGGTCATCTGGGGACGCAGGCCATTGCGTAACGAGTAAATGAAAGCTTTGCAGTGGAGGTAACTTATTACGCAGCCTGCTATCGACAATTATGAGATTTGAAGTGTGTGGCTCGGGACGCCATGGAGGAAAGGGAGAACGGTTAGAAGGTTAGAACGGTTCTTTTTTTCAACAAATTTTCGCTTCACTGCGAATGCCAATTAACTTTAATCTGTCACTCTGGCGTTTACAATTGATACTGAGTTTTTCCTCTGCCGATCGGCAGTTTAAATACCTGGCGACGCTGTCGGAATCTAAGCACACATACACTTGCATTATCTTCGATTGCCTTCAAAGTAAGTATTCCATACGGCGTTTTTCTCCCTTTCGTCTCCAGTTTAAGCCTTAAACTATGAAAATAGCTACAGTCTAAAACTTAAACGTAACTAAAAACTAATCAAAAAATTCACCCTAAAAAAGATCCCAGATCAGCGCAAAAGTTGAGTTACGGGAGGTGAGTTGGAGACGCATGAGACTAGTTTTGAAGCGATCACTTATCCAACGGGCATATGCAGACTTATCCCTGCATCTATATGCAGACCCCTATCATCTTCAGAAACCTGTTCTGGATTCTCTACACCACTTGGATATCCGCTTTGGAACAATTACCAAACAGATGATAGGTTCATTTTCATCAAAACGGATACCAGACCAGGGTTGAACCTAATCCAATGGGATCGAAAGGTATGAAACCAAAAAAACTAATAAAAAAGAAATATCCCTAGACTAAAATAATATGAAAAATTGACCTAAGTCGGACAAATCCTACATCTTAGTATCACTCCGTGCTCGGAGAGTACCTAATATTATGTAACTACTTTAACGATATCTTGAGATAACCTACAACTTCCTCATACATGGTTTAAGATGATAAAGATGTTTTTTTTAGTTTTATAGTCGTACTTTTTTTGAAGCCGCCTCCCATTAATTCGTTGTAACTTTGATTTCTGCTGTTGCTATATGATATCTGCTGTGGTGATATGATTCTGATCACCTGTGATCATCTGTGGTGATAATTCTGACTACAACCCTTTTGCGATGCAAAGAAAATATCAATTAGAATAAATTATTTGAACGAGAAGAGAAAAATGAAAAATATTAAATATAAAGAGAAGGCAAATAGCATAGCTTAGGTATCATCTGAAAAACGTGTTCACTTGTAGATATATTCCATTTTGACCATCACGAGGAAGAAACGGCTCGCTTAGAAGGCTTGACTGAAATGCAGGTTGCCCAACACGGCAAAAAAAACTGCCAGTTAAAAATTGCCAGTTTTAACTGCGCTGTTAAAAGAGGTCGTCCCACGAAATTATACTGCCACCTCGATCCGGAGTTGTGATGGAAGCATCCTTAAAAAACGGGAAAGGGGAAAATAGATTTAGGATTGAAGAGTATGAAGAAGCGGAAAGAGAGCAAGATAAGAGGGGATATTAGAGGACAGTTGGGTTTGGACATGAGGATGGGTGAAAGATCGCGAAGGTAACTTGACTGGAACCAGCTTACACTTGATTCCAGTCCAGGATACTTCCATGTGCCTAGTTGGCGAATTTTCGATAATTTTATAAATATTTAAGTCAGTTGAAGATGTCTTTGCGATAGAGTTATCTTCAAAATTTAATTCGAAAAGCGCCATTTTGAACAAAAACCGGACTCCAACTATAGTGATAGGGAATAATGATGATGCTTTTACATCTTACATCTACATCTACATCTTTTACATCTTTTACATTTTACAAATTTAACTACATCATCATTTTTTGTTAGGAAAAACTGGTCTTTGAAATATGGTAGTAGGACAAAATCGGCGGCCACGTGTAAACCAATACCGTTTGTCTTCAAATATGGATATTTCGGAGCAATTAAATTGGCAGTCATGTAGATGGTGGCAATTTCACTTGATCTACCTGCCACTTACTCCGCAAACTTCTTGCCAGATCTAACCCAACGTTTGATCTGCTGTAAATGGTTTTCGAAGCAATATGCAGAAAAGTCATCAAGCGGTCCAAACATTGCAACCTCTCCAAACACGTGTTGGAGATTATGAACATTGCTGGTCATGTGGGTACGACCATAATATGTGCCGAAATCCTTAACAAATCGGGAAAGGAAGTCTTTCACACGGGTCCGGAGGTGCTGGTAGTACGATGATGACAAAATCGTAACACCGCAAAAATAGAGCAGGAAGTGACTATAGCCTTGCGCATCATAAAAGTCCTTCAGAACCACAACACTTGCATAATGAAGCCTGCAATTCCTTGCATTCCTATATTCGGAAGCCTTGCAAAAAGCAACATACCGTACGCTTCTAAGCGTACGGTGAATTTCAGAAGGAAGCTGCATCTGTTTCAAAAAATTTGAAAAAAATTCCTTTATTTAAGGGGACCACCGAGGAAATCTTTCAAAATTGCCTTCAAGAAATCCTCGGAATATTTTTCGGGTAACCCCCAAATCAATTAAATGAAGTCGTTCACCAACAGGAACGTTTTTAATTATTCTCCAACAATAGAATTATTGAAGTATTCTCCAACACAAGAACACTTTAAACAGCCATGCACTCCAGTGAAGCTCGTCGTAGCTGTAAATTTAAAAAAAAATCGTTGAGTGATTGATCAAATAAGTGAGTTACATTTCATGCTACTTACCTTTTATTAAAGCACGAGCTGGTGAGTCGGCGACAAAATTGCGAATGCTAAAATGCAACGTTTTATCGCCAACAATCAAGCCTGCTCGGTGAATTTCATTTGCTTCATCCACCAGCGGCCGCAAGAATTCTTCGATGCTTTCCGGTTTTGATGGTCCACTAAATGTGGCTACCGTCATAACCGGAAGCTTTGGCAACTCTACCACCTTTACAAGAATAGGCCAAAGCTGAGTTGGCCCACCCTTGTGTAGTGGCAGCCCGTCGATTGACACATCCAATGAGAAATGTGTCGCTTCAGGATTGAAGGTTTTAGAAAGAGTTAAAGGAGTAACATATTTGGTCAGGACTGATTTTAAGCCTCCGTACGAATAATCACCTCCTCTGATAGCAACAATTTCGTTCCTTAATTGGGTAGGTGTTCTAACCAAAGTCCGCGCATCTTTAGGAAGATCTAAATCCAGCTTCATCCGTAGGATGGCCAGCATCATATTGACCGCCGAACGGGGAAGTTGGTGCCAAATCGCAAGATATCGAAGACAATCTTTCAAATCCATTGTATCGAATATATTATATACACCGTCCCAAGCGACTGCTTCATCATCTTCCTCAATGCAGTCGTCCCCGTCCGGTAAAATGTCCTCGTGAACGTCGGTTTCATACGTTTCAATCCCACGGCTTTGATTTTCTTCCACTACTTGCATTCGTTTTGACCCTGGCTCTACATGGAGCAATTCCTCTTCATCAGAAGACATATCTGTGAATGATTATGAACATGTTTAAGCATAACATTTTTTAAAGTGCGCACCATACTCGATAAAATACGGCATATTAGATCACTACATTTTAGTTAAACACACAGCATAAGGTCAGTCAAACCCGAAATCTTTTTAAATGCATGAGACTCCATAGACTGGCCTGATAAGTTTCTTAACACTTAATCAATACAAAAAAACAGAACACTTACCTATGATAGTTATATAAATTGTGCATTACACAATTCTATGATCAGCATCACACAGAATCCACAGAAGGCGAAGATTGTACAGACACATCAATTATATAGAAGACATTGTTAAAAAACATAATACAAAGTAACATTGAACACATTTCACACACAACTCACAAAACACTGTTTTCGATGTAAAAACATGTAAACTACAATTTTATTTTTCTTATTTGCACTATTCCAAAACATTGACAGGCACATAAATTGTATTTCACTGCTATCCATCATTATTTCTATCTAGAGATGTTTTACAATATATATTTTCACTTTACACTTATTTTAAACACTTATTAACACTACTTTTGCAGGATATTGCAGGATAAAGCACTTTTGTCTATTACTATTGATACTTACCATGGGAACGATTATGCATTATTTGAGGTTTTTTTATAATTTACTTAGCGAGAGAAACTTTGCATTTGTTCCACTAGGCCCGGCATTTTCTTCACTGTTTCTTCCAGCCTCATACTCATGTTGAATTCTAGCCAATTCATCACGACAAATTTTATAAAACCGGCCACCTCTCTTTCCACGATTCATTTTGTGAATTTCATTTTGGCCGAACAGTGAATTCATGACCCACACATGCTCAATTTCCAGTTCGGCTAGCGTTGTGAAAGCAAGAAGCAGATAGGACATAACTTCGGTCTCTTTCTGGCTACCACAGACCTTCGTCAAATTGTCTCATGGGATGCTTCTTAACACTTTGACTGCCGCATCAGCCACTATGTGGCTGACGGATTTTTTCGATTTGGCCACGTTAGCCACATAGTGGCTGACACATTTTACATTGAAACAGACGAGTTACACGAGATAATTTTACTCTTTCTAAAAAAGTCAATTAAAATGAGTTTTTATGGTTTTTCTGTTCTTCAAATATCCGTAATTATGTGATATCATAATTAGTTAATTTATTCATCGTTTATTTTAGATGAACAATGTTAAAACACTCAGCGCAAAGTTGAGGTTGATCGGGACAGCTTGAACAATATGTAAACGATATTTTAACTGTTTTACGTGCTTTTCGACCGGTCCATATCTTGCCTATTATTGTAGCATCGTTTATATGCACGTCACATTTTTTTCCCTTTAGAGTCAATCCGTCAATGGCTAAAACATGATGTTCCTGTTGCGGTTCTTGTTGCTTGATTTTAGTTGTGTTTTTGACGAGTATTTGTAATAATTCAGAACCAATCATTCTTGAGAAGCAAGCTTGTAAGGTACCAAAATTTGTGCCTAATTAACCAATGAGTGGAGGATTAGGATAAATTTTTAGGTCTTACCAAAATTTACCCTGATCCTCCATTCATTGTGGTATTGGATATATTTATCCAAACTTTCTGAAATCCTCCTTGGAGACACTCCAGATTTCGAGTCGAGTACAGAATGGTAGTGTCGTCTGCATATAACGACAGCTGCGTCTGGTTATCCACGTCGGGAACATTCGACGTAAAACAATTGTAAAGGAGTGGTCCTTGGATACTCCTCTGTGGAACGCCCTAACAGTTGGCACAGGGGTCGGACATTATTCCCCCTGCATGAACAACTGACGTACGAGAACTCAGATAGGACTGAATGGTTCTGACTAAGAACGTCGAAAATTCTTATACACGAAGCTTATGCAAAGAGCCATTGTGCCAAACGTTGTCGAAAGCCTTTTCGATGTCCAATAAGGCCATGGCAGTGGACTTTTCATCACGTTTATCGTCATTAATGACATTCAGGATATGCTGCAGCTGCTGAGCTGTAGAGTGTCCTTTTATAAAACCAAAATGGACACCCGTCAACGTATTACAGTCTTTACAGTGGGCCTCCATCCGCGTATAAACCACTCTCTCGAAAATCTTGCCTACAACAGGCAAGAGGGCGATCGGACGGTAGTTCGAGGTTAGGGAAGAATCCTTCCCTATTTTTTTGGCTTGGAACGACTTTTGCAAGATTCCATTGGGTTGGGAAATACCACCCAGTTCCAGACATCTGTTAAAGATGTTGGTTAAGCAACTCATACCTCCATGGCCTCCATGCTTTAACATCACGTTAAAGATGTTGTCAGGTCCAGGAGCTTTAATTCCGGCACTGTACTTTATAAGTGTCCGGACTTCATCCAAGGAGGCCCGGTCAGTGTCGGGAAGAAAACATTGAGCCCATGCTAGCTTACGGATGCTGTTGCTAACAACAGCATCGTGTGGACTAGTCATCGTATCGCTCACTCGATGCGAGTGAGCAAAATTCTCAGCAAGTAGCTATTTTAATAACAATCGGGTTTATTTACAGTAATAAGTTACAACTAAGCCCTCTCTTACCCTTAAATTTCTTACCCGGGAGGGATTCAAGCTTAATGGGGGGTATATTTTGGAAGAATTTCGCTGTATGATGTTTTCTTCATGTTTCAATTTTGCGCAACGAATGTGAGAAAACGCTCACTACAGCATCAGTCGTAGACGTTCCCGAGTCAGCGTACAGAGAACTCGACGATGCTGGCTGCCGCGTCTTCCGCCGCCTTTAGTGTTGACGCAGACACGAGAGAAGTCCGCTGTCCTCGCATTCGCAGCTCACGACGGTACTCATGATGGTGGTCGTTTCGGCGCTGTCTTGCAGTCTCAGCCCTTCGCGCCACTTCAGTCGGTGATGGCGGTGTCCTAACTCGGCTGTAACGCATCAAGAGAGGTGTGCCGGGGTTGCGCAGCATGCACATCCGACGCCGCCTCGTTGACACGCCGCCGCCGCTCCCGTTGACGATCGACGAGGAGCTGTGTTTCCCGCTGTGAAACAGGATGCACTGCCCTCATCTCGTTCAAACTCGGCACCACCTCATCTCGTTAAAACACCGTTTTAAAAATTGTGCTTTATTTTTAACAAAACACTACCTTCCGAAACCAAGTACCCGTGAGGGATTAGTGAGGTTTGGAAGATCCATTGATTGTATATTATTCTAGTTGATATTAGCTGTTCTAGTTGATTTGTATTTAGGGAAACTTATCAGTCATGTCACATCGAATGATTGCCATTATGTGATTCTAGCTAAACAATTACTTTATATACTTCTCAGGCGCTACAACCGTTTATCGGTCTTGGCCTACCTCAAGAGAAACCGGAGCCTCTCGCGGTCGAGCGCCGTCGTCTGCGGGCTGGGTCGTCGGGTTCCATTCTAATAAAGTGACCAGTCCACCGGAGCCTGTGCGAGTCTAAGTCGCTCCACGACGATGAGGCTGTTGTGTAGAAAATGGTCTCCGAGGTTTTCACTCCTGATTCTCAGACGGCCTTCTTTAGCGCCAGGTTGTAATTCGTGAAGTTCCATAAATTTCGTCTTGGGAAAGAGTACCTCTTGAAATAAATAATTTATATGGATCGATTCGCACTCGATGACAAACAAATCGATACGATCGTTTTACTCCCGATCCTATGGACCGCCGTATGATGAACGAGTTGTCGAATACATTCTATTTCTGAAAATCCTCAAATTATATTGAAAATGAGGATTGAGATGAAACAATGTGTCATACTTACATCCTGGTTTGCACATTTAATATTATAAGTCACGAATCTGCGTAGACCTGTACGTTGTTGTGCGTTGTTGCAGATCACCGTTTACATCATCCTAAAATATAGCTTTCCTGTTAGTATATACATTAGGCATTTGATGCACTTTCTGTATACTCCGGCTGGCACCACGTGGAGGTCGGAAAGTGTTAGCCAACGAAAAACTAGATAAAAAGCATTAGTTATAAGCATACAACTAAAGCGACAAACTTAAACGCATAGTTAGTTCACATTAATAAGCTCCATCAGAGCAGAAAATGTGTTGGCATGTGTTCTACGAAAAGCATGCTCCGCTATGTATTGATTTAAATTTGTTGCTCTGTTGGTACCCTTTTGAAATTTTTGAGCCACCATCAAAGTTTTTCTACATTTTGGGTATGAATAAGTGAATCAGAAGGATTCACGAAGTTAGTTGAGTGGTTAAAAGCGACATGTTCGTATCCGTGCTGTTTCAGATGATTGTAACCACGCCAACAATCGGTTACATTTTTGGAGCCGATACGAACATGTTCGTTGATTATGCCGGTTAAAATTTCGGTATTTCTGCGCTCTACGAGCACCAGAAATATCTCCTTTGTTTCCCGACAAATGCCTCCCACCAACCACTCATTGGGGAAGGCATTCATGCGGCCCCGGTTGTACTTACGTGTCGAGATTTTGGTCTCGTCTATCTCGACTGTCAGACCAGGTCCTCCAATCGGTGAATCGTTGTTAATCTCCATCAGCAACTGCATCCGAATTTCGCCGAAGAGCTTCAGCACTGTGCGAGGGTTCACTTTAGCTTCTTTTGCTGCAGTTTTAGCCCCAATTCCGATTCTCCACATGTAGAGTAAGATCATTATCTGTTTCAGGGAGTAACGGGTGCCTTCGAAAAATGACTGTGAACGCACGGATCTTTCGGCGTTCTGGCAACCACGTTTTTCCCAAAACCACTTGCATCTGTAAAATAACTTTATATGTTACAACATATACACACGTAACCTATTTCTTTGTTCATTAGTGTGCACGTACTAAAGTTACACTAATAATTATTCTGCCTCCCAAGTTTACTTACATGTCTCCGTTCCGAATTTCTGTTCTAAGGAGCATCGTTGCTTGGCACCGACTGTAGGTTTGGCTGCTCTCCAGGATGCTTTTGTTCATCAACCACAAAGGGAGTTGACGAGATCCGTAAAGTGGCTAAAGACTGTGGCAAAGGACTCTCTTTCCATTATTTCGTGATCACTTGTGAACTTGATGGTGAATCTACTCTACTATCGCCGCTGTTAGGGTGCTGGTACAAACTGGATGCTGAAAGCACCGTCTCAGCTCTCTGGCTTCCACACCAATATTAGACAGGTCAATGATCTTCCGGTCAAATCGGTTGTTCCTCGCTATCGATAATGAATGAAGAGGGAAAGCAGCTGAAATCCGAGACAAAGTTAGTGTCTCTCAGCTCTTTGGCTTTCCCTGGGTGATCACCTAAGACTTCAGGTCCAAAGCTGAAATGACAGCCTCAAAGGTGGTCTTAATTCGACATACTTGATTGCCTCTAGATTCGTTAAGCCATATTTGATTGCCTCTAGATTATTACGCCGTAGATTAATTAGGGTCAACAAGAAGCTCACAAGGTTGTTGGGTCCCTTGGGGCCTGTGACAGAGATTGACCTGTCAGAGCCAAGCTCGATGATAGTTCCTTCCCGCATCTTGCTCTGTCGGATTGCCAGAATCTTCCTAACCTTGTCTGGATCGAAACCCTTAATCAGTGGCTTCTGATGCTGGTGCTGGGCTTTCAGGACACTCTTCTACCTTTTTTGATCTTTTAACAATCTTCTTCTTCTGCTTCCCAAACTTTGGCTTGTTTGTTTTGATTCCTCTTTTATAGTTAATTCGCTCAAGCAAGATCTGAGCAATGCAGGCAATCTGCTCCTTAGTCTGTCTAGATTTTAGATCCCAGTGCAGGAAGCCTGGATAAGGAATTTTTTCTTTAACCACACTCGCGGAGCAAGTACAGTATCTCGAAGTTTTCTGCTCTTGGTTTAAACACAAGCGATGAAACTTCACCTATCCAGAATGAGGTTGAGATTGAGCGTTAACCAGTGATCTTAATTGCTTCTTTTAAATTTGTATCCCGTTAATGTGGCGACTAACGACTCCTTGTCGCAGCCACCAGGAGCGACCCATCTGGTGCGGTTAGATGTTCCGTCCGAACACGTTCGAATCGGAGGCACTCGAAGAGGACGTGCTCAACCGTCTCCGCCGCCAGACATTGCGGGTAGTCAGGGGAAGAGGTGTATTGCATTCCGCAAAGATACTCTCGGAAAAATCCATGTCCCGAAAGCACTTGCGACAACGCGAAAGTCACCTCTGCGTACTTTCTGTCCTGCCAGGGTGCTACACTTTCCAACAATCGCCGTTGCGCTAGTTTCGGCCCACCGTGATTCTGCATCAGTGCGGTGACTGCCTTTGCAACGCGGAGTGCCTTATTCGACAAAGCCTCGACGTGCTGTTTATAGCTCAAGTGATCCTCGAGTGTAACGCCAAGGTAGCGGATTATCCTCGATGACTCCACGATGGTTCCGCAAATGTTCATTGGTATGCGCGGATGTTCTTGACGGAGACTGCTGATCATGACCGTCTCGGATTTCGCAGCGGAGAGCTTGAGATGGTGCTGCTCAGCAAGTAGCCTTTTCCTCCGGGGTGAAGCTTCTATTAGGTGGAATAGGCCTAGGCTTATTGTTTAAAACTTAAGTAACTCGCCAAAGAGGCTAGAGTTTTTGGGCATGTAGCAGATCTCCTTAGAGAACTATTCGTTCCCCGCATGCTTCAAACGGACCTTAACTACCATGCTAAGTTTCCTATAAGCCTGGTAAAAAGCCCTACCTGCGGTACGCTGGAAACGACGCCTCATAGAGTTCCTTGACTTTAGGAAGCGTAACGTTTCCAGAACTATCTTGACTAACTTGGCATTTGTTGCTATTAGAGGAACGGCCCTATCTTGCGCCACCCTAACGCTTCTTAAAAAGTTAGTCAACGCTGCATCGATATCGTCTATGGAGCAGAGGGGCACACGCGTATCCAAGGAGCTATCGACGGCCCGTTCGAACTTCATCCAGTTCGCCGCCTTATAGTCTCTCCGCTTCCTCCTGGTTTGCGTTCCAGTTCCATATGTCTAACGTGGAGTAACCCTTTCGCATGTAGAAGATCGGTTGGAACGGGAACAGCACCGAATAGAAGCCTGCTTGCGCATCTTCAAACAGTACCTTCCCGTTCTTGTTGACTGCTGTGTTGCCCTAGGTGTGGTGTCTCGCGTTCAGGTCCCCGGCGATGATGAATCCTCCTGGGGAGCGCGTCAGTTTCCGGAGGTCTGCTTTCAGCGGCTCGATGGATCCATCAGTTTTGCAGGCCTGCCCGGGGCAGTAGACAGCATAGAAGTGGGAGCTGTCCTGGGAGGACGTTAACTCAACTCCGGCAGCTTCCATCATGTCTGTTGCTAGAAGACAAAGAATGCGGAAATGAATGTCCCGACGGACAGCGATGGCAACGCCACCCTTAGTACTTCCCTCTCGGTCGAGGCGGACCACACGGCGTGATCCGGTAAGCTGAAGGCACGATCCGCTAGATGCTTACCGCCGCACTTTGTGCACCGGGCGGCCATGTTGCACATCTTTGCACCATGGCAAAAATTGAGGCAGTTGCTACACTGCGTGCAATCGCCTCGTCTGGGGGAGTATTTCTTTTACCAGACACGGGTAGTATAGTTCAAGTGCGTGATCCCACGCTCTTTTTTTTTTTTGTTACAAAGTCGGTTTATTGATATAATATATACATAATTTAAACCTTCGCGTTCCGAGAAGCTGTTTCCCCGCGAGGGATATGCTTCTCGGATTTATAGTTCTGTTTGAAATCACAATGTAAACTCATTTCTCATTCGCTTCATTTTCTTTCAATAATGTTCCCCCTTTCTGCAGATTACGCCACGGCGTAACCAGCAACTTTCAACGTCCGGAGAACTCTGCAGCGCTTGCCGCTGCCTCCTCCGCAGATGTCATCATTTCTCCAGTGCCGTCCAGTGCCTGCTGCCGCTGGGCCCGGACCTCGCGACGATACGCGCGTTGCCGCTCGTTCCGTCGTTGTCTCGCTAATTCCGCCCTCCGTGCCACGGTGGACGGCGAAGGCGGCGTCATCGCTCTGCTGTAACGTACCAGCAGAGGAGAGCCGGGATTGCGGACCATCCGCATCCTTCGCCGCCTTTCGTTGTCCCGACGCTGCCGCTCGCGACGCCGATCCTGCAGAATCTGCGCCTCTCGCTGCGACACCGGCTGCACTGTCCGGAGCTCGTTCAAAACCAGTCGTCTGGCACGTTGCTGAGCGTTGCGCCGCTCACGCCGCCGTTCGACCAGTTCCTCATCAGCAGTCTGGGAGTCAACTGATGCCGCATTACGATACGTCAAACCGAACCGCTGCCAGGTCTCCCGCAACTCCTCCGTGATGAGGCTGCAGGCTTCGCAGACGCTGCTCCAGTTCGACGGGCTTTGCAGCATGTGACCCACCAGGGTCTCAGCTTCCAGGGGTTCTCCGTCTGCCGCCGTTAGGTGTAGCGCTCGTACGTGTTCAAAACGAGGACACTCAAATAGGACGTGACCGATCGTCTCCTCCACTGCCAGACACTGGGGGCAGTCAGGGGACGAAGTGAACTGCATGGCGCTAAGGTACTCCCGGAAAAATCCGTGTCCCGAGAGCACTTGAGCCAACGCAAACGTCACTTGTCCGTGATTCCTTTCCTGCCAGGGTGCTATCTGCGGCAACACCCTATGCGTCCAGCGGATGAAACGGCTGGCCGACCGGTGATGATGGTCCTCGCCGTCGTCGTCGCCCTCCTGGTGTTCGTCGTCGTCGTCGCGCTGCTCTGCTGAAGACTCTTCGGTGTTCTGCCGCTGTTGTCGCTGGGCCTGCCCTTCCGCCACCGCGTCCCATGCGCGCTGCCAGGCGCACATCGTCGCACGCCGCTCCTCCTTGCGGATGTCGTCCGTAGGAGGGGCGCGACCGATGGCATGCAGCCGCTCATAAATCCTGCCGTCCTCCTCCACCAGCAAGCCGATGGGAATGAGTCCGGCCAGGATTGTTGCTACGCTGTGGCTGACGGTTCGGAATGCGCAGGCCGTCCGAATCGCAGGGATCCGCTGCGATCGCTGGAGAAGCCTGGCACACGCCTGCAGGCTGGTCGCGCTGTGCCATACTGGAGCCGCATACCGGATGACCGATGACACTACACCCGCGAGCAGTCGTCGTTGAGCTGGCTTGGGACCACCGTGGTTCTGCATCAATGCAGTTACTGCTTTCGCAACACGGAGAGCCTTTTGCGACACGGCCTCGACGTGCTGTTTCCAGCTAAGATGGTCCTCCAGCGTGACGCCGAGGTAGCGGATGGTCCTCGACGACTCGACGATTGTGCCGCAGATGTCTACCGGAATACGCGGGTGTCCCTGACGGAGGCTGCTGATCATCACCATCTCCGTTTTACCGGCGGAGAGCTTGAGGTGGTGACGCTCCATCCACTGGTTGATGATCAGTACAGCCTTTTCGGCCTCTGCAGCGGCCTCTCTGGGAGTACAACCCGGAGCCGTCAAGACGATGTCGTCCGCGTACCCGATGATGTCGACGCCCGGTGGCAGCTCCAAGCCTAAGACGCCGTCGTACAATACGTTCCAGAGGGTCGGTCCCAGGATCGACCCCTGCGGCACTCCTGCGGATACGTCGCGAGCAACGATACCCCTGCTGGTCTCGTACCACAGCACGCGGCCGGTGAAGTAGCTCCGAAGGAGCCTCTGCAGCGGCTGCGGCACCAGCTTCTCCTTCAGGCATTGTCCAATCGCCGTCCAACTGGCGCTGTTGAAGGCGTTGGCAACGTCCAAGGCTACCACCATGAGGCACCGCTTATCCCGCCGGTTGGTTCGTCCAAAGGCCATGGCGCGTTGTCCTCGGGCCACCACCTCCCGAATGGCTTGCACTGTCGATCTCCCCCTACGGAAACCGTACTGTGCGGGGGAGAGACGGGGAGCGTCGGCCTGCTCCAAGTGCTCGTTGAGCCGATCCAAGACTATGCGCTCAAACACTTTAGCGGCAGTGTCGAGCATGCATAGGGGCCTGTATGATGATGGCAGGCCCGGTGGTTTGCCCGGTTTCGCCAGTAGCACCAACCGTTGGCGCTTCCACTGCGCCGGAAACTCTGCTCTGTCGATGAGGTCCTGGTAGATGCGGCAGAACGTACCAGGACTCGTCCGAATGGCCACCGTCAATGCGCCATTAGGAATCCCATCGATGCCTGGGGCCTTTCGCGGGTTCAGCGAAGCAGCGATTGCCAGCAACTCGTCCTCGGAGACGGGGCGGATGGACACCGCTGCCGTCGGTGATGGCTCCGGCCACTCCATCGCAGGGTGTTCGGGAAACAGCTCCGCTACGATGGTGCCAAGCACTTGGGGGTCTCGCTCCAGCGGTGTTCGGCTTCCCCTCAAGCGAGTCATCACGACCCTGTAGCCGGCTCCGAAGATGTTGCTCTCTGCCTCGTTGATAAGATCCTGGAAGCAGCGACGCTTGCTTGCCCGGATTTCCGCTTCGAACTGGCGCTCCACGACGCGCGCCATGTTCATTCGGCAAGCACGCTGCTCCGGATCCCTTGCCTGTTGCACTGCTTCCCTGGCTCGCTGGCAGGCAGTCCTCAGCTCCGCCAGCTGAGGGTTCCACCAAAAGGCCGAGCGGTTGGCTCCCAGGCCCGGCTGCTGCCTCGGCATTGTGGCGTTACAAGCCTCGCGCAGGATCTTCATCAGCCCTTTCACGTCCTTCGCCGTATCATCGAGGCGGAGATCAACCAACAGTTCAGCGAAGATGTTCGGGCTGAACTTGGTGATCATCCACCTCATGATGTTGCGCGATCTGTCTCGGTGTGCTGTTGTTGTTGTTGTTGCGCTCCGTGCCTGGTGCTCGCGGTTGCTGTTGTTGGCTTCGCTGATGGTGAAGCAAACCGCTCGATGATCACTTAGAGTGGGCCGGCTGCTGACCGCCCAATCGCCCGGACCAGCGATGACATGACTGGCGAAGGATACGTCGACTATGCTCTCGCTGGCAACCCCGTTCCCTACGAAGGTGGGTGTGTCGCCGCGATTGAGCACCTTCAAGCCTAGCCGTTCGCAGGTCAGCAGCAGCTCCTCGCCCTTGGCGGATGAGCGAGGGCTGCCCCACTCTTCATGGCTGGCGTTGAAGTCTCCAGCGAGAACGATCCACTGGTGACCCATTGCCACCATTTCTATGGCTTCCAGCACCTGCACAAAGCGCTCAACGTTGACTAGAGGCCGAACGTAGCAGCAGATGAAGAGCACGCCGTCAATGACGGCTGCTGCCACCCACGGCACTCCAGTCGCTAGCACTCTCTGAACTGGCGACCTACCTGTCGCGATGATTGCGACACTCCCGGACTCATCTGCGACCCAGTTCCTGTTGTTCGTGGGTACGCGGTGCGGATCAGACAGAAGGACAACGTCCGCCCGATCCTCACGCGCATGCTGGATCGCAAGGTCCTGGGAGACGGCGCGTCGCTGGCAGTTCAGCTGCATTACACGTGTGAACGTGTAGCCTGCACACCTCGACATGACCGATCGCCGGTCTGGTGTGCCGCCGCGCACACTCCACAGCGAGCGGGAGCCTTGCATCCCCTCGCGCGATGGCCTTCTTCGCCGCAGCGGAAACAGCGGTTGGAACGATCCGTTCCCTTGCACTCAAAGGAGCGGTGCCCGCTCTCATGGCACCGGAAGCATCTTTGGGCGCTCCGCTTGGGCTCTTCTGCTACCTTGATGGTGGAGACGCAGAACCCGACTCTCAGCTTCTTGCCATCAAGCAGCATGGCCTCACTTCGCAGCACACGCGCTCTGAATCGTTGCAACCCATTAGGGTACGCATGCAACGATATGCCTTCGACGGGGATGGCCACGCCATACTGAGCTTTAAGCTCAGCGGCCACCTCCTCCGGCGTCGCCAGGGGATCCACGTTATTTGCCGAGATATACGCCATCTCGGCGATGATCGTTGTCACCCCGCGTGACCCAACAGCCTTCGAAACTTGTTCGCGCATTCGGGCACCATCCGCGTTTTTTTTTAAACGGAGGATCAAATGATCCCTCCGTGTTCTCTCGGTGCGGACCACTTCCGTCCGCAGCTCCGTCAATGAGGTGTTCAGCCGCGCCAAGCGGAACACCTCTTCCCAGCTAGCGTCTTCCGCTGGGATAACTCGAAGGGCTACCGGTCGGCTCTCACGAGCCTTCGTAGCCTTTTTATTTGCTGCTTTTTCAGCCGGATTTCTCCATGCCTCCTGGACAGGCTTCACCCACTGTCCAGTGATCCCACGCTCTTGTTTCAGTGTTGTGGTGCCCTTCGAGAAGGACACCATAAACACCTTGGAGGAGACCTTATCCGGTGCTCCTACACTCAGCTCGCGGACCGCGGTGGGCGCGAGCCTCTGCTCTTTTTTTTGTAATATAATCGGGTTTATTAACATATAACATATAAATAAATCTTAAACTATCCAAGAAGCTCGTTCCCCGCGAGTAATTATTGCTTCAAGGTAAATTCTATTTGAAAAACGCAAGTCATCACAAAATAAATTCGAAAGGAGCTCAATGCTCCGGCGCACTCTCTTTTTTTTTTCCATTAAGTTTCTTTTCAGAGCGTTCTCTTCTTTCTTTCTTTGCCTTCACCAGACGCCATTGTCAGCGCCCGGTGAATTCCGCTGCGCTAGCCGCCGCTTGTTGGGATGCCGTCAGCGATGCTGGGGACCCGTGTGCCAACCGACGAGCCTGCAGCTGTCTGCGGTACGCTCGTTGCCGCTCATTCCGTCGTTGCCTAGCTGCTTCCGCTCGCCGTGCCACGGTGGACGGCGAAGGCGGCGTCATCGCTCTGCTGAAACGCACCAGCAGAGGAGAGCCGGGATTGCGGACCATCCGCATCCTTCGCCGCCTCTCGTTGTCCCGACGCTGCCGCTCGCGACGCCGATCCTGCAGAATCTGCGCCTCCCGTTGGGACACCGGGTGCACCGTCCGGAGCTCGTTCAGAACCAGTCGTCTCGCACGTTGCTGAGCGTTGCGCCGCTCACGCCGCCGTTCGACCAGTTCCTCATCAGCAGTCTGGGAGTCAACTGATGCCGCATTACGATACGTCAAACCGAACCGCTGCCAGGTCTCCCGCAACTCCTCCGTGATGAGGCTGCAGGCTTCGCAGACGCTGCTCCAGTTCGACGGGCTTTGCAGCATGTGACCCACCAGGGTCTCAGCTTCCAGGGGTTCTCCGTCTGCCGCCGTTAGGTGTAGCGCTCGTACGTGTTCAAAACGAGGACACTCAAATAGGACGTGACCGATCGTCTCCTTCACCGCCAGACACTGGGGGCAGTCAGGGGACAAAGTGAACTGCATTGCGCTGAGGTACTCCCGGAAATATACGTGTCCCGAGAGCACTTGCGCCAACGCAAACGTCACTTGTCCATGTTTCCTTTCCTGCCAGGGCGCTATCTGCGGCAACACCCTGTGTGTTCAGCGGATGAAACGGCTGGCCGATCGGTGATGATGGTCCTCGCCGTCGTCGCCCTCCTGGTGTTCCTCGGTAGCGGATGGTCCTCGACGACTCGACGATTGTGCCGCAGATGTCGACCGGTATACGCGGGTGTCCCTGACGGAGGTTACTGATCATTACCATCTCCGTTTTACCGGCGGAGAGCTTGAGGTGATGTCGCTCCATCCACTGGTTAACGATCAGTACAGCCTTCAAGGCCTCTGCAGCGGCCTCTCTGGGAGTGCAACCAGGAGCCGTCAGGACGATGTCGTCCGCGTACCCGATGATCTCGACGCCCGGTGGCAGCTCCAACGCCAATACGCCGTCGTATAACACGTTCCAAAGGGTCGGTCCAAGGATCGACCCCTGCGGTACTCCTGCGGAAACGTCGCGGGCAACGATGCCCTTACTTGTCTCGTACCACAGCACGCGGCCGGTGAAATAGCTCCGAAGGAGCCTCTGCAGCGGCTGCGGCACCAGCATCAAGTTAAGACATTGGCTAATCGCCGCCCAACTAGTGCTGTTGAAGGCGTTAGCCACGTCCAAAGCGTCCGAAGGACATGGCTCGTTGACCTCGAGCCACCACCTCCTGAATGGCTTGCACTGTCGATCTCCCCCTACGGAAACCGTACTGTGCGGGGGAGAGACGGGGAGCGTTGGCCTGCTCCAAGTGCTCGTTGAGCCGATTCAGGACTATGCGCTCAAACACTTTAGCGGCAGTGTCGAGCATGCATAGGGGCCTATATGATGACGGCAGGCCCGGTGGTTTGCCCGGTTTCGCCAGCAGCACCAACCGTTGGCGCTTCCACTGCGCCGGGAACTCAGCTCTGTCGAGAAGGTCCTGGTAGATGCGACAAAACGTTGCTGGACTTGTTCTTATGGCCACCGTTAATGCACCATTAGGAATGCCATCGATGCCCGGGGCCTTCCGCGGGTTTAACGATGCAGCAAGCAGCTCTTCCTCGGAAACGGGGCGGACTGACGACGCCGCCGTCGGTGATGGTTCCGGCCACTCCATCACGGGGTGTTCAGCTCCGCCACGATGGTACCAAGCACTTGAGGGTCCCGCTCCGGCGGTGTTCGACTTCCTCTCAGGCGAGTCATCACGACTCTGTAGCCGGCTCCGAAGATGTTTGACTCGGCCTCGCTTATGAGATCCTGAAAGCAGCGACGCTTGCTTGCCCGGATCTCCGCTTCGAACTGGCGCTCAACGACGCGCGCCATGTTCATACGGCAAGCGCACTGCTCCGGATCCCTTGCGTGCTGCACGGCTTCCCTGGCTCGTCGACAGGCAATCCTCAACTCAGCCAACTGAGGGTTCCACCAGAAGGCCGAGCGGTTGCCTCCCAGGCCTGATTGCTGTCTCGGCATAGTAGCGTTGCAGGCTTCCCGCAGAAGCTTCATGAGACTTTTGACATCCTTCGCCGTAACATCGAGCCGGAGATCGACCAATAGTTCAGCGAAGATGTTCGGGCTGAACCTGGTGATCATCCACCTCATAATGTTCCGCGATCTGTCTCGGCATGCTGTTGTCGCGCTCCGTGCCTGGTGCTCTCGGTGGCTAGTGTTCGCTTCAGCGACAGTGAAGCATACCGCTCGACGATCATTTAGAGTCGGCCGGTTGCTGACCGCCCAATCGCCCAGACCGGCGATGGCATGGCTGGCGAAAGATACGTCGACAATGCTCTCGCTGGCAACCCCGTTCCCTACGAAAGTGGATGTGTTGTCGCGATTGAGCACCTTCAAGCCGAGCCATTCGCAGGTCAGCAGCAGCTACTCGCCCTTAAGGGACGAGCGAAGGTTGCCCCACTCTTCGTGGCATATATATATATATATATATAAATATATATATATATATATATATATATATATATATATATATATATATATATATATATATATATATATATGTATATATATATATATTTATATATATATATATATATATATATATATATATATATATATATATACATTCATACTACTCTTCAGTTTGCGGTGGATTGCGAATTGATGCTTGTTATTATGACTTTGTGCCCACTGTTTCCAATGTGGAGGTCTATAACTTCTTTAATTGTGTCTAACACTTTGCTACTGGGTGTTATGGTTGGCAGTATTTTTTTGTGTGTCTGCGTTTATGTATGTTATTTCTTTGTTATTTCGAATGATCATGTTCGAGTTGTTGATCAGTTTTAGCAAGGTGTTGCCCCGTGCATCTTCGAAGTAATTCCCCGTGCCTCGTGGTGGGCGTTGAAGTCCCCCGCAATGATCGTAGATTTCTGATGGTTTGTGAGTCTTAATATTTTTTTTACCATATTGGCTACTTTGATGCCGGTGACTTGTATGTGTTTATTGTTTAGTGAGATATTAGGTTGTTCGTACCGGTACTTTTTTTAATGAAGATGGAACTACCTTCATATCCATCTTCTCTGCATTGTGAAATACTGTTGTTGTTTTTCAATGCTGGGTGTGGAGTGGTGGTAGGTTTTATTCAGGTTTTCTGGAGGCATATTGCATCACCGTCTGTCTGCACAGTTATTCTTTTTAGTTCATCAATGTTGTTGTTCAAGCCTTGAATATTGTTTTGGAGGATTTTAAATTTGTTAGTGCCCATTTTATCGCTATTCGATTGCGTGTTGCTATTTCGCTTGTATGGTTTTTAGTTACTGTAATACATGGTAAGTTTGTGTATGCGTGCGGTTTCTTAGTGTGGTGCATGATCGATCGTAGGCGATATTAGATGATCGTCGTACGGGATCACTTCTTCGTTATTAAATGACGGGATTTCAAATTCTGATCAATTGTCTTTCTATTTGTTTTGTGTTTAGGTTATTTGCTTTTTGGTTCGGCGTTTCTTTGTTTGTTAGGGTCTTTTCCATGGGTTGTTCAGTGATCATATTTTTTTGGTTTTTTTTCTGTGTTGTTTAATGGGTTTTGTTGTATTTGTGATATTCTGTTTTGTAAGGTTTCAGCGAACGATTTCTTTATATAGCTTCTAGAGACCATGGACGCCTGAGCTCTTCTTTTTTCACGAGCCTCTCTTAAAGTGATTCTTTCGATGGTTTGGATTTTTTAATTTCCACCTCATCTAGGTAGACGGGACAGTTTCTATCTAGGGTACTGTGACCTTCCCCACATTCAAGACGTTTTGGTTCCGCTAGGCAATTTTCGTGGTAGGGGCTTGAGCAATTAGCACATTTTTTATGGCTCTTGCAGAATTTTTGTGTGTGTCCCAACCTGAGGCAGTTCATGCATCTCATGGGTTTCGGAACATACAATTCAACTTTTAGATCGTAGTAGTAGCCAAAATTTACACTGTGAGGGGTGTTAATGGTATCAAATGTAAGGATGGCTGTGCGGGTATTTACCCAATTTCCATCCTTGTCTTTCCTCTTCATAATATCCACATCTTTTACTTTTTGATCGGCTAGACCTGTGATTATATCATCTTTGGTGGTGAAAGGGATGGCATCACACCGGATCACACCTTTCGATGTGTTTAGCGTCCCGTGCTTATATACTTTAGTATCAATCCTGTTGGTAGTCTTTAAATCAATTTTGGTCAATCTATCGGCTTGCTTTTTGTTTCGTACCAGTACTAGCAATTTTCCGTCTTTTAGTAAGGTTACTTTTTTTGGTTGTTCATTTATAGCGACCTCGATAGCCTTTTGGACTACAAAGGGGTTAGCTGTCCTTAGTGGCCTTTCGGGAGTAGTTCCTTCAACTACCATAAAGATTTCTTCCTCTGCGAAAAATTCGCTAAGTAGAATTCTCTCTCCTCTTAACCTCTTTTTTTTTGTTTTCTAGTAGGGCTCTGGCTTAATGGCTCGTAGTACGAGCCAAAAGCCGATCCACCTTCGGGTTCCTCGATCCCCATCTTACATACAATTGCGCGTTCTTGTCTTGGTTCGGTTGTCTTTGTCAACGGTTTTTATAACACGTGGATTAGTCAGGTCACAGCCTTTGGCTGAGGTGTATTAGTGCACTGTTGTCGCTAAGGGGTTAGTCGTGTCAGATGTCTGTACTCTTCGAGTGATACACTGTGACTGATGGCATATACACTCTGACAACGGAAAAAACTTCGAAGGCGCAGCGCACTAGCTTAATGAACTTTTTAGCATGTTCCACGATGAACAACAAAACAAAATTATTGGCACAGACTGTGCTAGCAAAGGCATCCCCAGGCACTTCGCTCCTCTTAAGGCTCCACACTTCGGCGGATTGTGGGAGGCAGTTCGAGACTGCCATATGAAGGATATTGCACTATCCTTCATCAAATAGAGGCTGCCATGATTTCACGTCCGCTGTTGCCCATGTCTGACGACCCAAATGATTTGGCCGCGCTTACGCCCGCCCATTTACTCATCGGTTCCTCAATGCACGCAGTTCCTGTTCCGGACTATACTGGGTTGAAAACATACACGCTCGACGATCTTCAGCGGTGGCAGCTAGTGGTGCAACGCTTCTGGAAGCATTGGGCTACGGAATACTTACAGGAAATGCAGAGAGCCACCATGAGTTACCACCCAACCAGCGATACCTGGTAGATTGGTAATCCTTCTCGATGAATCTTTACCAGCCACACAATGGTCCCTCGCACTTATCGTCGAGATTCATCTGGGAGACGATCATCTCACAAGAGTAGTAAAACTGAAAACAACAAAGGGCATCATTCTGCGTCCAATTTGTAAAATTTGTATATTACCTTTGGCCGCTGAATGACCAACCATGTGCTCAACCACGCGTTAATTGTTTTCGTTATGACATTCTGTCATGGGGGGGAGTAAGTTTTTACTTATGACAGGCCAAGTGATGCTTCGTTATGTATACGCCATCATTTAGTGAGTGCCAGGGGCCCTCAAATTACGGCGCTCAAGCACTCACAATGCACCAAGGGCTATACCCAAGCAGCGGTGGAACTCACGAAATGTATGGGATACTCACAATTTCGACTCGTCGAACAGCCTTGTCGAACATCTCATCGGAAATATAACATTTCCGATTCTGGCTTTATAAGTCACTCGAAAATTCTCTCACGTCAGTAGTCGACGCGGGTAGACCTAGGCTAATGCGCAGCAAAAACAAATGAACACGTGCGCAGTTGCGGTTGGCTTTTATGACGGTACATGAAATGCGATACGAAAAAAAAGGGTAGGGTCATGGTCATAAACACATATTTATTGGGGTGTCAGACCTTTTTTGACCCTTTCTCATTAGACGACCCTTTTTTTCCTTTTTCCCATCTTCACTCATTCGCAGGCGGTACCTGCCCTGCATATCGGCTTGCTCTATCTGACCTGTTCCCCCCGCTTCATATTTAGACATATTTTGTTTCCCTTATTTTATCATTACTGTTGTTGGTGACGGCTTTGGCTTGTGATTTTGAATTGTCGTCAATCATTTTAGAAGCATTCGAACGCTCGAGGGTGACTGACGGTATATGTGTTTGTTTCAAACGTTTTCGCTCCAGCTGTTGTGCCTGTTAAGATAAGAGAGTGAGAGAAATTCAGAATTTATTAAGAGTAAGTTTTATTCGTACCATTCCATTCCCGTGGGGGTTTGAACCGAGTTGATGTGCAAATGTTACGCGTCCGTGGTGCGTGGTTGCATGTTGAGCTATCCGGCCTTGTCAGTTGACTAATGTACATTCTCGTTTTTGTTTTTATTCTGGGACAACGTGCAGAACGATGGATAGCAACAAAGAAAACGTTGTATACGTGATAAATGCTGCGGGTGTTTCTGCTGAGAGTGTAAGCCCGCAATGCTCGTATCGCACCGCAACTGTAGCGATTGATCCACAGCCTCTTTCCACACAGGCAACGGAGATAAGTTCCCAACCAATTAGCAGACCAAAACAGAAAGTACCATTTAAACAACCTCGAGATATTACTTCAAACAATAGTATTGAGACATTAATGCGTATTTTGAGCGAAAATACGAAAGCGCTGATTCAAAACACCTCTGTTTTAGAAAAAAACACACAAATAATTGGAGAACTCAAAAACGAGCAAGCTAAATTAAGTAGAAGGTTGTCCGTTGTGGAAGCTAACATGGTCCTTATTAGAGATACCGTTAGCAATAACAATAATGATAATAGTAGCCCACCCTTTACTTTTAATAAGGTGTGTAATATAGATGATTTGACTGCATTTGAAACAAATCTGGGCAATATAGATTTCTTTGATAACGTTGTGCAATATTTAGAAAGTAAAATAACAACAAACGACGTGCAAAACAAAATGCACATAGCAATGGATTTAGTTTTTTCTCGCAATTTCTTGCCGCAATGTACGTGGTTTAAAAACAAATTTAATTTAAAAATAAGTTTAAGTAGTTTTGACAACGTTATTTCCTTATTTGCAAAGATAGGTAGTAATGATTTTGAAGAAGGTAGCAAGAACACTGTATCAAAAATTTTTTTTGAAAAAATTACGATATGCAACTGCTAGAACGCATTTAAAAGACGAAAGAAAAAGTGTATGCCATCGACGCCGATGAAAAGATTAGTTTTAACTTTACATAGTTTAGTTATATTTTTTGTTTCCTTTAAATGTTGCCTTCCATATATATATGATATGTAAATATGTTGATAAAATTATTCATTTCAGTTAAACTTTTGTGACTTGGCCAGACGAAATAAATTTTTCATTAATGTTTATTATGTATATATTGGCATTTATTATTGTAGAAAATGGAAATTTACTATTTACTAATTTACTATATACCTTATAATATACCTTACAAAAAATTTTACAATATACCTTACATTATACATTATATTTTTATAATAGCGTGTGGAGAAGAGGAATTACTACAATACTAGTGGCATTATTTGTTTGAATAGCGGCTAATTTGCATTTAATGTCATCCGCTGTAAATTGTGATACGGTCGAAGATAGATCAGCCATATCAGCTCTAAATATGTTAAGCATCGACGATGAGCACGGCTGAGTGAAAAAATCTTACTGGAGCTGAAACTGTTTTCCGTAAATAATGTAGTTAAGTGCTTCTCTGGCTGCACGGCAATATTTTACGATGGTGTTATTTTTCAACAGGAACCATTCATTTCCATGTCCCGGCTGAAGCATGAAGTCTTTCCTCACATAGATTTTAATGCTCATACCGGTTGTTGTAATTGAAGGATACTCGCGTTCTTCGGAGTGTGGGTCGATCTGTACTTTATCAATTTCCGCTAGACGATTTACCAGTTGCTCTAAACTCTTGTTGCCGGTTCTATGCAGTCGTTTTAGTCGCTGGAGGTTGTTTTCGTATGGATAAGTTGAAATTGAATCCAAGGGTCCAAATCTGCATACTTCGTCGTAAACGTGCAACAAATTGTGCACGTTGCTGGAGATGAGGCTATCTTTGTAAACCGTACCGAATTCGGCAACAAATTGTTGCAAAAGCTCATTTCCAAACTCCCAATGATGTTCATAAACGTGCGACGAAAAAATGGACACTGCGCAGAAAAATTTTAAAAAGTGGTTGTAAGCTGCATCGTCAATTTTTCCTTGGAGAACTACAATACTGCCGTAATGAAGAAAAGTTCTGAATTCCGATCCTTTCCAGAACTCTAAATATTTGATGCTACGTAATTTCCTGTTGATTTCGGAAGGAAGAGCTAGCTCCTGTATGGATCGTGAGATGTCTTTTTTATCTGATGGATTCAATTTCGTAGATCCTGTTTTGCCGTCAATCCATCCTTTGATTAGTTTTTTTGTAATGCCCAAATCTATAAGGTGCAGGCGATCCGATACTATGATGTCCTCGATGATGTCCAGGTTGATGAGATCAATTAATGGAGTTGGAATTTTCATATGAGCTGCATATTCTCCTGCTCTGAAGAGTGCATCAGTTCGCTTGGTAGCTGTAACGCTTTTGTAGAAGACCCTTTTGTCTTCTCTATCGTATGTCCCTTCAACTGTACATTTAATACAAGCAGAAATGGCGGTATGGGATTTGACACCTGCAAAAATTTATACAAGTATAAGAAAAAATTAAAAAAATATTAATTGCATCTATTTACAATAATATGTTACAAGCAAGGTACAAGTAATTCCTACCTTTGATGAATGCTCGCGCTGGAGTATCCGCAATGATGGCTCGTAATTTTATATTAAACAGTTGCTCGTTGATCAACAAACCGTTTACTTGCAAGTCGTTCAGCTCCTCAACAAATGGTCGTAGGTACTGTTCCACCTGCTTGGGTTTTGAAAGACCACAAAAAACAGCAACAACCATCACCGGCACATGTGGCATATCATACAACTGCATTAAAATAGGCCAAAATTGTGTGCTTCCGCTGTTGTGCAATGGCAGGCCATCCACTGAAAAATCCAAATGAATGGTATTTACGGTTGGCAATGTTTTGCTGTAATTTAAATAAAAAGGATGTATTAATTTATTGTTTATCCTTTTAAATTCTAAACTTAATAAATTCCAAACTTACCGGATACAGCTTTTTAAGCAATGCCCGACACCCTGGTACCACAACCGTCCACCGTCGATTGCAGAAATGTCTAATGATGCATTTGTTGGGGTTTGCAGAAGAGTTCTCGCATCTTTTGGTAATTCAAAAGAGGTTTTTTTGCGGAGAAGGCCTAACAAGGAATTTAAAGCGGTGTGAGTTTGATTTGTAGATATCGCCCATAAGCGAAGACCATCTTTAAAGGATATGTCCGTTTCAATAAAGTTGAGATCGTTGTCACTGATGTTGTTTTCTCCGTCGGTTAATACATAGCTTTCGTCGTTTTCGCTAAAACTGTCCTCCATAAAGGATTCAACTGCCTCCAATGGTGGTTCAATGGAGAAAGTAGCATCGTCTGCAACAAAAAATACGTTTATTTTAAATTTTACACTCTTCATGTATCTCCAAGACACGAAACATTTTGTTTAGTTTCAATGTTTAAAAAACTTACCAATCAATTGATGAGTGACGGTGCTTTCGCCTTGAAGGATGTTTTCAAATTCTATATCGTGAACTTTTTCTCTTTTATTAGCAATTTTATACGTATTTGAACAAACTTTGGATCGTTTGGATGCCATTTCTCTAACTGAATTACTTGTTTAATTTCGTCAAGATGCAAAAGTGATCCTACTCACAGCACAGTCTTGACTAGTATGCATTTATAAAACTACCAACATAAGTTATATATACCTTCTTTAATCATAATTTACCTTTTGTATGAGCCGTTGCTACATGGTAGCCAAAATTAATTTGTTACCTTTAATTTGTCGACAAATTTTGCAAACATTATATGTTATTCTTTAGAGGTAGAAAGATAGGTAGAGGTTTAAAGGTAAAAATTTATGTACCTCATCATAAGCTGAATTTTGATTATCCTGATCACCACCCACAGACTAATTTGAACCCTACCCGTAGATTTTAACCCTACCCGTATAACATATGTATCTTTTGGTAAAAATTGTCATCGAAATCCTACATAAACATAAACGGAAAGTATCTATGCCGTAGTGCGGAAACAAATGCAACCACAAAAAAATCAGGTACACGCATAAACGGGATTCAGTTCCTATTCGGGATGCCAAAGAAATATAAGGATAAGAGAACGAAGGATAAGAGACCGAGTTAAACGAACAGGAAAGAGGTCATAAAAGCAAAAATGACCTAATGAAACAATGCAGCCCTTTTTATTCGAAATGGTCGAAAAATACACCAGGAAAAATAATCCATTATCCATTATTGATCACTCATTAGCATTTTGATAATATTTGGAAAATAATTATTTCACATTTCCACACACATTTATACATAGGTATCAGGTTTATTATTCACATTATTATTATTCTTGGAGATTTGCTTTGGTTTTTTACCTATAGTAAGTCTTAACAAGAAAAAAATCTTATAATTAATCTTAAATTACATTTAGTGTTTAATGCCATAGTAATCTTCAAAGCTTATAACATTGCCTATTAAATTAGGGCGCTGACCATGTGTCAATATATATTTTTTGCAATCGATAGCTGTAAAAATCTTTATTAAAGCAATACATTCGCAGAGGTTGAATTTTATCAGACAGGTTTAACAAAATGAGAGAAAATCGTTGAAAGGCAAAACATCAGATATCAGTGATGGTAAACAAGAATGTTTTTGTTTGTTTATTATCGATTGATTAATACACACTCCAAAGGTGATAACATTGAGGATTTCTATGATTTCGCAAAACTAAGAAAATGGTAGGCGGCTGCATTTGATAGGTATTTTGTTCTATGTCTTTGGTAAAATATCATCCTCGTATCGTAATCATGGTACACATGCGATCGGTGATCATAGAACATTAGCTCACAAACAGAATATAGGTAGAAATTGTGCAGGTACCTTCAACATGGGCGAAAAATGTAAGGGCAAGTCAAACGCAGGTAAAGTGGCCTGCGCGGGAAGAAACCTACCCCAACAAAGGCACTGCTGCGGACGACCGAATTCTCTCGGGTGGGCTTTTTCTCTCGGAGTGCTGCTACGCTCATGTAAAATGCTCGTCGAATGGAGTATTTTTCTCCTCAGTCGAAGAAATGAAACCCTTCGATTGTGTGACAAGGTCGTGTATGAAAACTCCATGTATCAGAGGAGTTAAAACGCGCTCGATTCGGAAAGCGCGTGAGCTCACTGCCCGAATGTTCATTGTGTGAGGGCTCCTGGCACTCACTAAATGACGGCGTTTACTTAACTGGTGTCACTGCCTGTCATAAGTGTAAACAGACGCTCATGCTCCCCAATCGGAGTTTTATTCGCCCTTATACGTAGCTTATGGTGTTGTGTTGGCATACGCTCCAGCGCAACTTTAAAAGACTGAATAAGCTCATTATTATCGTGTAACATACATTGAATGGCACACACGATGGTTTTTTTTTTAATTAGACACAATTGCACACCGAGAATCAGCCTCTTTTTCATGATTCCCAGTGAAATAAAGCTGTAGAAATTGAGGAGCTTTACATGTCACAGGGTGCACCGAATCTGTTCGGTGATAAATTTGACCTTGCACGGTGAAAGTCGACTGAAAACCGCTTTGCTTAATGACGTTTGCTCCAAACGAAGTCATTTGGAAACATGAATTTTATTTTCGTATGTTTGCCAAAAAATGCTTGGATTCGGAAGACTGTCCCAAGCAGTATGTGTAGAGAGAATTCGGAGGTTTTTCCAATGGAGATAGCCTAATTTTCCCCTGTTTGAAACACATCCCAGCAGATTCTTCTAGTGGAACAAATATTGCCCGTAACGTTCATTTGCGCAATAGTGGCACTTACATGTTGCGCGTAGTTTTTGCTTGGATGACATGTGAAAGCTTCACCTTTTAAAGAAAAATAGTTTGAAGCTCAAGTAGTATTAGTTGCTTCTCTAACAGCTTCAATCCTGTTCCTGTGTTGTTCACTAGTTGAGAAAAAAAGATGGTCACTAGTTAAAAACACAACCCCAACTCCCACTTCCCCCCAAAAAAATCATTCCCATCTAGAGCTCCCCACGCTCCTCTAAAACGTCCACCCTGTCCCCTCCTATAAAGCAAATCCCAAAGGAGAAAAAGGTACTTAAACCAAAATCCTCCAACAAACCAACGCAGACCCCCTCATGGCTCTGTGTTGAATCATACAGAGTCTCAAGAAAAACCCGGATGAACTAAAAATCCTTATACACAAGCACAACCCTCCATATATAGCCCTGCAAGAAATCCTACACGTACCAACTCTCCACACTCATCCTTTCAATAAATATACATGGAATGCAAACATCATCCCGACAATCCCAAAACACAGTGTTTGTTTGGGGTCACTTAAAACAATACCAGCCAAGACTGCTAACATATCCTGTAATATCCTCGCCGTCGCCATTACCACCTCCTACTCTGTTAATTGCACCTTATTGTGCATTTACTTACCCCAACGTTCCGCTCACTCCAATGCGCTTTTCGACTTCATATATCTCCTTAACACTTTTACTGCCAAGCCTCCTTTTGAAATGTTTCCCACCAAGCCAAACGTATCTGGCTTTTCTAGTGTTTTATTCGCTTTTCTAGAGAAACTGTTTCAAATATAACCAATTTAGCTTAATTGCATATTTAAAAAAAAATTATGTGCAAAGGATTTCAGAAGTGACAAACAAGTTTATTTAAAATCTCATTATATTGGTTTTCTTCTAGCAACGGCAATAAATAGCGATTCGGGCAATAAATAGCGATTCAAGATTCGTAAAAAAAATAATAATGCCTGTGCTGATCTTGGTCCATGTTTGGCTCGTTCCCCGGCGGTACAACGTAACAGGCACTTCCGAGGCCATTCGGCTTCTGACTGCCGTCGCAAGGAGCACGGTTTTGTGCCACCCCGAAGTGAGCTATTCACAGTGAGAGGAAGTCTGCGAAGAGCAGTGTTATTTTGATGTCAAATTGAAGGTTATGGTCAGTAGAGCAAAGCGTAGTGCAAAATGTGAAATCGTGTTCAAACGTGTCGGTCAATAGGCGGAGTAATTGTGGCAAAGCAGCTGCGACGTCCCGAACAACGTTGCAGTCGGAGAAAAGAGACCAATTGGGGCGTGGCCCCGGAAAGCGACCAAGGCCTTCGTAATAGGAGGACAATTCCCCAGGAGACTCTGGCTCCTTCTCCGAAGAGGATAATGTTAACGGTTCCATAATGGTACTTGAAAAAGATGAACAGCCGTTTATAAAAGTTACGGCTGAAAATTCATCCAAACAAAAGCTCGTGCTCAGGGGACTACAATATAAAATAGAAGGAATCGGCACAAAAATCGTTGTGCAATCGCTTGAGGACCATAGGGTCATAATCGAACATCTGGCAATGGCCAAAAGTGAGTTCTGCACTCATGATTTCGTCGGCAACAAGCCGTTTAAGGTAGTCATCCGTGGACTATCAGTAACATCGGAGGAGGAAATCCTCCAGGACCTCCGGGATAACCACGGGATATCCCCAATAGCCGCTTTCCGCCTCAAAAGGCAGCATGAAGTGGAGGGCAGATGCCACAGCACCCTGCAAGGGCTCAAAGCCATCCGCGCGGTCAGCTCCGAGATTGTGCGTTGGGAGACGTACAGGGGCGGACGACCCAGAGTTACACAATGCTTCCGCTGCCAAGGCTTCATACATGGCACTAAGCACTGCCACATGCGCCCCATGTGCGCGAAATGCTCGCGTGAGCATCTAACTGATCAATGCGGTCAGGAAACTGCTGCCCCTAAATGCAGCAACTGCGTTGGATATCACTATGGGCGCGACCCGCCATGTCCTCAACGGGCTAAATTCAAGCAAATTCGAGCTGCTGCTTCTAACCGTTACGCTCGGAAACCTGTTTAGGTTGCGCATCCAGCGCCAGGGCCTAACATCAAGGCGCCTGTTCCAGCTGTGACTCCTGCTGCAAAGCCAACAAAGCCAGCCATACCGCCAGGCTTTGAGTACGCCATGAGAAGAGCTGCACGATATGGCTGTGTTCTTTAAAATCTTCATGGAGATTAAGGAACGGCTATCCAAATGCCGCACCCGATTCGGCCAGATGGCCATCATTGGAGGGATGCTGTTGACTCACAGCTGAGTCACTCAAATTCGCCACATGGAACGCTTGCACTCTTCTAGGCAAGCAGCTGTTGATTGAATTCTTGCGCTCCACAACATCGACGTCATCTTGATTTCGGAGACCAATCCACGTAGGGGCAAGGGCGGTCATAAGTCCAATTTTTTTCGATAATTCTAAATCTGATATTTCCAATTGAAAGTCAGATAGTTAATTAAGAAAAATCCGAATTTACAGACTTCTAGCATTTACATCTTCCATGACACAAAGCCTCAAAGTCAAAAAAGCTTGTCAAAAAGCTCAAATTTCAGCGTTTCAGCACTCACACTTTAACTGACTATTTTAATAGTATTTTTTAGTCTAAAATGGATATATTATATATCATTAGAAACATACATTAGTCTACTTTTGAATAAAAATAAAACAAAAATTTAAATTTTTACATAAATACATTTTTTTTGGACTATAAACAAAAAAATCACATTTTTCAACTTTGGTAATGAATTACAAAAATGTTTAAAATTGTTTATTTCCATTTTTTTCCTAAAACATTCTTTTACATATAATTAAGCTATGGTGAAACGCTCCGGACCCACTTCGAACCGCAAATGTGTCAAAAATGCATATATGATACAGATATGATACAGATGTTATGCCATATATTTTTAAAGAGGTAATTTTACTAATCTTCACATCTTTGAAAACTTGAAACAGGTAATGATTACTGTTTGATGTTCCAAACATAAAATAAAGTGCGAAAAATGGGCCGAAAACCTAAAAGCTCATCATCGCCGACGACTGGTAATCATACAGGTACATTTTTTGATGTTCCAAACATAAAATAAAGTGCGAAAAATGGGCCGAAAACCTAAAAGCTCATCATCGCCGACGACTGGTAATCATACAGGTATATTGTTGCTTGTTTAATCACAGGTACATTATAAGAAAAAAAGACAATGAAATTCTGTTAGTCAGTTGAGAATGGGGAAATTTGGAGAGTAAGGTAGAAACTAAAGTAGTTATGAAAATAGTTTGTGTTTTAGGCAATGCATCTACTTAAAGCTTCACAGCTAGCGACAGTTCATTCATTCAAAATTCTAATTTTAAATGGTGAAGATGGTGAAAATTAGAACAAAGGAAGTGATACGGCATTTTTCGTTTGCCAAATCAGTTTCTGATAACATTGAAATTGGCATTAATCTTTTGAGTGAGAAAGTGAATCTTTCTTACTATGATCAAGGACGACTTCGGAAATACATTCAAAATTTATTTGTGCGTGCCAAGACTGCGATGCGGCGCGTTCGTTATAATAAGACGCGATTTGAAAATGATCAGCATATCTGGCTTAAATCGCAATTTGATTTGAATATTTACAAACATAATCAAACCAGTGAAGCTAATTCACCTAGTGCAACTGCAGGTAGACCTAGCCAATCTTTTGAAAATATTAAACAACAGCAGAGGCGGCGTCGAATTCGGGAAATCGAAGAAGAAATTTGTGAACGATACAGTTTACAAGAAGTGCTGCAATTAACACGAAAAATGGCTATAAAAGTGAATAATTTTGAAGTAATTAACGTGCTTAGTAAGTTACTGAACCCAACAAATCGACCATCGTCTGTGTTAAGTGTTAATCAAACTAAATTAACAAGTGACGAAGCTTTTGGTTTCTTGTTGGACTATGATTTAACAAGAGTGCAATATGAAGGAAACCGTCGTATAGATCCGTTGCGTTTTCCAAGTTATAAAGAGATTCAAAAAGTGAAAAAAGTGTGTTTGCCTCCAAGATCGTCAATGTGTATCAGTGAAACAAGTGCTAAAATTCAACTACGATCTTTTGTAAAGCTCACAACATTCAGGATAATAGAAATGCGAAAAAAAGCAATTGAGCACTTTTTTAAAACACGCCAAGGTCGTAGATCACGTTTTACTTTGATATACACTTGGGGAATGGATGGCTCCTCGGGACATTCTCAGTATCATCAAAAATTTGAAAATTTGGAACAGAATGATGATAATGTTTTTGTCCTATTCGGCTGATGATAATGTTGATGAACTGCTATTTGTCCTATTCGGCTTATAGCAACAGATAATTCTGGTGAAAAATGTATTATTTGGATCAATAGCCATACACAAAGCCAAAGATTTTGCAGACCAGTTTCAATGCAATTTGTAAAAGAAAGCAGAGGTTATTTTGGAAGTTAAATATAATATGGAGCAAGAAATTTTAAATTTAGAATCCTTTTGTTTCTTCCTGGACAATGGGAAAGCTATCGACGTTGATTTCAATTTTATTTTGAGTATGATCGATGGAAAAGTTTTATCAATTATAACAGAACAGCCCAACATGTGCTGTCCAGTTTGTGGTGCAACTCCTAAACAGATGAGTGATGCATCACTTGTTGATGTTGGGTTTACTCCGAATGCTCATGCATTAGTGTACGGTATTTCTCCACTTCATTGCTGGTTGAGACTTTTGCAATGTTTGTTGAACATTTCTTATAGAATGCCATTCAAAATATGGAGAGTTAAACGGGAACATTTGAATGAATTTAAATTACGAAAACGAGCTGTTTGTCAGGAACTTTACAAAGCGTTCGGAGTGAAAGTTGATCAGCCACGCCCTGGGTCATCAGGAACGAGCACAACAGGTAATATTTGTAGACGAATTTTTTCAAAACCTCATCTAGCTAGTGTTGTGTTGAATATTGATGAACACTTCATAGAAAGGCTACGAAATATTTTGATTGCAGTCAGCAGTCTTTGAATGCTATTAAATTTGACATTTACTGCAAGGAAACTTACAAGATTTTTTTGGAAAAGTACGAATGGTTCAAAGTTCCTGCAACAATACACAAAGTATTAGCTCATGCTGGAGATATTGTCATCAATTCTCCAGCACCAATAGGATGCTTAGGAGATCAAGCATTAGAGTCGCGACATAAATGTTTTAGAAGAGATAGGACAACTCATGCTAGAAAATCTTCGAGAAGTTTTAATCTAGAAGATACTTTCCTTAGAGCCTTGCATACTAGTGATCCAAAATTGAGTTCAATATCTCTAGGATTGCAAATTAGCCGAAGAATGAAAATGATGTACCCAGACACGGTCAAAAGTTGTTTTGTATCCAATGAAGAATATTCTAGTATTGTTCAATCTGATTCGTTGGATGAACAATCTACTATGGATTCAGCACTTGACGATGTAGATGATATTGCTATAAATTTAGATCAAGCAATAGATAATTCGTTTTAAATTGATATGAAATTTTAGATTTCGTTGAAATGTCATAGTTATTTTAGTATCAATCCGTTTAACACTTTATTTCATTTGGACAATGTTTTTAAAGACAGATTTTACAACGTTGTAGCTTTGTATTGTTTTCTAGTCATAATTTTGTTGAAACCAAAATATGATGTTCCATTGTAATTTTGCAACTTATGTCTTCATGACCTGATCTTTCTACGAACTATTACTAATCTCATTTATTTAATAACAACATATCCTTTAATATATCCATTCATACTTTTCTTAACCCATTCAACATTTTGACCCATTCTTAATTCATGCTTTCCTTAACCCATTCATCTTAACCATTCTTTACCCATATGCACTACTCTTTATTCAACCTGTTATTCCTAATATTCATTTATACCTAATTTCATTTCCAATTTAAGTTTGTTTCAACCCCTACCCTGACCTGGGGTATTCGCCACTCTACTTTGGTTGAATAGGTGAATAGGTTTTGAAATTTCAAATACCTATTCTTTGCATCCTTTTTATTACCAGCCAATTCAAGCCAGAATAAAACTTTGTCATTTTTGTGATAAAAATTAGTTGTTACAGACAATTCGGCGCGTGTTTGTTTGTTTACCTGACGTAACGGCACTGACAGGTAGGAGACAGGATAAGAGTGCCGTTACCGAAGGGACAGGGAAACATCGCAGAGATGACGCGGTAAAAAACGGCCATCGCGAGGAGGCCATTGGATTTGAAGCGATTTCAACGGAAAAACGCCAGAGAGAGGACGTGAATTTTTTTAACACCATCGCACCATCGCACCATCGCACGATCGCACCATCGCACCGCGCGCGTTTAAAGAACGACCCAACCGAATTAACTTGAATAAAGCGTTAGTGGAATCAGTTAAAAGAACACGTCAGTAGAATTTATTATTACGAACTTTAAGTTGGAGCCGAACTCCAACATTTTAAAAAAATTCACTCGCTTTCTACTTGTGAATCGGTGAACACCAGACTGAGAATGAATCGCGAAAACGATGTACCAAACCCCACCGCGAATTCCACAGTGCGACAACTTTCCGCAGTTCAGCTAGTGGAAGACACTGTTTCGATACAGGAGTTGGTACAGCAAGCCAGGGAAGCGAACGAAAGCTTCGTCAGGCTGACCGCGCAGATCGCTCAGTTGAGCCCAAGCGTGTCGAGAGGGCTCGGAGTGTCGCTGAACGAGCAACGTGTAGGCGCGATATCCCCGTGCATCCGCACAGGAACCGTCGAAGAAGTGACATTTCCTTCGGCCGCCACCCTGCCGCGGAGATCGACGCTTGGGACGCCTTACGTCGGCGGCACCGACCGTGAACCTGGGAGCGCATCGTCGCGACCGGCCATTGCGTTTCCAGATTTCCTTCGTTACGACGTGCAAGCCGGCCCGTCAGGAAGATCGACGCTAAGGACGCCATACAATACCGATACAGAGCGTGAAGCTGTTAACGCGTCGCCGCCACCGGCCTTTGCGTTTACCGACTCTTTGCGCTACGACGCGCAAGTCGGCCCGTCATCGGCTCAGCACAGCGAAGCAGAACGGCGTGGTACCACTGGGAGAAGGACAACCGTACCCTCCCAGGGTGAACGTGATCTTCGGCGTGCCCTGGAAGACATGGAGATCGAGCATCTTCGGGAGCGAAACCGCTTGATCCAATCCTTCGAAGCAACGGATCACCAGAGAAGGACTCACCCGCCATCACGTGTGAGTATCGTTCCGGATAGATTTCAGGCGAACGCGTTCTCAGCCTTTGATATCTCGCAGACACAATACATCGCCCGGCAAGGGAGAAAGCGGGATCTGCCGACGTTCTCAGGCAATCCCGAAGAATGGCCAATGTTCTATGCCTCGTTTGAGTACACCACGGAGGCATGCGGCTATAACGACGTGGAGAACCTGGACCGACTGCAGAATGCCCTAAAGGGGAAAGCATTAGAGTCAGTACGATGCCGTTTGATGCATCCGTCCAACGTACCCGGTGTGATTTCCACGCTTAGAATGCTTTTCGGACGTCCTGAGATTATTGTTCACTCCCTGATAAACAAGGTGCGAACAATGCCAGCGCCCAAGCATGAGCGTCTCGAAACGCTCATCGACTTCGGTGTCGCGGTTCAGAACCTCTGCGCGACTATCACGACATCAGGACTGGATGAATACATGTGTAACGTGGCGTTATTAAACGAGCTGACGGAACGCTTGCCATCGTCGCTGAAGCTCAATTGGGGATGCCATCGAATCAGCTTGGGTCACGTTACGCTTTCGAGCTTCAACGACTGGCTGAGTCATCTAGTGGAAGCAGCCAGCTTGGTGACTATTTCGTCGGTGTATACTCCTGGGGGTTCAACCGCTAGGCCAACAACGAGTGACAGCGGAAACAGACAACATCGACACGTGAATGCTCATCTGGCGACCAATTCAGCCCGGAGCTTCACAACGAACTCTAGCAGCGTAACTGTACGATGCCCAGTGTGCCAGCAACAATGCGCCAAAGTAGAAAGCTGCCCCGATTTTCTGGCAATGGATATAGACGCCCGCTGGCGAACAGTGCGTGAGATGCGTCTGTGTCGAAAGTGTCTCGAACAACACCAGCGTTGCGACAGAAGGACGCCGTGTGGTACCAATGGCTGCGTTTTCCTTCATAACAAACTGCTTCATGATGGCTCGAGGACCAGGGCTGAAGCGGGTAATACGTCACGAGTAGTGACCAACGAGCAAGCTTGCAACAGCCATCGGGTTGGACTAGAAGCGCCACCGCTCTTCTATGTTCCGGTCACCCTTTATGGCAATGGCTGCAAGGTGGAAACGTTTGCGTTCCTGGACGACGGTTCGTCAGCCACTTTCATAGAACATGCTTTGATAGAAGAATTGGGAATTCAGGGAACACCCGACCCTTTGTGTCTCTGGTGGACCGGAAATCAGAAAAGAGAGGAGAAAAAATCAATTAGGGTGTCGTTGAGAATATCCGGCCGTGAGGAAGCGAACAAAATATTTGTACTGCCCAATGTACATAGCGTGGACAGCCTGGCGCTACCAAAACAGAGCCTATGCGCACAGAAACTTCAGAGCACCTTCGCGCACCTGTCCGGCCTGAAACTGACTTCATACACGAATATTACACCTAGGGTTCTCATTGGTATAGACAACTGCCGTCTAGGTCATCCGCGTACGTATCGAGAGGGCAAATCGAATGAACCAGTTGCGGCCAAAACGCGGTTAGGCTGGATAGTCTACGGTTCTTACCAAACAAATCCCGGTGATAGGAACGAGATTCTCAACCACCATAGACCGCAGATGTGTCCGTGTATGGACAACAACGATGATATAATCGATATGCAGCTAAAGGAATACTTTGCGATTGAATCGCTAGGTATCACCAAAACACCTCATCCCGTAGGTTCCAAAGAAGATCAAAAAGCGTTGGATATTTTGACTGCGACAACCCGTTTGAAGGGCGAACGATATGAAACGAGCTTACTGTGGAAATACAGCACAGTCTTGCTACCGCCAAGTAAAACGATGGCAATGCAACGCTTCGAATGTCTAAAAAGAAAAATGAAAAAAGAACCGGTGTTGAGAGCTGCCATTGTTGAAAAAATGAATGAGTACGAGAGAAAAGGCTACATTAGGCGTCTCACATCGAGAGAACTATCGGAAAAATACGATACAGATTGGTATTTACCCATTTTCCCGGTCATGAATCCCAACAAGCCAGGAAAAATCCGTTTAGTTTTTGACGCTGCTGCCAAGGTAAACGGTGTTAGCCTAAACACGTTTCTGCTCAAGGGACCAGATCAGCTGGTAGAGCTTCTAGCAGTCTTGTACAAATTCAGAGAATTCCGAGTAGGCGTAGTAGGAGACATTAAAGAAATGTTCTTCCAGGTGGCCATCAGACCCGAAGATCAACGCAGCCAAATGATTTTGTGGAACGGCGGCGTGACTGACAGAGCTCCAGACGTGTATGTCATGACCGTGATGACATTTGGTGCCGCATGCTCACCCTGTTGCGCGCACTATGTGAAGAACCTGAATGCTGAGCGATTTAAATCCGAATTTTCTCGTGCCTTCGAATGCATAATCGAAGAGCATTATGTTGATGACATGCTGGCGAGTGTCGAAACTGAAGAAGAAGCCATAAGGCTGGCAAAAGATGTGCGATATATACATTCCCAAGGCGGCTTCGAAATAAGGAACTGGCTGTCTAATTCAAGTGCGGTGATACAGCAATTGGAGGCACCTATGACAAAAGAGAAAGATGTTAACGTAGGCACTGACGCGAAAACAGAAAAAGTATTAGGAATGTGGTGGGATACGCAATCCGACACATTTACCTATAAAATCTCACCTAGAAACGACGAGCAGCTGCTGATGGGAGTGAAGCATCCGACAAAACGCGAGGTGTTACGCATCTTGATGAGAATCTACGACCCGTTGGGTCTCTTGGGTAATGTGCTAATGTTCCTGAAAGTTCTGCTTCAAGAGATCTGGCGTGCTAATGTCGGATGGGACGAAAAAATCAGCGGCCGTTTAGCGGAACAGTGGGAAAGGTGGATCACCATTTTACCCGACGTCTGTAAAATCAGAATACCAAGGTGCTATCGTCAGATAACGTCGACGCTGACTCGAAACATACAGCTGCACATATTCTGCGACGCGAGCGAAAATGGAATGGCAGCAGTTGCCTACTTCCGATTTGAAGAAGGTGGATCGATAGAATGCGCTCTTGTAGGGTCGAAAACTAGGGTAGCGCCCCTGCGATTTCTATCGATCCCTCGTTTAGAATTGCAAGCAGCAACTATCGGCGCCCGGCTTGCGAATACAATCATCAAGTCGCACCGCTTGAACATCACTCGAATAGCATATTGGACGGATTCACGTGACGTCATCTGTTGGTTACGGTCGGATCATCGCCGATATAGTCAGTTCGTAGCATTTCGAGTCGGAGAAATACTCGAGTCCACCAAACTCGACGATTGGCAGTGGCTGCCAACGAAGGTGAATGTAGCCGATGATGGTACGAAGTGGTCAAGAATTCCCGATCTGAGCGCCTCAAGCCGATGGCTCAAAGGACCGAGCTTTCTATGGCAGACGGAAAAGGAATGGCCAACTTCATCGACGCTATCGCATGATACGACGGAAGAACTACGCCGCAACCTCCTGCATCATTCCAGCACTAAATCACTTATTCAGATCGACCGATTCTCTAATTGGAACAGGCTGCTCAGATCTGTTGGATACGTTATTCGGTTTTCGAATAATTGTATGCACAGAAGAAACGGGAAAAAGACCACGACAGGACCGCTCACACAGGGAGAGTTGAAAACAGCAGAACGCGTAATTATAAAACAAATTCAACGAGAAGCGTTTTCAGGCGAGATCTGTCGACTAGAGAGCCGCGTAGTAAAACAGCATCCGTGGTCGAAACCCGTCGAAAAAAGCAGCGTGCTGTATAAACTCTCACCCAAGATCGACGAAAATGGCGTGCTGAGAATAAGTGGGCGTTTCGAAAACTGCCCTGGAATAGATGAGTCACTGCAGAAGCCAGTAATTCTACCGAGACGACACACAGGAACTGACTTACTGATACTTTACTACCACGTACGCTACCGACACTGTAATCATCAGACCGTTGTTAACGAACTGAGAGCCAGATACCACATACCGCGCTTGTTGACGGAATATAAGCGCGTCCGGAAAACCTGTCAATATTGTCGCATTAGAAAGGCGACTCCTGAACCGCCGTTAATGGGAGGCATTCCCCAACAAAGGACGGCCATTCATCAGCGTGCATTCACGTACACTGGAATTGACTATTTCGGCCCAATGAACGTAGTAGTTGGACGTCGCCAGGAGAAACGTTGGGGAGTGATTTTCACTTGCTTGACGACACGAGCAGTACACCTAGAAATCGCTCACTCACTAACAAGTTCGTCCTGCATCTTAGCGATCCGTCGTTTTATTGCTAGACGAGGAGTTCCGCGCGAAATCATCAGCGATAGAGGGACAAATTTCGTAGGCTCATCGAGAGAGTTGAGGGAAGCCCGGAGGAATGTTGATGAGGATAAGTTGATTGCCGAGTTTACTAGTCCTGAGTTGAAGTGGAGCTTCAACCCGCCAGCGGATCCACATTTTGGAGGGTGTTGGGAACGCCTCGTTCAGTCGGTGAAAAAAGTACTTAGTCAGTTCGAGATGCCGCGTACGCCCAACGACGAAATATTGCAATCTACGCTGGCCGAAATAGAAATGATAGTGAACTCAAGACCCCTGACCTACGTACCTCTGGACGATGATTTCGCACCACCCATAACCCCCAACCAACTGCTTTTGGGTAGTTCTAACGGTAGCAAGCCGCCCGCGTCACTTGATGATACAGCAGGGGCCATAAAATCCTCATGGAAAGCGTCGCAGCGCAACGCGGATCTTTTTTGGCGAAAATGGGTAGCCGAGTACCTTCCGACGTTGACACGCAGAACCAAGTGGTTTCATCTGGCTCGTCCTATAGAGGAAGGTGAAATAGTTTTGATAGCAGACAACAACATGCCCAGAAATTGCTGGCCTAAGGGAAGAGTAGTGGCTGTCGTCAGAGCCGCCGACGGACAGGTAAGGCGAGCAACTGTGCAGACCGCTAGCGGATTGATGGAACGACCTGCAACAAAAATAGCGGTGTTGGAAGTACGGAAGTAGACCGAGGATAGGCACGGTACAACCAAGCTTACCAAAGTAGACGGACTGATAAGGCGATAGGGAGTGCTGCCGAATTGTTTATCGAACAGATTGCGCACTTGAAATAGGGTAAATTGCCCATCCGAGCAAAGTACCGGGTGGGAGAATGTTACAGACAATTCGGCGCGTGTTTGTTTGTTTACCTGACGTAACGGCACTGACAGGTAGGAGACAGGATAAGAGTGCCGTTACCGAAGGGACAGGGAAACATCGCAGAGATGACGCGGTAAAAAACGGCCATCGCGAGGAGGCCATTGGATTTGAAGCGATTTCAACGGAAAAACGCCAGAGAGAGGACGTGAATTTTTTTAACACCATCGCACCATCGCACGATCGCACCATCGCACCGCGCGCGTTTAAAGAACGACCCAACCGAATTAACTTGAATAAAGCGTTAGTGGAATCAGTTAAAAGAACACGTCAGTAGAATTTATTATTACGAACTTTAAGTTGGAGCCGAACTCCAACATTAGTTATGTTATATTTACTATTTAATATTTATATATCCATTTTTTGTATTAACTAAATGTTTTGTGTAAAAAAATGTGTAATTTTTTTTCAATATTTATACACTTTTAAAAGTTTTCTGCATTAAATGTATTATACCACAAAGTGTTTTGAACATATTTTGTCAAAACAACCTCTTTGTCTCTTGTCTCATGGAGCATGCCTTATATGATACATCTAAAATAATGAATACAGTGGCGCCCTCTGGATTTCCAAAACCTTGAATCATGTTTTTTTTTGGTATTTGACCAACATTCAACAAGTTCTGTTGCAAATTGTTGCTTAACCACAAAAAAAATAATTATAACCGCGGTTTGTTCCGGGCTGCCCCTTAGTGCAATCTAAAGTCGGAGCTGAGTTTTTCGCTCCCAAATCATCGTGTGCTCCGGCTCGACCAGCCAGATACAGCCAGAGGTCGAGGAATCGCGATTGCGGTTCGGCACAACAACCGACAGTCCCCTCTACAGTATTTAAACACATCGATCATCGAAGCCATCGCTACCGAAGTCACCACGTCGACTGGTGTCAACCGGTTTGTTGCCGCCTACTGCCCACGACAATGTCGCCAAGTCGATGGTAGTCAACAGGCCTTCCGGAGGGACATCACAACAATCTGCAAGACACGTACTTGGCTGATAGTTAGAGGAGATTTCAACGCACGCCATCGGTCCTGGGGAAACAGCATGCAGAACTTCAAAGGACAGGTTATTTCATCACGCACAGGCCGATGGATTCGTCGTTGAAATCCCGGACGCACCTACCTTCATCAGTAGACATCTTTTTCTGGTGAATGCAGATATCGAGAAGCCCGAGACGCTTGACAAGCTCAACTCAGATCACTTTCCGGGTGGTTTCTTCAGTGTCCTGCGGTGCCTGCAGAACTCCGGCAGTATGGCGTACGGACTACATCCGAGTCAACTGGGAGCGGTTCGGCAGCCTTGTCAGCAATAACCTCAGTGGCGTGACCATTAGCTTCACATCCAGCAGCCAACAGATCGACGAAGCTGTTCATGCAGTGGAAGCGGTCATTCTAGACGCAGAGGCGGCCTGCGTTCGTGACAAACTGATCAAAGGTACGCATGATAGGTTAGAGTCCTATACTGTAGGAATGATTAGGTACAGAAACTCCTTGCGCCGCCAGTTGCAGCGCACTAGAGACGCTCTCTTAAAACAAGCTACAGCAGCTTTAGGTCGTCAGATCGCTACCCGTGTAGATGAAATACGAAATGCAAATTTCGGACGCGTCTTCGAACGGTTGGATGAGCGGTTGGCCTATACCCCCTTAGGCTCCCGATGGAAAGTTTCTAGTCACCTCCTTAGAATAGAGTAATGCCCTGGCGACCCAGGTCGCCAATCCACATCTCTTAATCATAAATACCGTCAGCCCTATGGAGACCGTTGTCAGTACTGCACTAAAATAAAGCGATGGGACTGATCCGTAGTTTTACACAAGATATTTCGGATCCACTTTGCCTCAGAGCATTGTACTGCTGTTTGGTCCGATCTACTCTAGAGTATGTTAGCGTGATTTGGTGCCCCACTGGTTGAATTCTAAATGCGAAAATTGTAAGAGTTCAGCGCTAATTTCACAAGGTTGATTATAAGACGTGTTCTAGGTCGCATTAGATCACCTATGCCGTCTTATCTGCTCCATTACCGTTTTTTGAGCTTCATGTCACTCGAGCAACGGCGCGATTTGGCTAAGGCAAATTTCGTCGCAGGTTTGCTTTTGGGTAGAGTTGACGCGCCATATCTCCTGTGTTGCGTTCCCCTTTACATCCCCAGTCATTCCTTGCCTCCTCGTTCCCTCGTAGCGATTCCAACACGTCGTACTCGCTTTGATTCACACCCTTTTCTGTGCTGCCTTCGTAGCTTAAATGAAAACTATGAACACTTCGACTTCAACACTTCTCTGTCAAACTTTCGTTATGCAATGCTTGATGCTATCGATTCTAGCTCTCCATTCCATTCCTCATCCTGACCTGACCACTCTCTTTTATTTATTTATTTATTTAATTTTTATTATTATTATTTTTTCTCTTTCTCATGTTTGAATTTGACTCCCCATGTGTTTTAATTGACAAATGCTATTATTATCTGTTACGTTAGGAAATGTTGTATTTATATTGTTATCTGGGTTTGTCCATGTTTATGTTAGCCTCTACGATGAACGTTTAGTGGAATTATAAAATATACAAATATACGGTCAAGAGTTGAGGCAGCGGCCGTTGTGCTGTCCACCTCTGATAGGATTTCGCTGGCTTAGGTCCGAGCGGGGTTGTGGGGAGTGAGAAACATGAAAGCGCCAGGATTTGACCCCATCTTCAACATCTTTATCAAGAATCTCTACGATCAGACGCTGGCTCTGGTCGTGGCGATTTTTAACAGATTGTTGGAGATCGGTTATTTTCCTCAAGCTTGGAAATGTGCCAAGGTCATACCAATCTTAAAGCCGGCAAAGGATCCCACCCATCCCGCCAGTTATCAACCGATTAGTTTCCTGTCTTCGTTGGATAAAGTGTTCAAGAAAACGATCCTCTTTCGGCTAAAAGATTTTGTCTTTGAGCACGATCTTATTCCCAAAGTCCAGTTCGAGTTTCGGCCTGGATACTCGACCGTGCATCAACTGGTTAATTTCAAGAACTATGTTGATCGTAACCGGGCTGTGGCGAAATCCAACGCAGTAGTCCTTCTCGATATCGAGAAGGCCTTTGATAACGTGTGCATGACGTCCTGATTAACAAGTTAGATAGATTTGGAGTCCCAGTACATCTTATTGGGATTCTAAAAAACTATTTGGCTTAAAGAACTTTCAGGGTAGCTCTGTCCTCAGCTCTCTCTGACCACTATCCGATCCCGGCAGGCGTTCCGCGAGGAAGCCTAGTCGGGCCTCTGCTGTACATCTTGTACACTGCAGATGTTCCTTTCCTACCTTGTGATGGACAGATGTTTCTCTGTTCGCGGATGACACCGTCATCGCAACCAAATGGAAGTCGGATGCTGAGCTGAGGGACAAGTCGCAAAGGTGCCTTGACTGTTTCATTCGGTATACTTCTGATTGGAAAATTAGAGTTAATACCACAAAAACGCAGGCAGCGATCATCACACATGGCCCTTAAAGGTTCAGTGCCATAGTTAACAGGAGCAGACTTCGGCTAGAGACTGCTCAAACATTAAACGGTCTCCAGCCATAAAATATCTTTGCTCAACCTTTGATTTTAACTTAGAATTTATTGAGCACGTTGAATCATTAATTAACAAATGCGTCATCAGAAGCAGAGCTCATCAACCGGAATTCGAAGCTTTCATTACAAAATTGAATAGCTGTCTTTAAACAGATCCTTCTGCCAGCAGTTTACATAAGCCACCCCAGTCTGGGGTGCGTATGCAACAGTACAGCAGAAAAAAATACAAGGCAAGCCGAATAAAATCCTAAGGCTAGTGATGCGAGCTGATAGGCACACCACGAACAGAAAAATTCAGGAATCAGCGGCCACGGCCAGCTAAGACAAAATAGTTACAGAGATTACTGCTGCTTTCCCCGCAAGAACCGCGACCTCCTCATACCGCTTCATGTAGTATAACAGCTTAAATTATGATAGGTTATGTAAGTTATTTTTAAGTAGTTTTTAAATTTCAAAATTATAATTTACAATGATTAAATAAATTTAATTAATAATTATTAATTAATAACAAATTATAATTTTAGGGTATCTTGTACCTCTGTTGAGCATCCTAGTAGAAGGCAATCGTAGCCGCACAAAAAGTAGTATTAGAGTTTGTACAGCGATATATGCTGTGTCACTCGCATCAAATTTACAATGTAGAATAGTCATAAAAAGAGAAATCACTCGGATCACTTGGGATCACTCTTGAATATAGGCTATCCTTCCGCTCCCACTACTCACGGGTTAAGAAAAAACAAGAAACCGTCTTAACGTCCTCAAGATGCTACGACCCGGAAGGGCTCGAGCATTCTACACATCACTCTTCAGAATAATCTACAACTAGCTGCTACCAAAACTACTCTACGGCATCGAAATAGTCTCCAGGAAACGAGAACACTTTGAAAAAATCATCACAGCACCGTAACCGTTACAACAAGTCCATGCAACTCCATCATATGCGAAGGCGGAATGCTCGACACCGGACGTCATCCTAAGCGAAACACATCATCACTCATCGCTACTGCTACAAGAACAATAGAAAAAGACAAAGTCTCCAAGGCCTTAGTCACCTGCACGAAGAACAGCTTCAACAACGTTACACAACTCCATCTACCTCCAGTCACAAAACTCGTCCGACTTGGAGACCGTCCCTGGCATCATCCCCAGCCCACCATAGACTGGCATCTTAAGCACCGGGTTCGTGCCGGAAGTAATAGTACAATTATCCAAAAACACTTCCAAGAACTGATCCAGATGAAATACAAAAACCACCACCACATCTTCACCGATGAATCAGTTATCAACGAAGCCGCCGGTGTCGAAATCTACTCTACCAAAGACAGAAACACCATCAAGCTACCAGACTACACATCCAACCTCACAGCTGAAGCAATAGCCACAGAGAAAGGACTTAGTTCCACCAACCCAACATCATCTTCACTGACAGTGAGGGCGTATTGCGCACGCCATCACCCAGAGACCAACAAGTTCTCTCCAGACTCCGCATCAGCCACACCAGGTTCACCCACTCTCACATCCTGAAAAAATTTCAACCACCACTCTGCACGTTCTGTGGGGTGGACATCACAGTTCGTCACCTTCTCACTGACTGCTACGGTTACACCAACCAACGAAAAAGCTACAAACTGGACACAGATATCGACAAAATTCTTTTAAACGATACACTCCAACAAAAAAAACTACTCTAATTTCTGAGAACCACCGGCATTTGGCATTCAAATGCAATCGTATTAAACTAATCTTAATAACGTAATAAAATCAGGAAAATCTGTGACATTATTAAAGGGCCGTTTTTTCTTCCAAAAAATGGATACAAATAGTTAAAATCAGAGGGTTTTCATGGCAGTAAAAATTAGCATGAGCATGGTGAAATTGTGCTTTAGCACGTAAATTTAAATGTTCCCAGCTGCAAAAAATGCAGCAATGGAAAAATCTAAGATATCCAACCGTTGCTCGGTTCCATGCCTTAACACCTTGCGTGCCAAGCGTTTTTTTTATAAATTTCACAAATTGCCAGGATTTAAGCGTTTCTTGCTTATATGTGTTAGTAACGATTGTCACGGTTGTCATATTTGACAGTCTTGAATTTCAATAAAAACTTGACGTTTTTTCCACGAAATCTTGTTGCCGTTAAATTCTAATTTCTATTCATGTGTAAAAATTTTTCTTTGACTAACGATAAATAAAGCATGTAATAGCGAAATGGACAGTAGTGATGACTAAATTTTTAGATTTTATAATAGTAGTTTCGATGAAAGTATAGATAATGATAGAGAAAACATACAACAGCAAAGGCGAAAGCGTGTCGTGAAACAATCTTCAGATTCTTCATCCGAAAATGATCAACGCAATCAAGATGAAATTGAAAACGTTTTTAGTGAATTGCTGTTGGAAGAAGAAAGCATTTACAACAATTTTGAAACAACCAATATCGAAGAAATTCAATGGGATGAATTTAGTGGTCGACAAAAAAAATTTCAGTTTGAAGATACAGATTGTCTCAATGTGCAATTGTCTGGCAATATTACTCCATATGATGCATTTTCATTATTTGTTGACGATGATATAATAAACGTTCTTGTCGAGGAAACAAACCGCTATGCACAACAAAAGATGGAAAAGTCGAAGCAATCATCAAGCGCACGCATCAATCGCTGGACACCAACAAACTCCCAAGAAATGAAACAATTTCTGGGGTTAATCTTGTGGATGGGACTCCTGAATGTCGGCCCTATTGCGAACTATTGGTTGACAAATAAGTTATATAACTTAAGCCTACCGTCCAGTATAATGTCGCGGAACAGATTTCAAATTATATTAACTCATATGCATTTTGTGGATAATACCACCATTACTCCTAAAGATCGGCTTGGAAAAATATTGCCATTTTTCAACAAACTGCAAGAGAAATACCAAAAAGTTTATACACCTGGTGAAGATATCGTAATAGACGAATCGTTGATTCCATGGCGTGGGAGACTTATATTCAAACAATATATTCCGAACAAAGCTCACAAATACGGAGTTAAACTTTTCAAGCTTTGTTCCAACGAAGGCTACACGTGGGCTATGAAAATCTATTCCGGAAAATCTTCAGAAGGGATCCGAGAAACAGGATTGGCGCATAATGTGTGTCTTCAGCTTGCCGAGAAATTGTTTGACAAAGGACGTACACTATATGTCGACAATTTTTATGCAAGTTATGAATTGGCTAAATCGTGTCTAGAACGGAAAACTCATGTAGTTGGAACTCTTCGGCATAATAGAAAACATCTCCCAAAAGATGTCATGGATTATAAACTTCGAAGAGGAGAAATGATAGCCCAAGAAGACAATAACGGAATTGTTGTACTGTAATGGAGAGACACCCGTGATGTAAGGCTACTGTCAACGAAGCATGAGCCTATCATGATACAGACGATCAAAAATTATTGTTGTCCTGATTCCAGAGCGTCTTCCAATCCAAACGCAAAATGGAAACCTTTGGCCGTTATAGAATATAATAGGGGAAAATGCGGAATTGACTACTCCGACCAAATGCTGGCATTTGCGAGCCCCATGAGGAAAGGTATCAAATGGTATCGTAAGTTAGGCATCCAACTGCTACTTGGAATTACTGTGGTCAACGCCCTAACAGTGTATAAAAAAATTACAAGCCAAAGTGTAAAAATTCGAGTTTTCCGAGAAATGGTAGCGGAGAAATTACTTGGACTACCTGCCTTCAATGTTTCCAGACCGTGTGCTACATGTAATCATATACTAGATATCCGAAAAAATCATGCTGGAAACACCGTTAGACGTGCATGCCAACGATGCTATACAGTGCAGCGAAACAGTATGAATTGGTCAGAGGCGCGAAAAAATGTAAAAAAAACAACAACATTTGGTACTAGTTGCCCTAATCAGCCCCAGCTGTGTAAAAATTGTTTTGACAGCTGTAGTTCACTTTCAATAAAAATGTTATTTTATAATTTTAATTACAACAATTCGTTTTCTGCATTTGAAGTCACGCTGTTCAAAATAAACAAAACTAGAGATATTTGCGAAATTCGGTCATGTTTGACGTTCTACACAAATACATAGATGTAATTCGTATACGTATACATGAAGCGTTTTTGCCGTAACCCAAAAATGGGTGACATGGCGTTTTGTAAAAATTTACATCACCCACTTTTTGGGTGATGTGGAACTCAAGGTGTTAAGCGTGACTTACTGATATGTGTTAGCAATGGTTGCACCGGCTCTAATTCTTCACGTTCTAGGTTTGTGATAAAGTAATGGCTTTCTTTACGCTCTTTCATGTTCCTGTTTGGTCATATATTTTATATTTGTGCATAATAGCTATTCTACATATTCAAAAATTGCATTTTAAAATCAAGCGTTCTCTCCGGCACCCAAAAGTGGGTGACATGGCCGTCAAGAAAGTTTGCCGTCACTCATTTTTTGGGTGACGCGGCATTCAAGATGTTAAATCATGAAGAACGGTCTACTACGGTAAGTAGGCATGTATGTTTTACAACACTGACGCGATTTTTTAAATGTTAGCCCCCAAGATCATTTTTGTTTGCAAACCGGCCCGCAAGCCAAAATGAGTTTGACATCACTGCCTTAGATCTTTGCTGAACGTGTACTCACGTTCATACAGTACTACACTAATGGCACATTATCAAAGCATGGTGCATGCTTCGGAATAAACAATATCACCACTGACGCATTTTTAAGCTAAAACTATCGCGAAGTGTTTCGCTGCAGAACTAGCTGCAAAACTTGATGCGTTTCTCCTAATAAATGCAAGCACGCCGGATCAATATTTTATATTCACGAACAGCTTAACCTCGGTCGAAAAATTGAAGCCTGTTATCAGGGCCACTTCATCCATAGGATACTGGAAGACCTAAGCTCACATTTTGACAAAGCGTTTCCTATGTCGTTTATTTTAATCCTCTCGCGCTGTGCAATACCCTGCAATGAGCAATGGGCAATGGCAATCTCACCCCATGAATACCTTCGTTTACTAAACCAACTATGATGTCCTGGCTTAGTTCAAATAATTTCGCGTTGGACGCTCATCTCAGTGTAATAATATGTTACCCGTCCATGTATTCGGCTGTGGGATCGGATACTACGATGTGGACCACCTTCTGTGGTCCTGTGTGGAGTACGATAATATGCTAGACCTTCGTAGCTCGCCGCAACGGAAGAAATCGGAAAATAATCGCGTGCTCCAATACGGGACATTTTGGGGATCGACGATTCGGATTTATAATGTCATTTTCCTCTTTTCTACACACAATTGTATTTCCCTATGACTTCCTCCCCATCCAAATCCGTAACTCACCATATGTTCAAGTGTTGGGTTAAAATATATTTAGTAAAACTGAGGAAGGGCGACAGAAAAAAAAATTTTCGATTACTACTTGTTTTGTTCAGACGAAAAAGGCGTCGTAAGAAAAGGCTGCAAAATATAGTATGGCGATGAAAAAGGTTCTCGGTATCTGGTGGGACTCCCCCTGTAAGGTATTGACCTTCCGATTGACCGATTAGATCAAAGGTAAGATACATCATCGTCCACCTCGAAACGAGAAATAATTATGTTAATTGCATTACATGCACTACGTTCATTTGTTTCACACTGGGATAACAGTAACTTTTTATTATATGTGTGGAATAAGAATGGACTTTTTATAAACTATTATGCTATATTTCGTTTAAATCAGACAACTAGTCAGCCAAATCGAACTTCATTTTTTTTTACTAAACTTTTTTCAACATAGATAGGTTCTTTGTAAACCCTCTTTTGTTTTATAATGGTGTAGTTTATTTCTCGTCACTTTATGTTTGGAATGCGGAATGATTTTCATACCTCTTTGCATTGGGTAGCATTAATTTAAATTTTTTGATAAATTTAAATTAATTTGGAAGCCGTCGGTATATGTTGACAATCTTTCGGCATCTCGGCTAAAAGGGCTACATATTAAAATAACTACATTCGTACATCCACGTGAATAAACTGATAAAAGGAAGTACCATAGCCCTCTTTTTTATTATTACAGCAAGATAGTATACATAGGATACTCCTCTTATTTTGATTTCCTTAAATTTAAATGGGTTTGGCTTCTTAAAAAAAAATCACCATTTTAATTATCTACACCCATAATTAAGAGAACATATTTCAAATTACAAATCAAAATGCAAATGTATTTTAGCAAATGTTACAAGATTGTTGAGAGGAACGGGATTGTAAAGGAGATATAAAATAAAGAAATGTTAACGTACAAGTTTTTTTTTTATTTTTACAAGCTCGTTCAAACGAAGCACAGACCAAAAATAAAAAAAAAATAAACTGCAATTGTTACAATAAAAAGATATGTCACATGATACTAGTTACTATATTGCAATACACAATATAAAACGGACAATCATTTCATGAGTTTGCGTATGTTTACCAACGAATCAATAAATTCATCCATAAAAAAGCAGATAAATTAGTTAACAGTGCTTATCTTATATCCTTTTCGGCATTTACAAATTCACGTATAATATTTATATGATATTAATGTTCTGTTTGAAACGCAGACCATTGAAAAAATTTACAGCTACATTTTGAGCACATTACTAAATTTCGATCAACATTTGAGAAGCCAATTCGTTGGACTCAACGTTTGTTTGCTAGACCTGTAAGATGTAATATGAATTATTAACACTTTTTATAATAAACCGTATTCGATGATTCCAAGCACTTACCTCTCGGACACATGTATGCATATTCATCTTGCTCAATCGGATAAATTTTGAATCTTTTCAGATTCTGATAACATTACGTCATTCGCCAGTAGTAATTATTTTTTCATGCAGTTTGTTACAATGTTCCGTTCATGCAGTTTGTTACAATGTTCCGTTATCCATGCATTTCATCAGGCATGTTTGTATTTCATCATACACAGTTTTGTCTCCTAAGTTTCAAGATTGTAGATTTTTTGTCCGAGAAATAATGGTTCTCGATTGAGAAACAATGATTGGGTGCTTAGAAGCACATACATGATTTTGCTATATTGTATTGTGTGAAGTGGTTTGCAGATAGCTTGTTGTCTGAACGAATCCATCTAAACATCGAATCACGATACAATATTCATATAGTGACAAACAATACCATTGCGAATAAATAATATTCCGAGAGAGCGTGGAGATTTCATCGAGGTATTTGTAATCAGACCTGCAAGTAGATATATGACACTACATCACAATATGCTAACATTAGAATATTTATATAATCTCACCTGATCTCATTCATTTTTTTATTTCATACATTGTCCACTTTGCAGAAGCTTCATTTTGCAGCATGGCAATGAATGTCCTTAGTAATGTATTCAAAATGTGTTCTGTTCAGAAACGCACCTTTATAAATGTTATCCAACCGATTTAAAATATCAAACATTTTTCTCCCTATTGTCATTCATTCATTGTCAGAAGCTGCCGATGTTTCTACTGCACGTCAAGCAAATTTATAATGAAATAATTTTCAACATAATTGTGTACTTCCCAGCAGGTTCAAGCTTATTCATTGAATACAATGAACATAGTTTACTAAGCTATTTGGAAAAGGATAGATATGTAAAATTTATTGCTGGATGATCAATAAATTCGATGGTAAACGCGGCATATGCTAGACAAATTACGACTCTAACATTCTATGAGGAAATTGATTTGAATGTGGTTACGCGATCGAATGCAATAGGATTCTTGAATTATTTCAATTTATGTACTAAATATTTCTATATACATTTTTATACCTAACGATTTATTTATATTTTTCAAAAGTCGCGATTCATTGTTATTTCTACCGAACCGAGTTGCACCAATCGTGGCACATAGGTTTGTGATGGTCTCGGATTCAGGGAATTGAGTTTTGTAATTTTTAACCCTCTAAAAGGGGGAATTCTATACAACTTCATTTTGCAATATATTCACTCAAAAATACAAATGATGCCCGACTAAGTTACAAAGTTTCAACTCCACCAATGGAAAACAAAAGAGGGTCCCCATACACCCTTGCCAAAAAGTAAAAGTAAATATTTCTCACTTACAATTATATATGATGTCCGATTTTCTTTTTACATTCCTAAAAAGTATCTAAAGCCACGACAATCTCAATCAGGGAAAATGAGAGGGGAGCTCTTTCGTCAACTCGCTGCAGTTGACTTGCTACTACCGGTTCTTTGATTTTTCTATATAAAGCGCATCTTACAGAACTGATTTTATTGGCTTCTCGATATTTTCCGTATGTTCGTGAATGACTTTTATTGATACAAGTTCGTCTCATATCAAAGCTGAGCATTTCTAGCGAAGCTTTTCTTCTAATCCTATCCGTCGCCTTCAATATTTCATAACACATTGTATTTAACGTGCGATATTTATATCTAACTAAAAATCATTTGAGAAAGCGAGTATATGGGTGCGTTGTATATCGTATGATGTTCGTGTGTACGTGGTGCGTGATGATGTGTATTCGATTGCGTATGTGTATTTAAAGGTGGTGAGTTATAGATTGATTTTTTTGCTTCTAGAAACATTGTTTTTTTATCAGTTGAAACAATTGAACAGCGAGTATGCAAAAATGATCAGCTGTGTCTCAAGCTTCTGAGACCGTCAAACAACAACGTTAGACTTGGCAAGCGAATATCAGGCGTCTGATTCAGGGGCCAATGGTCGTGATATTGTGTTGGAATGACGGTCACTGATCATTGAAAAACGATAGTCGATATCCTTCATATTTCCTCGAACAAAAGATAAATACCATTTAGAATAAAGCTATCTAAATCCTAAGACAAGAGTTCAATCTGCCAAAAAAGTTTCGCCATGGCCATGGATTCTATACCTTCTGAATCATGGAATGAAATTCAGACAATAATCGTATTTTAAACGGCAGGCAATCAAAAGGAGCTTAGAGCTGATGATTAATGCCATTTAATACATTGCGTGTCGCGTCACCCAAAAAGTGGGTGATGGGAATTTTACTGGAATGCCATGTCATCTATTTTTGGGTTACGACAAAAACGCTACATGTATACGTATACGAATGACAACTATGTATTTGAGCTGAACGTCAAACATGACCGAATCACGCTAATATTCCTAGTTTTGTTTGTTTTAAACAGCGTGTTAACGACCAGTAACGGACTGGTGGGCGCCAGTTCGGGCTAGGGCGCATATAAATACCGATGCAAAACGCGCCGTCGCTCTCTTTTTTTATCGACAATCATCCAGAATAAAGGTAGTAATTTTAAAACTCCCCTTTAAGAAGTTAAAAAAAAATCCATTCAATTCATTTTATAAAAAAGAGGTTGCATTCGCAACAGTTTACGTTAGTACTAGTGCATAGATTATAAGTTAGTGAGTATAATAGAGTACCGGAAAATAAAGGTAAATTAGTCTGAATGTAACCCCGGACTGATCAGTGATCCCGAACGATCCGAAATAATGTTAAGTTGCGAGCTGTCGAACAGAGCATCTGTGTAGCACGGGATACCGACTACTCTTCGTGCGGGGCGCGATGATTTCGGCAAGTAAATTAGCCTGCTGTCTATTCACACTGAACGGAGCACTGACTAAACTTCTTCCTTGAAGGATCTAATGGCATTGAAGTCATTTATTCTAAAAAAAAATATGACGTACACAAGCCACAAATAGATAATTGTGCTCACTGCTACTTTGAATGATACACCCAACGGTCAAGTTGCCGTTGTCGTTAGATCAACATTTGCAGTGTACTATACTAGTTCTCCAATCGCATATGGTAGAGCTCTATCTATGACGAAACTATCGTCAGCAGTCGCTACGGCGAAGACGCCTTCGATCTGTCGCTTCAGAATAATGTTTGCATACGGCAGCCGTTTGGAAGAGCAAGCTAATGCTACTTTGTGATGATTTCCGACAGATTATTCCGATTGCACCAAAGGGTACTGATGCAAAGATAATTGATCAATGCATCAGGAAAAGTCCTCTGTGGGATCAGTGTCAGATTTTGTGTCTACGCGAAACTATGCGAGTTCGAACAGCTACGAACGTACATGAGGCCACCGAATTGAAACAGTTTTCCGAGATTCTACATTGGATCGGCGAAGTTCGAAATTTCGCAACACCGGGATTGGACTCATCTTTTGCTAAGCTACCGCACGACATAATACTACCCCGGTCAACCAACCTCGAGACAGATGTGCGAGTACTCATCAGAGGAATTAATTCTGGTATCGAACAGTACTATTAAAACCCAGAGTTCTTAACTGATTGAACCTATTTGTCGCCATTAAACGTGAATGTTACTACAATTAACAACACAGTACTGTAATCCCTTCTAGAAATTTAGCAAGAGTACCTGTTGATTAATACCTAAGTAAACCCAGAAGGGCACGAGCATCAGCAACTATTCAAGTACATGAATTCATTCAACATGATTGGCATTTCTGTGCATCATTTCATCCTATGGAGCTTCAATACTGATCGCCGGTTATACACTGCGACACGACTGCAAGATGACATGCTCAAGATATACTGTATCCGAGCTCGCATTTTTACAACCAACCAACGAGGAGACCATGTGTAGTGTTTTTGCACACGGACAGCTGTATGTCGCATTGTCACGGTTGACCTCTCGAATGAATGTGAACTCAGTGAACGAGAATCAGGATTGTGTTGCAAAATCAAAAAGAGTGATGTACCGAGAGGTTGATGCCGATTGAATCGATATGGTTAGCCATATAAACGAAGCCACATGATCGTACAATTAACATTGTTAATTAACAGCATTTAACTGACCGGAATGTTTTAATGGGTTTTAACTCGAGCGCATGAACCGTGCCTTATACAAAAAATGTGTTCAATAAACATTTACATTACGATGCGTAAAACAAGACAAACAACTGAACTGTTCCATAGAGTCACAGTGTATCACTCGAAGAGTAGAGACATCTGACACGACTAACCCCTTAGCGACAACAGTGCACTAATACATCTCAACACAAAGACAGTGACCAGTCTAATCCACGTGTAGTACAGATCGTTGACAAAAGCAACCGAATCCTAATACAAGAACGCACCAAAAATAAGATGGGGGTCGAGGACTCCGGAAGAGGGTCGGCTTTTGGCTCGTGCTACGAGCCATTAGGCCAGAGTCCCACAAGAGAGCCAAAAAAAGGAGGATAATAGGAGAAAGAATTCCCCTTAGCGAGTTTTTCGCGGAAGAAGAGATCTTCATGGTAGTTGAAGGAATTACTCCTGAAAGACCATCAAGGATAGCTAACCCCTTTTTAGCCCAAAAGGCTATTGAAGTCGCCATAAACGAACAACCGAAGAAAGTAACTATGCAAAAAGACGGAAAACTGTTAGTGCTGGTACGCAATAAAAAACAAGCTGAAACACGGACCAAAATTGACTTAAAGACCACCAATGGTATTGAAACTGTTGGGAGCGTAGTCTAATGTGCCACTCACGAGTGACCTTGTTGACGTGGGCACTTAGACAGGCACCCGGGAGTGACTCGCGCTCTTCTGCCGGGACCGTCGACGAGGACGGATGTTTTAAAACATAGATATTAAGTTGTGCGTACTAAATGTATAATAAAATGTAACGTTCTTAGAATACAAAAGTGGCGACGAGGAAAATACAAATCTACGTGAAATATTATAGTTGAAAGTAACCATAGTAATTGTTATAATATTAAAAAAAGTCACACCTCAGATACACGATGCTGAACCCAGATGACCTCAACGATGAACAGCAGCCATCGCGAAGCAGCCATGAAAGCCACCGGCAAGGCAGCGTCCCTGAGCCTAACACCGCTTGGATACACGAAATGTTCAAGCAGCAACAGTGCATCCTACACCAACAGCAGGAAGCATTTTTGAAGCAGCAAGAAAGTTTTCTAACGCGTATGATGTCGTCCATGAATATGCGTGAATCGACCGGACCGGAATTCCTGATTGACTCGTTGGCGAATCATGTGACGGAATTTCGTTATGATCCGGAGGAGAACGTTACGTTTGCTGCATGGTACAGGCGTTTTGAGGGGCTTTTTGAAAAAGATGCTGCAAAATTGCCGGATGATGCCAAGGTGCGATTGTTATTGCGTAAACTTGGTGTGGCGGAACATGAGCGATACAACAACTATATACTGCCCAAAAATCCAGGTGATTTTGGTTTCGCGGAAACCATAGTGAAGTTGCGGGCACTGTTTGGTTCAAAGGAGTCGGACGTCAGCAAAAGATACAAGTGTTTTCAGTTGCAAAAAACACGCACAGAGGACTATGTTACGTTTTCATGCCGGATAAATAAGGCTACGCTAGAGGCGGAACTAGCCGGGCTCAGCGAGGAAACAATGAAGTGTTTGATCTTTGTGTGTGGTCTGAAAGACGAAGAAGATGCCGATGTGCGTATGAAGCTGCTGAGCCGTATGGAAGAAAAAAAGGATGTTACGCTTGCGCAACTATCAGAGTTGGGTGAAAAGCTGGCGAATCTTAAGAAAGATACAACTTTGCTCGCGGGAGAAAGGAAAGTCCAGTTGATTGGCGAAGAAAAGTGTCGAAGCTCGAAGGGAAGGTGGCAAATTAATAAGAAGCCACACCAACGTCCCGAGAAAAGTAGACTGGCATGCTTTTTATGTGGAGAAGACCACTGGGCTAGGTACTGCACTTATAAGAGCCATAAGTGTCACAAGTGTTTTAAATTTGGACACAAAGAAGGGTTTTGCAATGCAGCGTCTCGGTGGACAAGCAAAACTAGGCGAAACCGCAATGTAAGAATCGTGACGGTCAACGCAGTTAAGAGCGGACGTGGATGCGTCAATGTTGCAATTAATGGAATCCCAGTGGAAATGATGCTTGATACAGGCGCTGATATAACCATCATTTCACAGAGATTGTGGCAACATATTGGGAAACCAACATTAACTCCTTCAAAGATAAAGGCGAGAACTGCATCTGGTGATCTTTTGCGCTTGATAGGCGAGTTTGTAGGTTCCATGATCGTAGCGGAACAGTGCAAGAGTTGCATAATTCGTGTGGCTACGGAGGATTTGGCACTTTTTGGAAAAGATTCCATGGACGCGTTTAATTTGTGGAACGTGCCCCTGACATCAGTATGCAATCGCGTAGGTTTAGTTGAACCATGCAGCATAAAATTGCAGAAGGAGTTCCCGAACCTATTTTCCGGCAAACTAGGTTGCTGCAGGAAGGCGAAAATTCAGTTGAAGCTGAAAGAGGGCGCAACGCCTGTTTTTCGACCAAAGCGGCCCGTGGCCTACGCAATGTTTCAAGCAGTGAACGATGAGCTTGAACGGCTGAAAAAAGATGGTATAATTTCCAAAGTGGATTATTCGGATTGGGCTGCGCCAATTGTAGTTGTGCGTAAGGCAAACGGGAAGATAAGAGTATGCGGAGATTACTCTACGGGGTTGAATGATAGGTTGCTGCCTCATCAATACCCGCTTCCTCTTCCCCAGGATATTTTTGCAAGTTTGGTGACTTGTACAATTTTCAGCCAGATTGATCTATCTGATGCGTTTCTTCAGGTAGAAGTCGAGGAATCTTGTCGACCGATGCTTAGTGTAACTACTCATCGAGGATTGTACGTTTACAACAGATTACCTCCAGGAGTGAAAACGGCCCCGGGAGCTTTTCAGCAGCTGATGGATGTTATGCTAGCAGGTCTAGATGGCGTTGCTGTTTATTTGGATGACATTGTGGTTGGAGGACCAAATGAGGAAGCCCATATGAAAAATCTTAGAGCTGTGCTTAGAAGAATTGAAGACTATGGCTTCACCATTCAATTGGATAAATGCTCGTTTCAAAAGAAACAGATAAAGTACTTGGGCCATTTGTTAGATTCGAAGGGACTTCGACCTGATCCTGCTAGGATTGATGCAATTCTTAAATTGCAAGTTCCAACCGATGTTACAGGAGTGAGATCATTCCTTGGAGCAGTGAATTATTACGGAAAATTTGTAAGGAACATCAGCAAGCTACGTCATCCATTGGATAATCTTCTTCGTGAAGGAGCTACTTTTACCTGGACAAAGCAATGTCAGGATGCTTTTGATCAATTTAAAGTGATACTTTCCTCAGACTTACTATTAACACACTACGATCCGCGCCAGAAGATAATAGTGGCGGCGGATGCCTCTTCCTTTGCACTAGGAGCGACTATTAGCCACAAGTTTAGAGACGGGTCGATCAAAGTTGTGCAACATGCATCACGTACGTTAACCAGAACAGAACAAAAGTATAGTCAACCAGACCGAGAAGGATTAGCTATTATCTTTGCAGTAACCAAATTTCACAAACTAATATACGGAAGACATTTTCTCCTACAAACAGATCATAAACCACTGTTACGAATTTTTGGATCAAAAACTGGTATACCGGTGTATACAGCCAATCGTCTACAGCGTTATGCTTTAACGTTGCTTCTATACGATTTTGAATTGGAATTCGTGCCTACACATAAATTTGGTAATGCCGATGTACTTTCGAGACTAATAGCTAAGCATGAAAAACCTGAAGATGACTACGTGATCGCAAGCATAGAAATGGAGGAAGACATACAATCAGTTGTGAGCAGTGTGAGTAAAGTCTTACCGTTAAAGTTCACTGATGTTGAACGAGAGATACAAAATGATGCTCAATTGCGGAAAGTGTACGACTTTACTAAAAATGGATGGCCGCAAGCAGCAGTTAAAGATCAAAGTTTGAACAAGTTTTACAATAGACGTGAGTCCTTGTCAACGGTTGGGGGATGTCTCCTTTTTGGGGAAAGATTAATAATTCCATCGTCGCAGCGATGTATGTGCTTGAATCAGCTACACTTAGGCCACCCGGGAATTGAGAGAATGAAAGTTTTGGCTCGAAGCTATGTCTATTGGCCTGGCTTAGATTCAGATATTGAGAGCCTGGTCAAATGTTGCCAACAATGTGCATTGGCAGCAAAGTCTCCTGCGTCCAGCTTACCAATAACATGGCCAAAAACGAATGTACCGTGGCAGCGGGTGCATGTGGACTACGCAGGCCCTATTGATGGTGAATACTTTCTTTTAGTAATTGACTCTTTTTCAAAATGGCCGGAAATCATTTCAACAAGAACAATCTCAGCAATAGCCACCATTCGCATTCTTCGAAATTTGTTTGCACGTTTTGGAATGCCAACTGTTTTGGTGACCGATAATGGAACACAATTTACAAGTGCAGATTTTGCAGAGTTCTGCAACATAAACGGCATTGAACACATCTGCACAGCACATTTCCATCCTCAGTCGAACGGACAAGCAGAAAGGTTCGTCGATACTTTTAAAAGAGCCTTAAAAAAGATTAAGGAAGGGGGAAGCACCGTAGCAGAGGCAATAGATACGTTTCTACTTACATACAGGAGTACACCGAGCAAGTTGTTGGATCACAAATCACCTGCCGAGGTAATGTTCAATCGGAAGATTCGTACATGTTTGGAGCTTTTACGATCACAACCAGATTTAGATACTGTGGTAGAAAGCACTAGGATGAATTTGAGGAATTTTAAAGTCAACGACTTAGTATATGTAAAGCAATATCGTCGTAATAGTTGGAATTGGGTCCCAGGTGTGATAAGCGGACACATCGGAAGAGTTATGTATGAAGTAACTATTGAGCGGGGTAGGAAGCTTCGTTCTCACATTAATCAGTTGCGGACACGAGTTCATGGAAGCATCGCCAGTAAAGTTGCTGCTAAACTAGATTTTACTTCAAAGAGGTCACTGCCTCTAAATCTGTTGTTGGATACATGGAACATGGTTGAAGAATCCAATAATCCAGACGCAAACCTAAATACTGGTCAACAACATGAAGTGATAGATGATGCCAAAGATTGTATGTTGTCATCGTCCCCATCTCCATCGTGTGCACTGTGTCCGTCGTCTTCACCGTTACCGTCCTTATCATCACCGCCCTCATCGTCTTCGTCGTCTACGCTACTGTCCCCTGAAACGTTCTTGTCGCCGACCTCACCAGGGTTTGAAACGGCCGACAGTGCAACGCCCTCGCCGTTACAACCTCTACGACGATCTTCGCGGGTTCGAAGACCGCCTCAGTGGATGGCACCGTACCAGCAATATTAACACCTTGAGTGCCACATCACCCAAAAAGTGGGTGATGTAAATTTTTACAAAACGCCATGTCACCCATTTTTGGGTTACGGCAAAAACGCTTCATGTATACGTATACGAATTACATCTATGTATTTGTGTAGAACGTCAAACATGACCGAATTTCGCAAATATCTCTAGTTTTGTTTATTTTGAACAGCGTGACTTCAAATGCAGAAAACGAATTGTTGTAATTAAAATTATAAAATAACATTTTTATTGAAAGTGAACTATGTCAAAACAATTTTTACACAGCTGGGGCTGATTAGGGCAACTAGTACAAAATGTTGTTGTTTTTTTTACATTTTTTCGCGCCTCTGACCAATTCATACTGTTTCGCTGCACTGTATAGCATCGTTGGGATGCACGTCTAACAGTGTTTCCAGCATGATTTTTTCGGATATCTAGTATATGATTACATGTAGCACACGGTCTGGAAACATTGAAGGCAGGTAGTCCAAGTAATTTCTCCGCTACCATTTCTCGGAAAACTCGAATTTTTACACTTTGGCTTGTAATTTTTTTATACACTGTTAGGGCGTTGACCACAGTAATTCCAAGTAGCAGTTGGATGCCTAACTTACGATACCATTTGATACCTTTCCTCATGGGGCTCGCAAATGCCAGCATTTGGTCGGAGTAGTCAATTCCGCATTTTCCCCTATTATATTCTATAACGGCCAAAGGTTTCCATTTTGCGTTTGGATTGGAAGACGCTCTGGAATCAGGACAACAATAATTTTTGATCGTCTGTATCATGATAGGCTCATGCTTCGTTGACAGTAGCCTTACATCACGGGTGTCTCTCCATTTCAGTACAACAATTCCGTTATTGTCTTCTTGGGCTATCATTTCCCCTCTTCGAAGTTTATAATCCATGACATCTTTTGGGAGATGTTTTCTATTATGCCGAAGAGTTCCAACTACATGAGTTTTCCGTTCTAGACACGATTTAGCCAATTCATAACTTGCATAAAAATTGTCGACATATAGTGTACGTCCTTTGTCAAACAATTTCTCGGCAAGCTGAAGACACACATTATGCGCCAATCCTGTTTCTCGGATCCCTTCTGAAGATTTTCCGGAATAGATTTTCATAGCCCACGTGTAGCCTTCGTTGGAACAAAGCTTGAAAAGTTTAACTCCGTATTTGTGAGCTTTGTTCGGAATATATTGTTTGAATATAAGTCTCCCACGCCATGGAATCAACGATTCGTCTATTACGATATCTTCACCAGGTGTATAAACTTTTTGGTATTTCTCTTGCAGTTTGTTGAAAAATGGCAATATTTTTCCAAGCCGATCTTTAGGAGTAATGGTGGTATTATCCACAAAATGCATATGAGTTAATATAATTTGAAATCTGTTCCGCGACATTATACTGGACGGTAGGCTTAAGTTATATAACTTATTTGTCGACCAATAGTTCGCAATAGGGCCGACATTCAGGAGTCCCATCCACAAGATTAACCCCAGAAATTGTTTCATTTCTTGGGAGTTTGTTGGTGTCCAGCGATTGATGCGTGCGCTTGATGATTGCTTCGACTTTTCCATCTTTTGTTGTGCATAGCGATTTGTTTCCTCGACAAGAACGTTTATTATATCATCGTCAACAAATAATGAAAATGCATCATATGGAGTAATATTGCCAGACAATTGCACATTGAGACAATCTGTATCTTCAAACTGAAATTTTTTTTGTCGACCACTAAATTCATCCCATTGAATTTCTTCGATATTGGTTGTTTCAAAATTGTTGTAAATGCTTTCTTCTTCCAACAGCAAATCACTAAAAACGTTTTCAATTTCATCTTGATTGCGTTGATCATTTTCGGATGAAGAATCTGAAGATTGTTTCACGACACGCTTTCGCCTTTGCTGTTGTATGTTTTCTCTATCATTATCTATACTTTCATCGAAACTACTATTATAAAATCTAAAAATTTCGTCATCACTACTGTCCATTTCGCTATTACATGCTTTATTCATCGTTAGTCAAAGAAAAATTTTTACACATGAATAGAAATTAGAATTTAACGGCAACAAGATTTCGTGGAAAAAACGTCAAGTTTTTATTGAAATTCAAGACTGTCAAATATGACAACCGTGACAATCGTTACTAACACATATAAGCAAGAAACGCTTAAATCCTGGCAATTTGTGAAATTTATAAAAAAACGCTTGGCACGCAAGGTGTTAAACAAGGAGGGATGTTGGGAGCGTAGTCTAATGTGCCACTCACGAGTGACCTTGTTGACGTGGGCACTTAGACTGGCACCCGGGAGTGACTCGCGCTCTTCTGCCGGGACCGTCGACGAGGACGGATGTTTTAAAACATAGATATTAAGTTGTGCGTACTAAATGTATAATAAAATGTAACGTTCTTAGAATACAAAATTTTACTATTTTATTTTCAGCAACAACAAGCTTCAATGGGATGCACGGTTGTTTAAAGTGTTCTTGTGTAGGAGAATACATTCCCCAAGGTAAAAAAGTTATTTTCGATGCATTGGATGCTCCCCTGCGTACGGACACAGGCTTTCGATCAAGAGTATGTGCGTACCACCATAAATTGTGGCGTTCGCCGTTAGAAGATTTAGATAATTTTGATTTGATAAAAAACGTGCCTGTTGGCGAGCGTTTGCACCTAATTGATCTGGGGGTGACTCGGAAAATACTCCGAGGGCTTCTAGAAGGCAAATTTGACAGATGCCCTCTTTGGTCCCCCCAACTAAAGGAAGCTGTGTCTGGATTTTTAAAACAAGTACAACTTCCTTCTGAAATACACCGTTCGCTTAGAAGCGTTCGGTATGTCGCTTTTTGGAAGGGTACCGAATTTCGTACCTTCCTGCATTATACGAGTGTTGTGGCCCTGAGAGACTGTTTAGATCCTCACGTAAACAGTCACTTCTTACTCTATTTTTGCGGTATAACAATACTATCTTCTTCGTTCTACCAGCACTTATGGCATCGTGCGAAAGATTTCCTTTCCAGATTAGTAAAGGATTTCGGCTCGATTTATGGTCGTACTCACTTAACAAGCAATGTCCATAATCTTCAACACGTATATGAAGAGCTTGCAATGTTTGGACCGCTTGATAATTTTTCTGTATATTGCTTCGAGAATCATTTGCAGCAGATCAAACGTTGGGTTCGATCTGGCACGAAGTGTGCGGAGCAGGTGGCAGGCAGAGCACATGAAATTGCCACCATATACATGTCTGCCAACATCTCTGCTCGCACATATCCATATTTGAAAACAAACGGTATCGGTTTACACGCAATCGCCGATTTTGTTCTTTTACCAATATTTAAAGATCAATGGTTTTTAACCAAAGATAATGGTATAATAAAATTTTTGGAAGCCAAAAAAACCTCTTCACTTCAGTTCTCCGTTGTTGGAATGCGGATTTTGTCCCAGGCGGCGTTATTCGAGGTGTCTGCAGAAGGCAATGAAATACTAGTAACCTCGTCTGCAGACATCCTTATTTTCCAAGCAAGGGAAACTGCGCCGTCTGAAAAGGTGGAAGTACCTTGGACTGCAATCCGATGCAAGTTGGTTGCAGTCCCATTACCCTCTCGACCTCTAAATCTTCCTTCAGTTCCTACTTCTATTAAACCTTCAATTTATTCCTTCTTTCCTCTTCTACACACCTTTCAACCCGACTAGATCCATCTGTTTTCTTTTCCATTTAAAACGTTGGCTGCTACTGTTATTTGTGTTGTGTTTTCGTTAGTGTTGTAAAACAATTATTTATAAAGATTAGACAGGTTAGATTAGACTAGACTAGACTAGATTATATTACTTATAAAGATAATGAAGGTGAATTAGATTGTCTTCATGTAAATATTCAAATTCTAATTATTCATTATCAAAGGGATTATTCATTATTAGGGAAAAGACTTTTATAATTTTCAAACAAGTTTATTAAAAATGTAACGATCCAAAATGTTAAACATTTTTACAGTACACAGTACAGTATTTTTACAGTAACAGCCAACGTGTTAAAGGTACTTCAGTAGCAAATCCGCATCAAGGCTAAAAAATATCGTGGGGCGACCATTTTTAACAGCACTACTGGCAACTTTTTTTTGCCGTGCTGGGCAAGCTGAATCTCGCTCAAACCTCCTAAGCGTGCCGTTTTGTCCTCGTGTTCGTAAGTTTTTATGTTTAGATTGTTAAATTTATGTTTTATGTTATTTGTATTTTTATTGCTTGTGCCTTCTATCAATAATTTTTTGTGATACTTTTTAAATATTAGAAATAACTTCAGAAAATTAGAAATAACTTCACAAAAATTGAAATAATATTAGAAATAACTCAATTGAAGCTTTGAAAAAACATTAGTAATTACACTATGCACATACGCTTCTGAGATAGGGACTGTGTCTAAATATCGAAAACTCCTCTTAACCATGTTTAAGAGGAAGAGGCTCAGAAGCAATTTAATCTAGTATGTTTGATCGAACCATTGAAAGGGCATTATAACAACGAGCTGTAGGAGTTTTACGACAACCTGACTATCGTATTTATCTGAGCTGATCTTAGATAAGAGACTAAATTAATATTAAAGATTTCGTTGCTGCATATTACGATGCAGCGACCCCATTGGAAATTGTAATCGCAATCCCCCTGGTTTGGTATTTTCTTTAAAATAGAGTCCATTTCAAGTATGCAACAATGTCAATCTAACATTTGGTGAGTTAATTAACTTAAGGTTATAACATGTGAATAAAGTTCGTACTGGTTATTATATTTTTTATATTTAAACCCACTAGGTTAAACAAATCCATACCGTGTACAAAGAACTACTACGTGTTTTTAACCCATACCGTGTATAAAGAACTACTATCGCATCAACAAATAAAAAATAAGGGGCTGGAAGGATTGTGTTAACATGCAAAAAATTGTAAGTAATTTCATTGTTTTTTTATATACAAATTAATCCTTAGAATTCAAATTATCTCTAATTGCAGAGGTCCATTCACATCTAAAAAATATTTGTTTTGGGTAGCACATGCCTGCATGGTTAGCAACATATAAAATGTAAGTAATAAAATACTCTTTGAACTATTATATATAACATTCATTATAACTTGATAAACTCAATAGAAAGCATAAAAATTGATTTCATTGATTTCATGTAAGAGAAGGTAGCTAATATCAATCAATTAGTTTGAAACTTTGTACGATTAAAGTTGTTATTGGTGAAATGATATAGAACATACCAACACAATTCATTTTGTTTTATAGTAGTTTTATATTTATATTTATCTACATTTACAGAGATCGGCCCAAAAAAAATTTATCGCAGTAAATTTATCCGTATAAAAAACGCTCGGATGGTTCACAAAAAATAAACGGAAACAGTATCTAATAGGTATGTAGTAGCATAACTGCATTAGCATAGTGCTCTTAATTCTGAGTAACATTGTAAACAAAAAAATAATAGTAGGAACATATTAGATATCATATTAGGAACATAATTATATCAAAATAATAGCTAGATAATCAGTACTATTTGAAAAAGAATGGCTACAGTAATCTATATTGATTTGCCGATGAAACATTTCCAATGCTTTGTTTTTCTTCAGAACGATGCAATCGACTTTGCGAATTCTTAATTTTTTTCTTTAAGAACTTTTCCACTGCTGCTTTATCATACTGCCCAACACCACTCGCTTTTCTAAGCAGCATTTGGAAATTCCGATACCGAGCCAAAGGAACTTTAGGTCCATTGCGGCCTCCGCCAAGCCAGCTACACATATTTAAAAATTGATTACTAATTAAAATTTTAAGCGCCTCATTCATTCGTTTTTCTGCATCATTTGTTACTAATTCTTCAACTAAATGGTTACTAAACTGTTGGAAATTAGTTTGCGTATTTCAAAAAGTTTCGAAATCATCGAATTCCATTCTAGTTTCAATTACTTGGAAGTTCAAGTGTTGTGGTGGCTGGAATGCTTTTGTTCTTTTACGTATTTTGCTGTTATTACATTTTACAGTATGTTTAAGTTTGATTACTGCCTCTGTTAGAGCAAATAATTGCTTATTTCTTTCGCGGCTTTCATTACAGAGAAATTCTAACTTCGTATGGATGGCAGATAAAGTAGACTCGTCAACCACCGCTAATGAAGAGGATTCAAGATCCAAGCCCTGCGAAACTATTTCTTCTGACGGTCCATTTGAATGGTTCAATTGGGATTGTGATGATGATGGTGCTACAGATGGAAATGGCGTGTCGTTGTTGAAAAAATGCAGGGGTGGGATTAAAACACTCGTCGATATAGACACATTTTCTCTTAGCAATGGTACTATATTATGATTGTTTTCCAACGATGTATTAAAAAAAAACTAGTTGTGGTGGTTTTAAATCGTTCATTTTGAATGTTATTCCAATTTACATCAAACGGTTGTAAGCAAGCAAACAAGCAGAATGAAATCAATTTGTTTGAGTAGATTTTAAAGAACTAGTAGATAATGCATCAATAACACTGCAAAACTGCTATTACATACCAATAGGCAACTTATTTTGCGTCCACAACTTAAAAAGATAATTACACTACCAATCTTTTACAAAACCAAACATTACTGCTGTCCAAAACCATTTGTTATTGTCAATACATCACTTATAACTACCAATAAACTCGTTCATTCTGTGTGAGTGTGAAAGAGAGAATGCCGAGCCATGTGTATAAGCGAGAGGGAGTGCATGAATTATCAGCAAGTTGTGTACGTGCGGGAGGATTAGTAAGCGCATACGAGAGAGTTTCGCGCGAGAGCCCACCGTGTACGTTCTCTCTACCTTGAAAGAAACTGAACTGCAGAAATGAGAAATGGGAGCGACGGGAAAAAGGGCCGAAGCACGCACGAGCGTTTCCGGCCAAGGCTGCATTTTTGTCAACCAAACCACAAATTTCAAGCCTTTTGAGAGCCTCCGTCGTGAGTTTCTTTTGAGTGATTCCTGGCAGCAGGGGCCTTTCCGACCGAGGCTTACATTTGTCGACAAAACCGCAAAAATGAAGCTTTTTGAGAGCCTCCGTCGTAAGTTATTTTGAGTGATTCCTGCCAATTTGGGTGTGCCAGCGCGAGCGAATTTCGTTATAATTTGTACACCTGCTCAAATTGGAAAGACCTGCCGATGCGCTCTAGCGAAACAGGCTTGAAAAAGAAGTAACATATAAAAGAAAACCAACGGGGCGACGAAGTAGATTTTGTTGCTGTTTCTTATTCTTATTACTTCTATGGTATGCTGTCAAAAAAACAAAACAAAATTGCAATCGCAAAATATCAATTGAGCAGAATGGACCGTAGTGATTTGAATGGACGCTATTATAAAGGTTGCCGTGAAGATTTGGCAAATATTTACAAAGACTATGATAGTAAATATCAGCAATTGATAAACGAAACCGGGCCAAGCCGATACAAGCAAGTGCCGTACCGTTCTTTAGGTAAGTAAAAAAAACATTGCTCTACAAGCAAATAAGAGCGTGTGCAGTGAATGTGCTTGTGTGAAGAGTGTGAACTTAAGTGGGAACTGTAGTGAAGAGGTTGTGTATGAAAATAAAAAGTGCAGTGAATTTCGCAAAAAAAGAAAGACTTTTACACTTTTTAAAGCAAAAACAGTGAAACAGTGTACATACCATTTCAAAAAACTTATGTTATTTAAAATAGATATAACGAAAAAAAGAAGATTTAATTTAGGTCAGACATGTCAAACATACGGCCCACGGGCCGGATCCGGCTCGCGAGGTCTTTGAATCCGGCCAGCAATGGAATTACAAAAACATCGATTATTATCTGGCTTGGTATGTTGTATAGCTTAAAAATAATTTGAATTTGTTGTGTGTGTACACAATTTACATTTAAGTAACACCCCATGATCATCCCACTTGAAGTCGAAACAGGTTCCTGGAATGCGCTTGTTTTTGTGGAGACCATATGTACAGGAAACGTAGAAAAAAGAAGGGTAAGGGCGGATTCACTCTGTCAACCGCGTCAATTCTGTGCTATCGTTCCCAAGTGTACTTTTTACCATGTAAAAACAGATGCCGTCACCGTGAATGCAAGGTGGAATTTTACTTCTGCATTTCAAATTTCCTGAAAATGAAGTCAGCTATCGACTTATTGTGCTTATCGACATCGTTGCGACCGCTCCCCAATAATGGCCCGCTGTCAAAAGTACGAATTTGTTGTTTGTAGATGTCTGAAGAATTAGTTTCCAAGAATAAGCGAACAAGAAATTAACGCGAAATGTATTTTGCCACTGTCTTCAAATAACCTCAGCAGGAAATAACCAGCTTGTTTTTTGCTGGCAATAGAACGTACAAAAACCAAATCTGAATTGGGTTCCTTTTCAAAATCACTTCAACCACCAAAGCGATCAGTTCAAACTAGTGATACAATTCAATATCAGTTATTTAATATCATTTATTAAAATGTCTATGGCTGAAAAAAGGAAAGTCGACATTGAGTGCAGAGCTTTTAATAGCGAGTGGACATTATCATACCTTTTTACAGAACAAAATGGTAGGCCTGCTTGTCTGGTGTATGGGAAAACTATTGCCGTAATGAATGAGTTCAATATTCGTCGACATTTTGACACGCAACACAAGGAAAAATTGGGAAAACTTGAAGGGCCAGCACGAGACGAAGAAGTTAAAAAACTGATGTTGCAATTGAAAAAACAGCAATTTTATTTTGTCAAACCGCAACAAATTAGTGAAGGTGCAGTGAAAGCTAGCTACGAAATAGCAAATGAAAATTGCTATCTCATCAAAGCCATTCACGGAAGGGGAGTTCGTCAAACGATGCATACTATTTTCTGCAGATAATATTAGCCCGGAGAAACGACATGACTTGTACTCAATAAGCCTGTCCAGAAACACAGTAGCCGACAGAATTTCGGACCTTGCAGCTGATTTGGACAATCAGCTGAAAGAAAATGTAAAAGATTTTGTGGCGGTTTCAATCGCCATCAACGAAAGTACCGACATCATCGATATCACTCAGTTAGCTATATTAATTAGAGGCGTAAATGCTTCGCTATATATCACAGAAGAATTTGTTCAGCTGGTACCGTTGGTAAACACATCAACGGCAGAGGATATATTTTGTGCAGTTCGAGATGCTTTAGATATGATAGGGTTTGATTAGTCACGTCTTGTAAGCGTGGCTACCGATGGTTGCACCTGCCATGATTGGAAAAAAGTCTGGGATTGTAATAAAAATTAAAGAAAAAGTAGAATCAATAAACGGAGGAAATATTTGGATTTTCCATTGCATTTTACATCAAGAAATGTTATGTGCTAAAACTAATAAGATAGATTATGTTATGGACGTGGTTATACGCACCGCTAGTTTTATAAGAGCGAAAGGTTTAAATCACCAGCAATTCAAAAACATGCTTAAAGAGAGTGAAATTCCACACGGCTTACCTTATCATACAAAAATTCGGTGGTTAAGCAAGGGAAAGGTGCTGCAAAGATTTTTTGAGCTTCGTGAGGAGATTAAATCTTTCATAAAAAGTAAAGGAAATCCAATTGTTGAATTTAATGACGTAATTTCAATTACAGACTTGGCCTTTTTATCAGATATAATTGGTCATATGAATACACTCAATCTATTGTTACAAGGGCGAATAAAATTGTAACCCAGTACTATGACAATATTGAGGCATTTGAAATCAAACTAAGGCTTTGGAAAACACAAATAATTCATGATAATTATACGCATTTTAAAAACCTTCGGACATATCCAGTAAATATAATTAACGTGAACAAGCATTTGTACATAGAGAAAATTTATGAGCTGCGATTAGAGTTTGAAATAAGATTCGAAATATTTCAAAAACTTGAAACAGAATTTAATATTATTTGTTCACCGTTCCAAATAGATCCCTCAATAGTTCCTGAAAAATATCAACTAGAACTTATAGATTTATAATGTGATACGAATATTAAAGAGAAATTTATTTTGCTTGATGAACATGAATTTTACCGGTATTTGGTGCCAAAGTATCCTTATTTATCTGAACTGGCTGGTAAGATATTTTCAATGATTGGCACAACACATGTTTGCGAACAACTTTTTTCAGAAATGCATATCAATAAGAACAAAATGCGTTCAAAGTTATCACCAACCCATCTCAATAGTACGTTAAAAGTTGCTTGCGTCCAAACAATGAAACCTAATATTCAAAAATTAGTAAAAGATAAGAGAAAGCAGGAGTCAGGTAAATCAGGAAACTTGTAATTCACATGCCATAAAATATTATTTTTCAAGTTCTTTACTGTTGCTGCGAAACTGGAGTAACTGGAGTTGAAGGACCATCAGGCGAAGTAATAATTTCAAGTCTCAGAAAGCTTAGCTTACCAAGGCAAGCCTTGACTATACACGAGTTGTTGAGCCATGCATGAAGAAGAAATTACTATTACTGTTACCATAATCTCGAAATAAATTAATTTTCCAGCTGACTTTTCCCTGTGATTATATACAAAGGAATACTCGTATTTGTAAAACATCGAATAAAGAAATATATGATACGTATAAACATTCGGGTATGAATCAACGGGTATGAATTACGCGTCTTGTAACTGTTATTTTAACACCTTGAGTGCCAACCGTTTTTTAGGAAATTCCACAGGATGCCACGATTTAAGCGTGACTTGCTGTTATGTGTTAGCAATGGTTGCACCGGCTCTAATTATTCACGTTCTAGGTTTGTGATAAACTTATGGCTTTCTTTACGCTCTTTCATGTTCCTGTTTGGTCATATATTTTATATTTGTGCATAATAGCTATTCTACATATTCAAAAATTGCATTTTAAAATCAAGCGTTCTCTCCGGCACCCAAAAGTGGGTGAAATGGCCGTCAAGAAAGTTTGCCGTCACTCACTTTTTGGGTGACGCGGCATTCAAGGTCTTAAATCATGAAGAACGGTCTTCTACGGTAAGTAGGTATGTATGTTTTACAACACTGAAGTGATTTTTTAACACTGAAGTGATTGTGTGTTTGCTAGAATAGAGCGCTGCTATGCCGCTAAAAGTAGCATGCATACAAAACAAACTTGTTTTTATCTCCTCTCGCTAAAATCTACTACGTATATTTTGACCAACTCTCTCCATGCATCTTGAAGATAGTACATTGTAATTCTTCTCCCGAACAAGATTCGAACTCTCATTTCATAGCTTGGAACTGCTTCGTGTTAGTACATAGGCTTAAAATTCAGATTACGACGTAAATACGCAATTAAAGAAGCAAGGCAATTGTAAGCCCAGCTTCTGTATTGGACAGGTAAAAGATGTGAATGACTGGTATTGTCTCTGATAACATTGTACTTGAATAGTAGTAGTTGTGTAGTATCATCTTCCAATATCGTAGGAGAAACAATAAAATGCCTTTCGCGAAAGATCAAACTATTAACGCTAATGGGCTTAAAGAAATTGTGGCAGTTCCTTCAGGTTGGCTGTTGGATGCTGATAAAAATAAAACTACGCTCTTTTGGCCGAAGGTTAAAAAACCTAAAGCATTAGATTTATTGTTGCAAAATGGTGAAAGTGTGGCTTCCACGTCGTGGAATAGGATTATTGTCAATGTAAAACGGCAAAACATATCTTCTTCAATATTGGCGACCAATATTGTCCAAGAAATGAGTGGAGAGTCTTCTTCTCAGGCCGAAAAATCATCTTCGAAGGCATCTTCGAAATCATCCAAACGAAAAGCATTGGATTATGAACACATGCTTTCGAAGGATGGTAAGTACTTGACTTTAATTTAATTTGGAACGTTTTTTGAAGAATTTTATTTATGTTTAGGTGATGAAGTTTCTGCAGTGGAAGTCCACTTTATTGCAACAACCAACGAGGTTCATAGAGATGGACATGCAACCTGCTCTACCAACCGAAGGTATAAAATATAGGAATACTAGGGGATAGTATGAACTAAATTGAAGACGATGACCAATATTTTTATGTTGCTTTTTGTTTCAGATGTAAATACAGCATGCTCATCCTACCTAGGGGAATACTAGGGAATACTAGGGGATAGTATGAATTACATTGAAGACGATGATCAATATTTTTATGTTGCTTTTTGTTTCAGATGTAAATACAGCATGCTCTTCTCTGGAAAATGTTCCAATTTCTGTGCTAGAGTGCACTCATTGCTAAATTTTACGTAAAGAATTTACGGAATATAAACAGCGAATGGAACTTAAGCAGCAGGAAGACAGCAAAAAACAGGACATGATCCAGGCAAGCTTAGATATTATTTTGAATCAACTTGGACCGCAGAAGAAAAAAACCAAACTCGTAGAATCAACTGATTAATTTAATTTTTCTGTTTTAAACATTGAACAGTAAGTGGAAACCTTTAATGAAAATTTAGGAAATAAAGCATATATGACAGATTTGCTGTCATACTTAGACAACAATTTAGGTGAAACTAACAGCGAAAGCCGTATGACGGCAGCACTAGATGTCATCTTTACAAAACAGTTATTTGCGCGAGTTATCATCCGTTGCCACGAATCTTCTATTTTTACCACATCTACCTAAGGGAAAGGTCTATGACGAATAAGCAACCGCTTACCTACTCAGCGACATCATGAAAGTGATTCACCAACTATATGATCACATGTACCCTTACACCTGACTCCGCGACGCAAGCCAGGAGACAGCAGAGAAACTACCGCGCGGCCATCCAACTGGACAAACTCCAAGCGGAAGGTCAGCGACAACCTCGACACGGGAGCACCCCTTACAACGATGGAGGACATCTAGTAGATATAGACCTGGAAACGAAACGTCTCATAAAGTTGCAAAACTCTATGAGGCGTCGCTTCCAGCGTTCAGGAGATAGGATAATACCAGGCGTATAAACACCTTGGTAAGGTAGTTAGGGACAGGATCAACCAAGCTAGAAACGATCACTTTTCGAAGAAGGTCAGTTCCGTGCTCAAAATCACTCGTTATTCACTGAGCATTTTGCTCACTCTCATCGAGTGAGGGATACGATGTAAGCAACAGCATCCGTGAGCTAGCATCAATTCCTTGTTTTCTTCCAGACACTGACCGGACCTCCTTGGGTGAGCTCCAGGCACTCATAAAGTACAGTGTCGGATTTAAAGCTCCTGGCCTTGACAACATTTTTAACACGATGTTGAAACATGTTGGCCGTGGAGCTATGTCCTTTTTAACCAGTAACTTTAACAAGTTTTCATTGCATTGGGAAATATCCCAGTTGCAGGCATCTGTGAAAGTCGTTCCAATACGGAAACTAGGAAAAAATCCTTCGCTAGTCTCAAGCTACCGTCCGATCTCTCTCTTGCCTGCCATAAGCAAGATTTTTGAGAGGGTGATTTACAATCTCTACAGCTCACCAGCTGCAGCGTGTCCTGAATGTCATTAATGACGCAAAATTGTGTGGAAAGTCAACTGCGATGGCCCTTCTAGGCATCGAAAAGGCTTTCGAAAATGTGTGGCACTTATTGCATAAGCTTCGTGTCCAGCAATGTCCGACGTACTTGGTGGGAATCATTCAAAGCTATCTGAGTTCTCGTTCGTCGGCTGTACATATAGGGGGGACAATATTCGCCTCCTATCTCAACTGTGCTGGCGTTCCACAGGCAATCCACAGGCGTTCGTTCGTTGGCAATCGTTCTATCGCAGTTGGAGTGTTTTGTGAAGTGAACTGCCATTTTCGACACCATGGACCGATCAAACAACTCCGAAGATATTCGAGATCCATTGATGGAGGTGGAGCAGGATGCCCTGGAAGAGCTACCGCTGGAACCATTGTCATCTTCAATGTTCGTCAATATGCCAGTGGTTCCCGTACCTCCCTGGCTTCCCCAGCCTCTCGTGCAATCTGAACTTATCGTATTCGAATGAAAGCTCCACAATGGATATCGCGTACCTGTAAACTGGCAAAATACTGAACGCCTCGCTTTCTCAACGCCCGATATTCAACGCCAGGAGGAGGACGAGGTCTCCTTAGCCGAGGAGGATGAGGACAGTGCGTCAATGACAGCATCCGTCAACCAGCTGCCATCTTCACCGAAAAAGCCGGCGTAAGACGCCTTAAACGAGCGGCCCAGACGAGATATCAAAACCGTGGTGTCTAAACATAGCTTTTTAGCAAATAAAATCACCTATGTAAATACGCTAGTTTTGCAAGCGATCTCTCGCATTTCGCCCGGGAAAAGATCTCTTTGCTGTTTTTCGTACCCCTTCATCACTCATTCTGTCGCAGCGTACGCACACCATTGCGCGTGTCGTTTTGCATGCAACAGGGTTTGCATGTGGCTAGTTAGAAATACCATCCACTCCACATAAACAATTGCGCAGTAGGCTAAGTTGCATACGGTGTATAACAACGTTCCATACATCCATTATTTTAGGTTACACTAATTTTGACAACCCTGAGCTTGCTTACGGACTCCGAACAGATAAATGTGACAGTGAAAAATTCCGTGAGGCTTGATCAAAAAGTGACTCAAGTGACTTTTTTTTCTTGGCCCTTAAAGGTGGAGTGGTTCCTTTTGCCAATTTCGAGCCCGACTTTAGGCGTTGCATTATCTGCAAGGTCCCCCTGTGTTCCTTAAATTCCTCTCCACTACCTTCCCAGTGTTCCTTTACTCCTTTTTTTAAGTGCTAAAAAACAAAAAAAAAAAGGGTTTAGGAAAAACAACGGAAAGGAGATAGAAGAGTAGATTGAGAAGCCAAGGACGCAAAGCGATGATCTTGGCGTCAGCCAGACGGATGACAACGAGGAAGGCCGCGATGGGACGAGGATGCAGCCAAACAGGAGGTCAGCCGTTATGTCAAATTAGCACGGAGAACAATCCCAGACATCGCGACGACGATCGGCAGAAAGCACGGCGAGGTGAACTTCCACCACGTTCGAGGTGAGCTCCTGCGAGAGGGGCGACCCGACGCTGTTCATCCGGACACCCTGAACGGGTTCCTGCTCAGCCCACCAGAATGTTGGAATGTTGCGAAGCTTGTGACATCAGCACTCCAACAGGACGTCAGCGCTCGCGGAACAGGAGGAGCAGCGTGCGGCCATGCGGGCGGCCCACAACGAACGACGGAAATAAAGGCGTCAGACACGGAAACCACCGTCCACCACAGAAACACGGGAGCGCCGAGAACGCTTTACAGCCACTAGGAACCTCCTAGGAAGTGAGGATTCCATCCACCGAGGCTAATCATCGACGTCATCCTCAGACGTAGAACCGGCTCGGATACGGATGGTCGAGGAATGCGATCGGAGGCATCAGTTGTTACGGCAGCGGAAGCCGATCTACGGAACCGATACTCATAATCCCCCTTCTGACTAGCTAAATCCCTCACGAGTAGGTGCAAATATAAGGGGGTGGGTGCTAAAACCGATACAAAAGTGCATTCGAAGTGGACATCGACGATCCGTTCTTTGCCAAAGCTTTTGGATGGGCCTCACTGAGTGAGAACAAAGAGCAGCAGAACACTATGGAAACGCTATCTTCCACAGAAGTTCCGATGAACCAACCATCATCATCACCCGTGATATCCATTGACAGTGGTGGTGGAACGACGATGATCGTTCTCCGAAACGGAATACGAATCATTGTGTGAAAAATTCACCCGTTTGCAACCGTAGTCGTGGGCGTATTCAAATCCCGCGGATGCCGGGTTAAGTAATTGAAAATTATGTTCACGATCCGGGAGCTAGCTAGAAAAGCTTGCATCTGCCGGAATACTTTACTCTGCAGCATGTGGAGCATGAAGCACTACTGACAGCAACAACGAGAAAAACGTAAGCGTGGAGAATCGGTCGACGAAAGACCACCATCAAATAATGTCTTCAACCTAAACAGTGAGTCTTTAACTTCGTACATCGAGAAGTCAGATTCGGATTAGATAGAAAGTAGTGTACTGCAGTAAGTGTTGTCTCGATTTAACCTTCCTGCTAAAACTAGAACGATTAAATAAATCAACTATAGATGTTAAGGATGTCTAATAGACGATAATTTCAACTGGTGGTACAGAATAACTTGAAAGTTATCAAATTGCTAACCGATAAGCAAAACTTTAAGTATTCAATAGCAATTTTGAAATAAAAATCGTTAAAAATGAATTTGTCGGCTCTTATATAACCCTTTCACTATCTTGCGATTTTGGATAAAATGGTAAAAAGTTTTCACGTAGCATTCCACATCACAAAATTCCACCCTTCTTACAAGATAAAAGAGAAAAAGTTTTGCAGATGGATAAGGTAAGTAATAACTCTCTAAACGTCGGATTTTTTATTCTAAAAGGAAGTGTTTGAGTGACAGATTCCTCGCACTCTGCGCGCCAGTCTTCGAACTTCGAGCAAAAAACTGAAATACCTAAGACGCTCAAAGCGCCTTCACACACTGGTCTCGGGGGAAAGCGATCCGACGGAACAGACCGATGCGACTGGTCTACCTTTCCCACATACTTGATGCGTCCCATAGCGGTAGTTGGGGAGAGCCGGCAGCCGAGTGTCGGGAGCAAGGAGGACTCCTCTGAGCGAAACACGCGACTGTCCCACGTCGAGTTGAGGATGTCTTGGCTTAACTCGTCGGCCTGTACGAATCAGTGAAGGCACTAACGAGCGGGAAGAAGCGGCGTTAAGTGACCTACACCAAGCCTCGCAACCGAGTCAGCAGTCGCCTCAACCGGTGCATGATAATGAAAAGACACTCCTTGGTGCGAAGCAGCGGTCAGTACAGGTCGTGTGGAGTGGTCACTTGTCACTTGTTCAAAACGTGCTGATCATTACGATAACACCTAACAGCGGCCAAACCGTGAACGGGCTTTAAGCCAAGATAAGCGATGCCCCTGCGCTGACAGACCCCGAGAACATACTGTGTACAGTATAGGTGCTGCCGGCCAAAACTCCAAGGATTTCTACAAGCCAATTTTGAAAGATATCCATATAAAGCAAGCTGTATCGCAATTTTTAATGAGGATACAACTTCCTTAGGAAGTTCACCGTACGTTTAAAAACGTACCGTATGCTGGTTTTTGGTAGGCTTCCGAAAAACGATCTTTCCAACTATGCAAATGGTGCAGTTCTGAAAGATTGTTTCGATGCGCAAGGCTACAATCACTTCCTGCTCTATTTTTGTAGTGTAGCGATTTTATCATCATCGTACCACCGGCTGTTTTGGTCTAGTGCAAGAGATTTACTTTCCCTATTTGCTAAGGATTACAGCTCGATTTATGGTTGTACACACTTGACATCATATCAAATGTCCATAATCTCCAACATGTGTACAGAGAGGTTGCTATGTTTGAAGCGCATGATGACTTTTCTGCATATTGCTTGGAATATCATTTGCAGTACATCAATCTTTAGATTATAGCTAGCAAGAAGTGAGCAAAGCAACACGACAAGCAAAATTTGCGATGTATCGTCCGTCTCGATGTTTCATGAGCTTGTCACCTCCTCGTTCCATACAAATTTTCAAGCCATAGCGTTGTGCATGGGTGTGTTTCCCATCGTCGTTATTGTCACGCGCAACGGCCGGAGTCGTCCCGTTCTGTCTGTACCAAAACTATCACCGCACTCGTCCAGAGCTTCAAACCCGTACCGACCCATCGTAATGTAACGATCACTCACATGGAATGTTGAGGTTCAAAGGCATAGATGTTGAGGTTGTAAGGCACAGAACGGTCGCGAAAATGAAAAATTTGTAGCAAAATAACTAGTAAAGAATACCGCAAGTCTGGTCCATTATATAGGCACTGTAAAAAGCGTTTGACGAAATATGGAACGCAGAAAATCGAGTGAAGTGTGAGAGCTCATAAAACCCAGTTACTACAAGCGAATTATCTTGATGATCACCAAACCTGTGAAGGGGAGGCCGTGAATCCATCAATTAAATAGTGCCATCGAAGACGATATTCACGACAGTGACGACTTCGTCGTTTATTCGACCTGAGTATAATTAATGTGCACAGCTCGCACCTTGGGAGCAGCGATGACGACAAGGACGCTTTTTATACGCAGCTGGAGAGGGAGTACGATCGCTGCCCACAACACGATATAAAGATCGTCATCGGAGACCTCAACGCTCAGGTCGGGCGAGAGGAGGCCTATAAACCAACGATTGGAAGCTTCAGTGTCGGCAGAATTCGGTGGTTGGGGCATGTCATGAGGATGCCGGACTCATGCCCCACCAAGAAGGTGCTCACCAGCGACCCGTCCGGCACAAGGCGGCGAGGAGCTCAACGTGCTCGGTGGATGGACCAAGTGGAGCAGAACCTGCGGGATATCGGATGCAACCGGGGATGGAGAGCTGCAGCCATGGACCGAGCTATCTGGAAAGCGATTGGTGACCAGGCCATGTCACTAAGACGTGCTCAATATTGAGCAGGCCAGCAAAGAAGAAGACAAAGAACGGAACTGACTCAGGAGCAACAGAAAGGACAATAGAAATAGAAATGGCAACAGAGAAGGTGCTTGGTATGTGGTGGAACACGGAGAAAAACGTGTTCACCTTTAAAATCTCACCACAGTATGAACCGAAATTATTACTCGACGGGAGAGCGCCGACAAAGAGAGAGAGATACTACGCATACTAATGGCAATATATGACCCCATGGGATTAATCGGTCACCTTCTAATGTACTTGAAGATTCTGCTGCAGGAAGTTTGGCGGACTTTTGTCACTACAACACGGCCAACTGGAACGAACGAGGAAGTGCGTCACCATTTGCTACACCACGCGCTTAACACACCGACGACCGACTTCACTCGTTTCTCTAAGTGCAAGAGACTGCAGAGAGCGGTGGCTTACATCTTCCGTGTCATACACAACTCCCGAACAGCGAAAATCCTAGAGGCCAGACGAACAATACCACTAATGCAAGAGGAGTTAAAATAAGCGGAAAACACGATCTACCGACAAATGCAACAGGAGGTAAATGCGGATGATATTCGATCGTTGAGCGACAGTGAGCGTCAGAAACACCCGTGGAGTCAACCGATAAAGAAGTCGAGCCCGTTGTACAAACTGAGTCCCCTATTCGACGAATATGGCGTTCTTCGTCTAAGGGGAAGGATCGACAAATGTGTGTGTGTGTGTGTGTGTGTGAATTGGAAATAACACGAAAAGACCCATAATCAACCCAAGCCAGCATTATGTTACCGATCTATTGATTAATTGGTACCATGAAAGATATCGGCACGCAAACCATCAAACGACCATAAACGAGATCAGGTTGAAATAATATCTCTTGCGTTTGAAAAACGCTTATAGCCGAGTAAGACGCAGCTGCCAGTATTGCAAGGTTCGTCATGCTAACCCTCAGAATCCTGCGATGGGAAACCTCCCATACCAACGACTAGCTGTGCCTATCAACAACCGTTCTCCTACACCGGAATCGATTATTTTGGCCCGATGATACTCGCAGTGGGCAGAAGAACCGAAAAACGGTGGGGAGTGATGTTTACCTGCCTCACAACCCGAGGCATTCATATCGAGGTTGCGAGCAGTCTTTCCACTGACTCGTGTGTGTTCGCGATTCGTAACTTCACTGCCAGGAAAGGGATGCCACTAGAATTTGTGAGCGATTGGGGGACCAACTTCGTCGGCGCCTCACGCAAGACCTTAAGGAAGCGACTGCGCTAGTCGATTCGGATCGGCTAATGGCAGAGTTTGTGCATCCGGGGACGAAATGGATGTTCAACCCTCCAGCATCGCCTCACTTTGGAGGATCATGGGAAAGGCTGATCCAATCAGTGAAAAAAACACTTTCGTCCTTCGATCTCCCCCATCATCCCACTGACGAACTGCTCCGTGCTAGGCTGAGTGAAGTGGAGCTGATCGTGAACTCGCGACCGCTGACAGACGTTCCGGTTGAAGATGAAGCCGATTCCCCACTAACGCCAAATCACTTCATTTTAGGTAGTTCGAATGGAAGCAAGCCGCCGCTACCGTTCGATGATTCCATCCCAACCATACGTAGGGCTTGGAAAGCAGCACAACGGTTCGCGGATATATTCTGGAAAAGGTGGGTGAACGAATACCTACCGACGCTGACAAGACGAACTAAGTGGTACCAGCCGACCACAAGCCGCTTGAAGAGGGGGACTTGATGTTGATTGCGGATAGAAACAACCCGAGAAACTGCTGGCCTAGGGGACGGATCGTCAAAGTGTGTCGTACGATCGACAACCAAGTGCGGCGAGTGACAGTACATACGAAGAGTGGTATGGTAGAGAGACCAGCCGTGAACATTGTACGCTTGGACGTCGGCACAACGAAGGTAGACCACTAAAGCAGGTATGCCGTGCCGACGTAACGCGTGAAAGTACTATTCAGTTTAGTACAGCGTTTGACAACACGTATGTCTATACTCCTGTCGACGGAGCACTCAAGCGAGCCACGAGGATGGGTTAATAACAACGACCCGGGCTGACCGACGGCCATCGCTTAAAGGACAGTACATAAAGAGCGAGATTGAGCGGGCTCGCTCTCTTTCAATTATATCATCGCTAAAGATAACCGTGTTTTTTAAACCTCTCGTGTTTTTAAGAAATAAATTCTTGCGGTTGCCGAAGAGCCGGCAAGTTGCGTTCGCCACAAGGCTATTATAAGTTTAAAGTCCCCATTAAAAACACCGGATATCTGAACTTTTCTTCTCTAATACAGTACCGTTTATCTTCAAAAGTAACGACACCTAGGTACAACCATCTTTTCAAAATTTTCTGTGCAGTAACTATCCCTTTCACGCCCGCAGAAGAAGTTGACGGAAGTTTGCTAATAAATTTTACAACATTTATTATGACCATCTCATCTCAACCCACGGCCAAAATTTGGAGCATGTTTAAAAAGTTCACAGTTTTTACCGTTGAATACATCTTTCACATCGCCAATCGAAAACAATCTTAAACAAATCCTTAGAATCCACAAAAGCCTAGAATAAATACAAATTGGGTATCATCAGAAATTGAATGAGTGCCAACAACAAAGAACAAAAATGCCATCATCAACAACATTTTGCTGAATTTGAATAACAAAACCTAAGCTATTTACTTCGTACAGAGCATACATTACACTACGGGTTTATGTAAGGAATTAAGAAACTATCATGAGGTCAATTATTTTCCGATGGCATTTCCTATGTTAGTGGCTAAATTAATTCCTTCGATGAAGGTGATTTTTTGTAAACGATTGTCCGGATTCCGGGCTTTGTTTCGTCAATGACAATCAATGTCACTAGTAATGTGTTCAAAATGCTGTTCAGAAATGCATCTTTAAGTTATTCTACCGATTTTATATATTCAACATTTTTTAGCGATTTTCTTATGTAACTTTTCCGATATTTCTACCATCCGTGAGACAATTGAAATATTGATGCAATCATTTCCAGTACAACTTTTTACTCTTTAACACAGGCTCGTTTCTCAAACACAATGAGCTATATCTATATCTTAGAACATATTTATATAAGATATAATATATTAGAACATATGGTTATATTATAAGCCTTTTTAGAAAGCATGAAGGGATAATGCTCAATTCAATGGTAAACGTGACAAACGTTAGAAAAATTGTGACTAAAATTACACTCACATTTTTTTTTGAATGTTGATATCATTACCATAGTTTTCTTGGCTTATGAATATTTGCAAAATTGTATGTGAATTTATACGAAATTACGAACTCCAGTTAACACAACTGATTTTCACCCGGGATGAAATGGTACGCAATGTAACGAAATACATCTTTTAGCATGCAATGTGATCTGAAAATATACAAAAATTGTATCATAGGTTTTTCATGCGGTTGCTTAGTTTGCCTAGTATTTTTCAACATACAGCTGTATGAGAAGCAGTGATTAATCTTGGCTTAAGCAAATAAAAGTAATGTATATCAATGTATATCAATGTATACAATAGTAAAAAAATGGTTAATAAAAAATCAGATATATGTGTTTAAATTTTGCGGGCAAAAAGGGTTAATTTTATTTTCGCGTTTGATTTTGCGATAGTGAAAAATGTATATCTAATCCACCATTTGATATTTTCAATTATCACAAAACGTTATCGCCAGACTGAAATAGAAAAAAAAAAACGAAACGGCAAGATGACAATCCACAAGTAATGAACGTAAGCAACGCAAATCATTCATTAAAAAATCGTCGTCGAAAAAGGAACGTTCTTCATTATGTATCGCCGACCAAAAAGTTATTATTGCCCAAGTAAGTATCATTAAAAACCGCTTCTCGTTACAGTGAAGCTCATAGTGAACGTTTTGTGACATTAATTTCTTTTCGTCTAATCAATTTAGGCATATTCAGCGAGTGGTAAGTATCTTTTGTCTCCATATCCTCTGGAAATCGTATCTAAAGCTTTGCTTTCTTTCTGACTCTAGGCAATCTGGGCTCATCGCCACTGTTACGAAAATCAACGTAGCCAAAACCCCCAACAATAACAAAATGAAATAAAAAAAATATTTTTTTAAGAACTAGCTGATAAACCCGATTTCAATCGGGTCGACGTAGTTTAAGAAATTATAAAGGTGCATTTTTACTTATGCTTGTTTAATTCAATTTTTGATGTGTATATATTTTTTTCATTTAGTTGTTTTCATTTTATATACGTGATATCTAGCTTCGTCTTTGAATATTTTCTATGTCATTTAATTCACCTTTTGCTGTTGCTCTTGGCACATCTTATCCAAATGCTCGATACAGCCGAGAAAAAAATTAAGCACATAATTCTAAAGGGTTTCAACGAGGCTTGGAGCACGCCCACGGTCCAAGTTTCTCCCCCGCGTAATACGGATACCGCATGGAGAGACCGATCGTTTCAAGTTTCATAAGTGTTTCAGGATGTGGTGGCCTGTGGACAGCGTGCAATGTCATTCTCTAAGACCAACCACCACGACAAGTGCTGTTCAAAGGTGGTGACACTGGATGTAGCCAACGCATGTAAAAGCGTTAACTGGGCAACGATTGAACACTGTGTGCGCCAGACAGAGGACCCAGTTCCGCTCCAGATCTTCCGACGAAGATGATTACCAAGAACGGACCGCAGAAGCAAGATTTATAATTTTAATAGCTGCTTTCAGATTCTTTGCTTTAAATATCATTAGTTTGTAGCTAAGGTAAATTATTTAGTTGGTTGGTTTCCATGAAAAACCATTAATAAAGTTAGTTATGATTAATTAGGTGAGTTATATTCCATTGCATTCTGTGGCTGTGTGCCTTATGTAAATTTTTATGTTCGTTTGGTACAAAATGGTGTTAAACAGCTTTGGTTTAAAAACCAATATTAAAAGAAGTATGATCAAAATATAAGGTCAACGGATACTAATATAATGTACACTTGCAACGGTGGCGGTCGTAATTTATTGAACATCACGTTTATTCGATGTAGTACCTGTTTATTATGTATATATTCTTATCATAAAATGTGTTAAATATTTGTTTATCGCTCAACTATACAACAGTGATCTTAAAACCAACCTTTTTCAGTTAAATCGGTGTATGGTATCCACTATTACTGATAATTGTTTGTCAATAAACTCAGGAAAAACTGTACCGGTTCATGGTTTTTGTGATAAGTTTGGTTTAAAATTACGGCTTCAATGGCAAATCCAAGTTTTTTTTGTTCAAAAATAATATTGTTTTTTTATTTCAGAGTTTATTTACGCCAGAGCGAACGATCGAATTAATAGGGCTTATTGAAGGTTTTCCACTGTTGTGGCAAAAGAGCCACATAAACTACAAAAATATTGTTATGCAGGAAGACGCATGGCGTCAAATTGCAGATATTGTTGGGCTGCCACTGCAAGCGATAAAAAACAAGTGGCAAAACTTGCGAGGACAATTCAGACAGTTCCACGCCAAAGCAAATCAAAGTGCCCATACGGGTTCGGGTAAGTAATATGTTGATTTATTTATGGCTTTTGAAAATAATTTCTTTCATAATACATGTTCTATTAATGTTCTTTTTTGACTCTATTAGCTTCAAATACTATAATTATTCCTACTTGGCATGCGTATAGAGCAATGTGCTTTTTGCTGGACTCCGCAGAAGTAGGAGAAACGATGGATGCGGTAATATTTTTCAATTTATACTATCCTACTCTTCTTCTTAAACGGCGCAATAACAGGTGTACGCTCAAGGCATGCCTTGCTAAGCTAAGCGAAGGCTTTCATGACTTGGATTTTTTTTGGATAGTCAGTCTTGCGTACGGGGGAGGCTCAGTTCATCTTTCGCCTTAAAAGCGCTCGATGGTATCTCTAAATACATTGCATAAATTAGCAAATGAGATTGACTATTATTAATCTTAACTGGATGTTCTAAATATTGTTGTAAAACTACAACTTACTTACCAAATTTCATCCACAAAACAAACCCTCAGATTACGAAAAAAAGTTCATTATTCGGACACATATCAACATGCCTCAATAATCCACAATCATTAGCGGTTTCTCTTCAAATATTCCGCCAAATGGGCCCTTAAGGCCAACAAGCGACCCGATGGCCGTGCTGGATCTGTTGGTGTCAATCGAGGTAGGTTAATAGTATCCGCAGAAACTACTTTAGTTTCTGTAGTGTTCATCGGATTTCTTTTCCGGATAAAATTGTGTAAATAAATTGTGGTTAAAACAATGTTTCGATCAACATCGGGTTCAAGGTTCATAACCGTATGCAAAATTCTAAATCTATTAGCTAATATACCAAGAGCATTTTCAACAACTCGTCGAGCTCTGAGCTATTAAACCAAACTTCGAAGACGAATTCCTTCCCCTCCCTACATGAAAACTCAAGAAAACCCTTCTAATACCGTGTTCCCAAAAACCACATAACCCTTCCTCATCCAGAGAGCTCTAAAATTGCTGGGATAGTGTTATCACTGCTTGATTTGTTAAACATTCTTTAGCCTCAAATATTGCGGTGGGCAATTTCCATATTGAAGGGATTCATCATGCGATGGCTTGAAAATTGTCCATGTCTGAGTATGATGATTCATCTTGACGATTAAACATTGAAACGATCATGCTACTACAATGAAACTGTAAACACTTTAAAGGGAAGGTTGGTTCATAAAACAACAATTATATCGGTTCTAAGCCAGGCGTGGAGGGGAAGTTGGATGAGACATTACATACAGTGAAATTTTGTACACAATCAAAATACTAAGTCATAGAAGCAGTCGCAATCCAACCCATTACGGGAAATCTTGTTGTATCACAAGCATCCAGTTATCTCACTCGGGAAGCTAAGACTGATCCTGAGAAGATCAAAAAGGTACTTGAACACGCGAGCGATGACTCACAAAACCCAATTTTTAAAGTAGGAGATTTTATCGCATACGGGATATGATAGGGGTTGCAATGCAACATACCAGTACTCATCAGGGACCTTCGCGACTCATTTAGTTTGACAATTCTTTTTTTTATTTTTTTTAAGCAACTGAGGTAGCTACGCCTATGGCACGATAAAGCGCAATCATCGTCTAGTCAATGTACCTCCTGTAGTGACTGAGCAAAGAACATCGACTATATGAAGTACAGCGCGTTAAACACCACTGAATTGAATTAGAATAACAAAACCTAAACTATTTACTTCATACAGAGCAGTCGAGTGTATGTAAGGAACTACAAAACTATCTAGTGGTCGATTATTTCCTGATGATATCCCGAATGTTAGTGGCCAAATTAAATCTTTCGATGAAGGTGATTTTTTGTAACTAGATTGAAAAATTGCTCTGACGCCTGTAACTTCAAATCACGCCAATCTCTAAGAGACAGTTACGTGTGTCTATCAACTAACAAGGGACAGAATAGTGACATTTTTTAACGTCGCAATTAAACTCGTGCACTGTGCACTGTGTCGACACTGTGCACTGTGTCCTACGGGTGCCAGTGTGTGCTGCGGGTGCCCAGGATCGCACCTCTACAAGCATATACCTCTATAGCCTACGTGCCGTACAGGCGTATTATCTTACACACACTCTCTCAATGGCCCCGTCCAGTTGAATATTTGTTAGTAGGGCTAGCAGGACGCCACTAACATCGCACCCTTTTGTAATTTTTTAGGTTAGGTGAACAGGTAATATATTAAAAAGGTGTTTTTCATCTTTAATAGTAACAAATAAAACAAATGAAATTGTTTGAAACATCACACTGAGGTACATCGTGTTTTTTGCTCTGGTAGAATGTTTTTCTTCCCAAGAAAACTAACCATCAATCGTATTTCAAAACTGAGAAGGCTGTGAAAACCGCGTACCTTGCGTTACGTTAATATGCCTTTTAGTTTTATTTATCCCAGCAGGCAACGGAAACCAACACTTGGTGTTATTGATCGAACAACCCAACCGGACGTCGGATCAAACAGGAAGTCCCAAGGAGACAGACTTTCGACAAATCCACGCAACCATCGCCGACACACGAGAAACCGGATCGATGGTCCAAAGATCGACAACTCGAGCTGAAGATCACCGTACTGGAGGACCGACTAAAGGACACCGAAGAGCGCTATCAGAGCAAGCGGTTGCAATGCGATACGCTGTCCCAGGTGCACAGGACATTGCGCGATAGTTACACCACGCTGCAGGAGGAGAGCGAAATGATGCAATTTGATATACGCCACCTGACGAGGAGTGCCGACGTGCTGAGGTAGGTTTACGGTGATTGGGGGGGTTTACAAGGACATCCTACTCACGGGCTCGTATTGCTTTGGCACAGATCCGAGCTGCAGTCGGCCCGGTGTGATCGGGATTCCGCCATCGAACTGCAGAAGCTCCTACAAACCGGGCTGGACGTATCCCACAAAGACCGCAAAAAGCTGCAGGATGGCAGCAAGAAGGACTTAAAAACTATACAAGACCTGCAGCGACAGTGCCGCGAGATGGAGCGAATTATGATGCGCAAAAATCCGGACTCCATATCGGCGCTGATAGGTAGGATGCGATGTGGTTCCGTTTTTTATGTGCCGAGACTAAACCGAACCGAGCCTTCCGTTGCAGTTGCCAGTAAATCACCGACGGGGACACCGCCGGGAACCGATAGCACCTCATCCACCTGCCGCGTGCTGGAACAACGCATCGCCCAGCTGGAAGCGGATGCCCGGAAACAGGACGCAAAAGCGCAAGGTATACTGCCCGACATGCAGGCCCGCTTTAACTCGGTGGAAGCGAAGTATGAAACGTACATCGCGCATCGCGTATCCTGCTTGAGAAGCGTTATTATAAATCATTAGAAATCGAACGCAGCATAAAGAGATGTGATAGTTTTCGACTCACTTCTAATTAAACGCTTATACCGCGTGCGAGCTCTTGAAAGCCGAGAAAGCTACCGTTGAGAATTTCAGAATTTATGTAATTGCATTCAGGCCTTACAGTTTGTGATCCATGGCATATCGACAGCGGAAGCTAGTTGTCGTAAAACTATGCTAAAGCAGTTCCCAGACTGCGCGACACAATGGTGCTTATTGAAGCTGGGCTACGTTTTTTTTTTGTTTAAGACGCATAGAAATATGTTCGAAAGATGCGCATAAAATATCCCGCCAAAGGCGTGGGGTATGCTGTTATGAGTTAATTATTTATGTTCTCTAGAAGTCACCACAACGGCAAGGTACAGTTTTATAGTTTTTTTTTCTCCGTGCAGCCTCTCCAAAGCCAAACGGCTCTATTCGGACGATACTCTCCGTCAGCCAGCTCCAAACGAAGCGAAAAGAAATGCACAAAATATGACCTCGAGCTGATGCGACGCTTTTTGTTGCGCCCCAAATCAAAAGGGATGACCGAACGCAGGAAACGATGAGGGAAAAAGAACGACCCCAAAACGATGGGGATGAAGCACGTCCAAAAGCATGCGGAAAAGAAATGAACAATGGCGATGAAGAACGACGCTTGGCTTCGTTCGAAGGGTAGCGCTTGAAGGATGCTTGCCGCCCTTTGTTGAATAAATTTTTTAATCAAGAAACTAATGTAATACAACACCGTCATGGTACCCCCCCTCAACGGCCATTCTAGGGTGGTTGTTCCGAGAATACGTCGAAGGATGTGAGACTTCAGCCAATCTGCCACTCGCAACCCAACGCATCCCCTTAGCAACCCCTCGAAACCCGGCTGCACCCAACCACACCTCACCGGGAAGGGTTTCATTTCGCTGATTACGCTTTGCGACTTTCGTTCATCCGACCCTTGGGAAGGGATCGAAAGGCACCATTCGCTATATTCGATACCGGATGCGATATCTACGGCGCAGGCTCGAGAGTAGTGTGGGGTTGGGGTGGGTTTCTGGGCGTGCCTGTGCCTGTGCCTGTGCCGGTCCGTGGCATTTTCGCATCAGCCCTTTCCCACCGCTCGAATCATGCCATTTAGAACAGCACGGCTTAGAAAATCCCCAAAAAGGGAACAACAACAAACAGCAAAGCGACGATGCAAATGGCGTGCTTTGGTGGCTTTTGGGCTCGCTATGGCTGGCTGCACAATTTACCACAACTTGAACCACCCCACCACTCGGGAAGAACCACTCGATGAAAGCAAACACCGAAAATCCGAAAAGCTCACCCACACGATCGTCTCGGATGCCTTTGGGGCGTTGTTGGAAAATGTATGCATGTAAAATTGAAATTATTGGGCATGTAAAAAATTGCCTGTTATGATTTGTATGGCCCTCAATAAGATGCAATTAGGATGCACAAGCTGATGCAAACTGCAGACGCAACGCACTCTTGCTCCTGGGGCGCTTTCTCTTCCCTATCGCTCACTCACACTCTTTCCCACTATTGGTGGGCACATGCAAAAAAACAAAAAAGTGTGTAAAAAACCCGTCGAACCCGGACCGCGTGCAAATGCAAATACAGTCAAATTTTGTACACAATCAAATACTAAGTCATAGAAGCAGTCGCAATTCAACCCATTACGGGAAATCTTGTTGTATCACAAGCATCCAGTTATCTCACTCGGGAAGCTAAGACTGATCCTGAGAAGATCAAAAAGGTACTTTCTTCACGCTAGCGATGACTCACAAAACCCAATTTTTAAAGTAGGAGATTTTATCGCATACGGGATATGATAGGGGTTGCAATGCAACATACCAGTACTCATCAGGGACCTTCGCGACTCATTTAGTTTGACAATTCTTTTTTTTTTTAATTTTTTTTAAGCAACTGAGGTAGCTACGCCTAGGGCACGATAAAGCGCAATCGATCGCAATAGGTATTTTTGTACGTACTCTTTAGACTTGAACATCAAGCGGAAAGTTATTCAAGACCCTCTCGGCAGCGATCAACCGAAATTTCGATTAAAAATGATCGTCTAGCCAATGTACCTCCTGTAGTGACTGAGCAAAGAACATCGACTATATGAAGTACAGCGCGCTAATCACCACTGAATTGAATTAGAATAACAAAACCTAAACTATTTACTTCATACAGAGCAGTCGAGTGTATGTAAGGAACTACAAAACTATCTAGTGGTCGATTATTTCCTGATGATATCCCGAATGTTAGTGGCCAAATTAAATCTTTCGATGAAGGTGATTTTTTGTAAGTAGATTGAAAAATTGCTCTGACGCCTGTAACTTCAAATCCCGCCAATCTCTAAGAGACAGTTACGTGTGTCTATCAACTAACAAGGGACAGAATAGTGACATTTTTTAACGTCGCAATTAAACTCGTGCACTGTGCACTGTGTCGGCACTGTGCACTGTGTCCTACGGGTGCCAGTGTGTGCTGCGGGTGCCCAGGATCGCACCTCTACAAGCATATACCTCTATAGCCTACGTGCCGTACAGGCGTATTATCTTACACACACTCTCTCAATGGCCCCGTCCAGTTGAATATTTGTTAGTAGGGCTAGCAGGACGCCACTAACATCGCACCCTTTTGTAATTTTTAGGTTAGGTGAACAGGCAATATATTAAAAAGGTGTTTTTCATCTTTAATAGTAACAAATAAAACAAATGAAATTGTTTGAAACATCACACTGAGGTACATCGTGTTTTTTGCTCTGGTAGAATGTTTTTCTTCCCAAGAAAACTAACCATCAATCGTATTTCAAAACTGAGAAGGCTGTGAAAACCGCGTACCTTGCGTTACGTTAATATGCCTTTTAGTTTTATTTATCCCAGCAGGCAACGGAAACCAACACTTGGTGTTATTGACCGACCAACCCAACCGGACGTCGGATCAAACAGGAAGTCCCAAGGAGACAGACTTTCGACAAATCCACGCAACCATCGCCGACACACGAGAAACCGGATCGATGGTCCAAAGATCGACAACTCGAGCTGAAGATCACCGTACTGGAGGACCGACTAAAGGACACCGAAGAGCGCTATCAGAGCAAGCGGTTGCAATGCGATACGCTGTCCCAGGTGCACAGGACATTGCGCGATAGTTACACCACGCTGCAGGAGGAGAGCGAAATGATGCAATTTGATATACGCCACCTGACGAGGAGTGCCGACGTGCTGAGGTAGGTTTACGGTGATTGGGGGTGGGGGGTTTACAAGGACATCCTACTCACGGGCTCGTATTGCTTTTGCACAGATCCGAGCTGCAGTCGGCCTGGTGTGATCGGGATTCCGCCATCGAACTGCAGAAGCTCCTACAAACCGGGCTGGACGTATCCCGCAAAGACCGCAAAAAGCTGCAGGATGGCAGCAAGAAGGACTTAAAAACTATACAAGACCTGCAGCGACAGTGCCGCGAGATGGAGCGAATTATGATGCGCAAAAATCCGGGCTCCATATCGGCGCTGATAGGTAGGATGCGATGTGGTTCCGTTTTTTATGTGCCGAGACTAAACCGAACCGAGCCTTCCGTTGCAGTTGCCAGTAAATCACCGACGGGGACACCGCCGGGAACCGATAGCACCTCATCCACCTGCCGCGTGCTGGAACAACGCATCGCCCAGCTGGAAGCGGATGCCCGGAAACAGGACGCAAAAGCGCAAGGTATACTGCCCGACATGCAGGCCCGCTTTAACTCGGTGCAAGCGAAGTATGAAACGTACATCGCGCATCGCGTATCCAGCTTGAGAAGCGTTATTATGATTTATATGGCCCTCAATAAGATGCAATTAGGATGCACAAGCTGATGCAAACTGCAGACGCAACGCACTCTTGCTCCTGGGGCGCTTTCTCTTCCCTATCGCTCACTCACACTCTTTCCCTCTATTGGTGGGCACATGCAAAAAAACAAAAAAGTGTGTAAAAAACCCGTCGAACCCGGACCGCGTGCAAATGCAAATACAGTCAAATTTTGTACACAATCAAATACTAAGTCATAGAAGCAGTCGCAATTCAACCCATTACGGGAAATCTTGTTGTATCACAAGCATCCAGTTATCTCACTCGGGAAGCTAAGACTGATCCTGAGAAGATCAAAAAGGTACTTTGTTCACGCGAGCGATGACTCACAAAACCCAATTTTTAAAGTAGGAGATTTTATCGCATACGGGATATGATAGGGGTTGCAATGCAACATACCAGTACTCATCAGGGACCTTCGCGACTCATTTGGTTTGACAATTGTTTTTTTTTTTTAATTTTTTTAAGCAACTGAGGTAGCTACGCCTATGGCACGATAAAGCGCAATCGATCGCAATAGGTATTTTTGTACGTACTCTTTAGACTTGAACATCAAGCGGAAAGTTATTCAAGACCCTCTCGGCAGCGATCAACCGAAATTTCGATTAAAAGAAGTGATCGTCTAGCCAATGTACATTCTGTAGTGACTGAGCAAAGAACATCGACTATATGAAGTACAGCGCGCTAATCACCACTGAATTGAATTAGAATAACAAAACCTAAACTATTTACTTCATACAGAGCAGTCGAGTGTATGTAAGGAACTACAAAACTATCTAGTGGTCGATTATTTCCTGATGATATCCCGAATGTTAGTGGCCAAATTAAATCTTTCGATGAAGGTGATTTTTTGTAACTAGATTGAAAAATTGCTCTGACGCCTATAACTTCAAATCCCGCCAATCTCTAAGAGACAGTTACGTGTGTCTATCAACTAACAAGGGACAGAATAGTGACATTTTTTAACGTCGCAATTACCGTACAATTATTGAAGGTGACGCCAATAACCAAACCTTGTTTGGAAACAATCTAAAAGAGACTGAACATTTTGACCAAATAAACCATATATTATTGTATTCTTACGAGCTCATTCAAGCGAAACACAGAGGAAACCAAAACAATCAAACTGATTTGAAACAGTATTTTAAAGGATGTAAGCTACTATCTTGCAACACACAGTATAAAACTAGCAAAATCACGAGTTTGCATTCGTTTACCATCAAATCAATCGATTTACCTTTAAGACTGGTGTTCACTTCACTCACACTGGTGTTCATCAGTCAACAGTACTTATCATATGGCAAATGTTGATAGCTTGATTAGTATTTTCGACTTCATTTCATTTATTTTGCACGCGGATAATATTGAATCGCTTATACTTGAACGAGTTAAGCTACAGCATTTTGAACACATTACTAATTATCGATTTAATTTTTGTAGGTCGATTCTTAGGTGTCAACGCTTGTTCACCACACCTATGAAATAGAATAATAATTATCGAAATGTTGTATCATCAACTATATCTCATGTTTCCAACTACTTACCCCTCGGACAGATGTATGCGCATGCATCTTGCTCAATCGGATTAATTTGCTTTGAATCTTTCGAGATTCTATTCGAACATTCCATTATTCGCAAACAAAAATGTTTTCTGATGTTTTTTAGCTTGTTTCGTAAGCATGTTTTGTCGACTGTACGATCCCATCAAATCGTTAAATTACGAAACAATATTCAGATAGCGTCAAACAATACTATTGCAAATAAGGAATAAGCCGAAAGAGCGCGAGATTTTAAGGACGTATTTTCAACCTGACCTGCAAGTGGGTATATCACATCTGATTACAATATGATAACATTAATACATTACAACTGTCTTACCTCATCTCACCAATTTGTTTGTTTCATACACCGTCCGGATTCCGGGCTTCGTTTTCAATATGACAATCAATGTCACTAGTAATGTGTTCAAAATGTTGTTCAGGAATGCATATTTAAGTTTTGTTACCAATTTTAAACATTCAACATTTTTCTAGCGATTTTCTTAAGTATTTTTTTCCGATATTTTTACCATCCGTGAGACAATTTTATGAGCTTTATTTATATTTTAGAACGTATGTACTTAACATATTATATTAGAACATATAGTAATATTATAAGCCTCTTTATAAAGCATGAAGGGATAATGCTTCAATTCAATGGTAAACGTTACAAACGTTAGAAATATTGTGACTTTCACATTCCACTCAGAATTTTATTTAAAGGTTTTTTTTCAATACTATAGTTTTCTTGGCTTATTTTATTATGAGTAGTTGCAAAATTGTAGATTACATCACCGTGTGCGTATCAACTTGTTCAACACACATCACATTCGAACAAGTTCGCCTTAAAATATGAGGATATTGATAGTAAACTATTCGATGGTACATATGCGCGTCTCCAATTATTTGCTACGAACTTGACAGTAAAATGTTGTCAAACTTGATTAGTAGTTCATTGCCATCCGGTAACCGCTACCATAATCGCATAAGCGGAAGCATTGTCACATTCTTATTCCGTTAATTGATCACCCATGCCATGTCCCTTGAAGTGATGTCCGGAGTGATGCCACTAAAACTGCGCTTAAAACAACGATCGCTTTGCCTGCCTCCTCACTCCCTCCAGAGTATTTACCTCACCGATAATGGAAAATTGCAAAACGTAGCTAGAGATAAAAGTACTATTACTAACTTCACATCACATGGATGACCTGTTGGAAAGAGCTCTTACATATCAACATCATATTTGATTGCGCAGTTATGGATCTTTCAAAAGCTTTTGATAAAACTTTGAAACGAGCTATTTAAAACCAATTTGCAGATGGGGTTTCGGTGACCTTTTGTTTTACTTAAAAACTGTCTATCAAACCGTACTTTTAGGGTTGTCATTGATTGGTTTGTTTCCTAAAACTATGTTTTAGAAAATGGTGTCCCACAAGGTGCCTTCCCTTCCGCTACACTTTTCTTTTCAAATCACAACAATGGTGGTCTCAATAGTCGGATTATAAAATATACCATGAAAAATCAAAAACTGTACACATTTGTAACTCACATACTCACCGACATATACCATCGTCTTTTTCTTTTAAACGATTTCCTCATCCTTATTGCCTGAGCTGTTAAAATTCTTGGTATTACCCTGGACTCCAAAATCTCCTTCCTCCCCCTTTCCAATCGAATGAAAAAGAAACAGTTAGCCGGATTAATGTCTTTCGTATGCTTGCATCTATAAAACATAGAAATATTCGCACCATTCTTAACAAAATTATGGACTCATGGCTTTTACCGAAAACTGTATAAGGCATTGAAATTGTTTCTCGCCAAAGAGACATTCTAGAGAGCAAAATCAACCCCATCTATCATTCAGCTATTGAATATTCATCCGAAGCTTTCGTCACCAGCCCCAATAATTCTATTCTATGCGAAAGTCACGTGGTCGCCTACCACTCGCCCATAACACAACCTTTAAAACAATAGCGGCTACTTGCCGCTTATTAGAAAAAGGAATAACCTGCGATACTTTCACTATAAGGGCAAATACAATCCTAAATGAGCTCTCTCTTCAACAGCTTCCACAAATCACAGGCTTACTCATACCCTCCCATGGAACATAGCGAAGAAAAAACCAGAACAATATGAAAAAATTGAAAAAAAAGTTCTACTACCAGCCAGCTTTTCGTTGAATTTATAAAAACACAACAATACCATCTGCATCACCTCAATTTTATCGACTGCAGCACCTTTCAATTCTTCTGTTGGATGGGCTATCTACTCAAAAAATAAATTACAAAGAAACTTCCGATCAACACCTCTCCTTTCTCAGCCGATACTAACACTTCATTCAAAGCTACAAAAGACTGCCTTTGGACGGAAAAACAAAACATAATTGTCAATGATACTATAAGCGTTCTATCTTCATTTGAAAATGATTATTCCAAAAACCACAATATTCAAATCTTTGAAAAATTTGCAAAACCTACCTCCTTTTTGTTCTGTTGGATTTCAAGCCATACCAACATCAATGGGAATCGAAAAGCAGATAATCGTGCAAAACAGGTTAAAATCACTACGAACACTACAACAACTAACACTAAAAATGTGAAATATGGAGCTCCTCCTGGCTAAACCACCATTCTCCGTCATATAACAAACTCCTCAACACCCTGGTGGCCAGATGCCCCCTCAAGCAGTGATCAGAAAGTACTACCTATCTCGCCTCCGAATTAATCTAACCTGGCTCACTCACCAACATATAATTGAAAAAGCCACTCCACCTTTATGTCATTATTGCAATGTGGATATCACTGTGCAACATATTCTGATTGGATGCCATGGTTTCACGAAACATCGAATAACCTGCTAACTTAATAAAAACATAAAAACAATTCTCTCTCCCGAGCAACTAAACCGATCTAAACTTCGAAAATTTCTCCGAATTTCCAGTTATGAATAAAAAACTTAATTTTCAAACCGACATCATCAAACTATAAGTCAATATTCTATTGCTCAGAGAGGCGAATGAATCTATCGAATTCAAAGTCGTTACAAACATCAAAAATTGAAAATGAAATGGCGTCTCTAGGCAAAAAGGCCAAACTAGGTGCCTCCGAAGGTGACTATTTTGAGAAGTCGATTACCTCACACGAGTTTCTTCGCGCCACCGCGCCAACTAAGAGCTCGGGAGGTTTCTCTATTCAATTTAACCACAAATTTCCCAGCGGCCCTGGTTCCATGGGCTCTCAGCGTTTTTTTAGCAGGAATACCATTAGAGGGAGACGAATGCGGTTCGTCCCGGTCCCGTTTAACACCCCAATGTATGTGGTGAATGGGAAGACAATTCCCAACCCTAGTAAACATGTCCCAGCACACTGTCATCGGTCTTCAACACCACATCAGACAATAATGCCTCGGCACTAACCACATCCAACCACTAACTTTACCAACACACCACCCCACACACAAAACTACAAAAAACTACCGAAGTATACCAGAGTCAAAGGTCACAGAACCACTATAACAACTAACCGAGTTAGCCCGGGATAAGGCTCTCAGCGGTTGTTGGGAAGAAATGGAAAAACGAAATCTACAAAAAAAATCCAAAAAAACCTAATCAACATATTTTTCAAATGCATTTCAATTTCAGTTTATGAAAAATAATGAACTAAGGGTTTGATAGCATCAGCAAACACCCCTTCACGTTTTAGTCGATATAAAACGCATGATTGATCATCATGCACAATGAAAACGGACCAACGGAAGTTACTTGCTGGGCTTGAACTTAAAAAGAAGTCTTTTCTCATTCTTTATTACATCCCAACACCTAACCTAGCAACTATGAATTTATATAAACTACGGTCAATTGTAAAGCCAATGTGTGTGCCAAGGTGGTCCACGATACTTTTGGCATAATCAGCAACAGAAAAACATAGAAGGATGAAACATCAGTACTCACCATTTACGCCGGAACTTACACAGAAGCCGTAACATACGCTGCATCATAACCTCAATCTATTTGTACTCACTGCGAGGCTTCAGGCACTTTCCCGACGAGCATGCTGCAACATCTAAAAATTCAAAAAGCAAGCAGATTAATCCAAACCAATCCACAAGCATCGCAACATGAATATCTCTTCATTTTTCGTCTCATTTTACGCACAGTTGCTGAACATCCAAGCGTCCTGCTTTTTTGCGGTCTCTTCTTTTTTCGTCGCAATTTACGCACAATTGCTGAATACCAAATAACATGCAGTACGTAAGAGCGTATGTCATGTGGCTAATAGAACAAATCTTCAATAAATTTATCTTTTAAACAACGCAATCTTCTAGCGAACTAAACACCTAACGCGCAATTAGACTGCCACTTTTCACTTCACGACTGCGTTGACGAATACCATCTCAATGCAGCCAGCGTCTCGAGGAAAAGGAACACGTTAAACACAGGGTGTTCCTTTCGCTAATTTTTGCTTTTCAATGACACTGAACCAATTTTGACAACCGGTTAAACATTTACCACAGTTGTCTCTGGTTTATCGTTTTTCAGTGCTGTGGTAAAAAGAATTATTGAATATTAGGGTTTTTAATCTAACCATGGACAAGTACAACTCTGAACATATGTTGCTTTAAGATTTTACACAACCAAACCGATTTTCCAGATGGTGGAAAAGCACCTTATTGTGATAAATTTGAAAATGTTTGCATTTTTTAATTTTTTTTCAATTTGTTAATTTCATGCAATGTTTTTCTTCACACTGTTGCGAATCAATTTAAATTCACAAGAAGTCTTCCACACGATCGGAGGATGCGCGTTAACGGTGCGTGATTTTAAATATTGACAATATTCGACAACGGCCACTAGCGGAAAGCTCGGTCAGGTGGGCAAATAAATATAAATGGAAAGCACGCCCTCGGTCACTTTTATTTTTCATAAAGCCAAAGCGGAATAAAAGAGGTAATTTTAATATCGTTTTAAAAACTCCTTTAATTTAGAAAAGAGGTTGCATTCGCAGCACATAAGGATGAGGTTATGCTAGAGATAATGAAACTATAATGAAAATCCTTTATAAGTTTATATGCTTGTTTCTCTTAATTTGAAAAGAAATTGTACTATTTAAAATCAAGACTATTATGAGCAATTTGTCCTTACGACATTTGAAGAAACTACTACCGATTCTTGTCAGTCCAAGCCACATAACTCTGTGGAACCAACATACGAAGGTATGAATTGTACTGCGTAACATCGAGGCACAGTATTGATATTTTAAAAGCAACAGCATGGCATTATATGCGTAACATTCCCCAAACAAATCATGACGAAGTTTAATTTAACAATATCAAAGAGAGCTGCTAATGCAATTAGTATTAATTTCCCATATTTCATAAAAAAATCTTTTGCTAACTTTGGCATGAGAGTAGCGGAAGATTTAAAACAATTGAAAGTTATAAAAAGGGAGACTTTGATCATATGGTGGTTGTTGCCGAAACTAACATGAAGAAAAAGTTATGTCAAGTTAGTCAAGTGTGTTTTTACGGGCCGAACAAAATGCAAATAGGCTCATCGATATCCGAAGGCCCCATGGATATCGGTTACAATTACAGTTTATTTTGTTCGTGTCGATTTAAATTCGCGTCGAACTGTTTCCGTCCAGACATATGATTTAGAACTTTCTAAACAAAAGCCAGCGACAAGGCAAAACTACATGCCTTAATCCTTAATCTATTTCAGATCCTAAAAGCTATAGAATTAGCCAATAATTCTTCATCAGCCTACGAAAGCATCCCTGTTAAAGACGAGAGACTATTAGTACTAGTACGTAAAAAATAAACAGGCAAAGATTAGCATTTTAAATGAAAATATAGACAATTGTTTTAAATGACATTGGATCTGCCCTTTTTACTGGTAAATGTTCGTAGAACGCCCTTACTCTCTGTCCTATAATATGTTATGTAATTTTCTGGTCAATTTCCTGGTCAAAAACTACATAAAAATATATTTTCACAAAAAGTAAACTGACGGGAACAAGTAAGTTTACAAACAGACCCACCTACAGACGACCACATCCTAACAGACACCGAGATTCATCCACTTTGTAATAATGAGATCATCCCGTTTGATGATCGACCAATAATGCCAACGGTCAATCAAACAGCAAACCAAACACACCCATACTGGAAAAAGTAAATATGCCAAATTAGACAACCTTTAGGCATTAAAGTATAACGTCGATGATCTAAAAACAGTCGTCGCAGAGGCAAATTTGGATCACATATATTTGCAGGAGACATGGATAAACCCAAATATTAACGCACCCCCCAAGAATAAGGGCTATAACACAATTTACCAACTTAGAGAAAACGGCTATGGGGGTAAGTGCATCATGTTGAAAAGTAGATGCAAGTTCGAAGAAATCAATATTTGTCATACTAATAATTACATACAAGCTACTGAAATCAAAGTCAAAACTGAGTCATAGAAAAAAAAACTAAATATAACAAACCGGCATAGAGACGCGATTATTACCAAAAAGTTTTAGTGAGCCTAATCAATAACTCAAACTTGGCTATTTTACAAAATACAGAAATAACATATTTTATTTCAGATCCAAGGAAAAACAATACTGCAATAGACCAGACCATCATTCCGAGCATTACAGTATCCATCACAGAATTATAAAAATTAAAATGAGCTCACCAACCATGCCGGAATTAAGAGTGAGCAACAACAAGGCACGCATTGAAAAACTGCTAGCCAATTTGGAATGCAAGTAATACTACAAAGCAAGAAGCACACCATTACCCATATCCCCAACGGCTGATGGAACCAACAGAACTCCAAATGGCTGGGTAAACCAAACTAATGCCAGAAAGACATTCCATGCGAACCAAACATTAGAAAACCTTAACAGGTAAAAAAAGATTTAGCAAAGTTCAGATTCTTAAAGAAACGAGAGAAAGAGAAATAATTGCATCAAAAGCTGTATGCTATCCCCAAAGCATTTTGGATATTTGCAAATAGCAAACAGAAACAGGCAAACAAACCAACAAGCATATACCTCAATGATAAGCATACGTGTATGCCAAGGAGTATTTGCCAGCGGAGTATTTTGTTGAAAAATTCAAAAGTGCCTTTTCAACTCATAGTGTCAATAATTCTATTATCGAACGAGCTCTTGAGACAGTGCCACATAACGTTTTTGAGTTCTCGTGGCTCAACGTAAATGTTACACCTTCAGTCTTGACAACTGCTGCCAAGAGGCTGAAGCTTTCATACAAACCTAACCCTCATGCTATACCATCATGTGTATTAGCTAAATGCGCAGACGCTCTGTGTATCCCGTTGACGAACCTACTTATAATGTTCATTCGTTAGTGAGAATTTCCTACCGCCTGGAACTATTCATATCTAACGCCGATTCACAAAAAGAGATCTAGAAACAGTGCTAACAATTATAGAGGCATAACATTCCTGAGCTCATGTGCAAAATTATTTCAATTAATAGTCCATGACGCTGTAATGAATTCCAGTAAACGCTACATATCTGACTATCACCATCGGTTTATCCCCAAGCGTTCTCTCTCTACAAACCTGCTGCAATGCATCTCTGAATGTTTCACGTGTTTGGATTCAGGAGGCCAACTGGACGCAGTGTATACTGACTTCACAGCCACATTTGACTCTATGAATCATATTTTGCTACTACAAAAACTCAGGCATTTAGGCATTTGTTGAAATGTTGTGACATGGTTTCAAACCTATCTAGAATATCGATGATATAGTGTTAAAGTGGGTAACACTACCTCAGAAACATTCTCATGCTCGTCTGGTGTCCCACAAGGAAGTAACATTGATCCGCTACTCTTTGTTCTATTTATTAACGACTTGCTGCAAGCTATCCCACGTCAGTCGCTTCTTATGTATGCTGATGACATTAAAATATACTCTGCGGTTAATAGTTATAGCCATTGAACTAAACTACAAAACTCACTTGACAAATTTGCAACCTGGTGCTCATTTGCACATTAAATTTACAAATAAACCCGGGAAAAACAAAAATGATACTGTTTGACAAAAAAGACCTCAACTTCAACGTAAAAATAGAGGAAAGCACAACAGAAAGGTGAAAAAATACAAATACCTAGGCGTGTGGATAGACACGAAATTATCCTTCAAAAATAAAAAAAAACTCTGAAAACAAAGCTCTTATCGGACTGCAAGTCATAAAGAAAATACGCAATTCACAAAGCAACTTAAGTCCGAAGAAAACTACAACGCATAGGACCCTTATTAGAGGCGTTATACTAATGACAGGGCAAGTGAAACTTCGTTAAATATACGTCGTCACTAAGTTAGTGCCTGGCGCCCGCAAACTACGGCGCTCAACCACTTACCATCCTCATGCTTAATTTACGGATTCTCGTGAGCACATTGCATTATTGGCGCGAAACGTACGTTGTATCACAGCAAGTATTCTTGTTTTTTTTTTCATCGCAAATGAAATTACTATATAATCGATCATGCCGGCGTCTAGCTTTATATTGTTGTCTTGAAGGGCAATATCGCTTGTCTCGCTGGATCGACATGAAAAGTTGCCGCTCGACTTTCTGCCGGAACGAGACGCGATAGAGACGCGCATATCCAACAACTTTCCGTTGATTTGGAAAAAAATCAGTGCCTATTAGAAGGTTCAGCAACCACCGAGGAAGAGGCTCTACAAACTGCTGCTTTACGCGGTGACTTTGAGCCGCGTCTCATACGCGTTCACTTGCACTTGAAGGCAAAAAAGATGGATGCTCCTCGAAGCATCAACGCATCACAAAGCTCTGGCACTAGCCCTATGGTTGGCATCAAACTTCCTACCATCGCGCTTCCCGAATTCGATGGTGGTTATATGCGATGGCTTACGCTGAGGGACACTTTTGATGGTCTAATTCATGACAACCCTGAATTACCGCCTATTCAAAAATTCCATTATTTGCTAGCATCATTGAAAAAAGAAGCTGCCAAAGTCATCGAGTCGATCACCATAAGTGCCGCGAATTATGAGATCGCATGGAAGGTACTAACAGATCGGTACTCCAACGAGTATCTGTTGAAAAAGCGTCAATGCAAGCTTTTTTCGGAATGGCTACCGTAAAGCGAGAAAGCACGGCGTCCCTTCACCAGCTTGTGGATGAATTCGAGCGCCACAAGAAAACTCTAACACATTTGGGCGAAAACACAGAAGCTTGGAGCAGTTTGCTAGAGCATTTACTATGCACAAAACTACCCGTCACAACGCTACGTGATTGGGAGGAATTTGCTTCCACAAATAAAAATCCAAGCTACAAAAGCTTAGTGGTATTTTTGCAACGCCGAATGCGAGTGCTCGAAACCCTGATATTAAACAATACCGAAGCGCCATCTAGCGGAAATCACTTATACTTCGCACCGAAGCACTCGACTGGCTACTTTTCCGACCACCTCTCGTGATACACGTAACTGCATCATATGCCAGCATGAGCATAATATCACGGGATGCCCGCGATTCATCACTATGAGTGCGGAGGACATGTAATGTCTAAAAGGTTAAGTTATGGAAAACGATAGCTCGATTCAGATAAAAAATAATTTTATTTATTTTTTCTCGGTTTGGATAACACGTCCGTCCTAGCTGAACCTCACTATCGAACTCAACTCGGCCTGTCTCTGATCTTCGTTTATATGGAAGTCTTGATAAGGTTTGATCGCGTTCGATCCTGTCTGTTCTTTAGAATTTCCGCTCGCAATAGCCCTAACATCCGTGGGGTGCGTACGTTGCTGATGGGACAGTCTCGTCGTCTTCCGTTGGGGTGCACATGATATTGACTCTCTCATGGCTTCCGCTTCCGTAGGGTGCGTACGATCTTCATGTGACTTATCCGGACATCACGTTGGAGTGTGTACGTTGCTGATGCGACAGTCTCGTCGTCTTCCGTTGGGGTGCACATGATATTGACTCTCTCATGGCTTCCGTTGGGGTGCACACGATCTTGACCCTGATGGCTTCCGTTGGGGAGAACTCGATCTTGACCCTGATGGCTTCCGTTGGGGAGAACTCGATCTTGACTCTCTTGAATTCAATATTGCTGAAGGGAAACTGTCTAGTCTGAAGTGTCTTGTACCGGTTTCGATATAGATCACTTCTCGATCTCGGTGTTGCTAACTCCTCCCCTCTTAAATTACTTTGTCCTCAAAGTATGTTTAAATGTTTGGAACGAGTTTGGGATATTAGTGAATGTTTCGATTCGCGGTGTACTTATTTCTTGCAATGGAATATCGATCTCGATATTTGTTCTTTTACATCGTGGCATATATCGTACCATGGCAACAAGTATTATAGGCAATAGTATTATTCCTCCAATGGATCCAAATAAATTTATCTTAAAAGTCAAGGATTCGTTTTGCAAACTCATAAAATTTAATTTCTTTCGATGCTCTAAGGTGAGGTTTTGTAAATACGTAGTTGGCGGTATGTCGACGGTTTCAGTTTCGTCGGCCATCAATCCTACAGTTGATTTTAATGTTTTTGTTGTCATGATTGTTTCGAAATTCGAAAATTCTTCGCCATTAATGTATATGTTGCATTTTCCGAACTGAATAAGGAATGAACCTTTTAGTGATTGACTTGCCTCACTGCAGTTAGAAGATACTTCTACCATTGCATCATTTATCAGTATTTTTTCAGAGTTTATGCGTTTAATGATTCCGTTGGCATAAACTTTTTCATATGTGCAATTAGAATGTTGTCCTTGTAAAAGATTGTAAATGCATTTGTTAGGAGGTTGCATATCGATACCTTCACAAATATATGTGCCTGTTTCTTCTTCTTTGCATTGTTGCATCGTTTCATATATATGTGTATTGTTTTTAATTATGTAATTACGTTGTAGCAAGATTCTCTTATCATTGTTTATAATAGAATCAATATAGTTATACTCATACGTATATGGCATTTGATGAGGATACTTCAACATGTATACTATATGTGTTGAATTTAAAATTACTTGAGCCGTTGATTTGGCGAGCATTTCTTCAATTGATGATACGATAATATTATGGCTTGAAAGAAATTGAGCCATTTGTTTAAGATCTTCAAGCGATAGAAGTTTACTGTTTGGAATGCCATGTCTTGCAGATATGATTGCTTCCTCTATCGTTTCTAGGTGATTTTGTAATGAATCGAAATTTAACATCACTAACATATGATGTATCAAGAATGCTTGTTCCATAAGATGTGTACTTTCCATTTTGAGGACCTTATTTGCAATATCGGTTACTTCTTGAATTCTTTGATTAATCTGATAATTAATCAGTAACTGACGGTTATTTTCAGCAATGAGAGAATTAAGTGAGCCGTTTATAATACGTAGATCTTCGGCGTCTGGGTTTCCTGCTATCCATTTCCATGCCGTGCCTATTGCGTCCCACCTCTTATGTCTGTGCGCGATAGGGTTAATTTTTTCTAATGTTTCCTGTAGCCTTCGTACTTTGTATTTAACAATCCTTTCATACGGGCTAGTGTTAATATTCATCATAACGTTTTCGTTATTGCTACTTATGATTTCTTTGATTTTATAAATTTCAAATGGATAAACTACTCTTAAATATCCTTCAATCAAATATGCTTTCCCTAATGGAATAACAGCGAGAGGACTTCTATTTAAATCGTATATATTTAGTTCTCCACTGTCTGATTGTTGTGATACATGTATGGCAAGTCTGAAATGAAATAATCAGTATAGTTTTTTAACGATTTTTCCTCAAATTAACTTTGTGTATCTTTCTATTGCTTGAATCGATTACAAATGTAGGATGATTCTCCTTGATTTTTATCAATTTAAACTTACAGTCACGTTTATTGTTTGATTTAACTTTCTCGTAAGCAGTAGAATCTGGTTCGTAATCTTGATATTTTTTATCAATAAACTTTTCCTGATATTCTTGATGTATCTTTAAAATTTGTTTATCAATTTCTTCTCTTTGCCTAGCTCTCTCTTTGAATGATGAGTTTTCACAAATTTCTCCTGAATATATATTTTTTGGAGTATTTTTAATTACACTGTGTATCGAATTATTGTATTTATACACTGCCTCTTGTATAAGCGTCTGAATGGATATATTTGGTTTTAATGCTTTAATACATCTTGACAATTCTCGTATAGTAGAATGGCATCTTTCGATTTGTCCATTTGATTCCGACCTGTTCACAGGTGTCTTAAAAATTTTTATTCCAAGATTTCGGATTGATTGTTCGATTACATTTGAGTTAAATGTGCTTTCATTATCTGACACTATCATGCTTGGTAAATCCCAATTATACATCAATTGTATTAGTACTTCTTTTATATCCGCTATTGATTTAGATTTAATTGGTAATATTTTCAAATATTTGGAAAATTTATCCAATGATGAAATAAATAAAAAGTGTGCATTGTATGCGAAAATATCTATGTGCACAATTTCACCAGGATATGTAGGAATTGGTGTTTTCACTGGGATAAATTTTTGAGGATTTCGATCATATTTTTGGGTAGTACAAATTTCGCATGTTTTAGTGAAATTCTGTATGACCTTTCGCATACTGGGAAAGTAAAATTTTTTAATAAATTGTAGGGAATTTTCTTTCGCGTTTCTATGAGCGAAATTATGAATCTCTTTTATTTTTTCTAATTGCGTTTCCTCTTCTTTCAAATCTTCTACAATTTTCTGAGTAAATCGAATATTCATTGTCTTAGGATTATACAAATCCTTAAAAATTTCTTGAATTATTCCCATTGTTTGTTCACTGCATAATATACCATTTCTTAAATTGGGATTTAGAAATTCTTTCATTTTTGCCGTCAGAAACGTCTTAGTAAATTCTGGTTCATCAAATGTGTGTCTATAAAATCCATTGAATGGTGTATTGTGCTCGTAATTTGAAGCATTGTTCAATCTAAAAATTAATTGATTTTTGAAAACGTTGATTGGAGCTTCTGTTGCTAGTATATAATGACTATCATCATTTTCTGCAGAGTGCTGAGTAGGTGTTAATGAATTAATTTGCACTCTCGATAATGCATCTGCAACTATATTTGATTTACCAGGTTTATAATTCATTTCATAATCATGTTCTTCAATAAACGCTTTCCATCTCTTTAGCTTTGCGTTATTATTTTTTGGTGAGATAGCAAATGTTAATGGTTGGTGATCAGTAAAAATTTTTAGTTTTGCTCCGTAAATATAATTTCTTAGGGATTGCAATGCCCATACGATACCTAACATCTCTTTTTCGTTAGTCGCGTAGTTTTCTTCAGTTTTCGATAATGTTCTTGAAATAAACGTGATGGGTCTTTCTCCATCATCAAATCTTTGTGACAAAACTGCTCCAATAGCTTTATCTGAAGCGTCAGTGGTTAAAAGGAATTCTTTCTCAAAATCTGGATATGCTAGTACATCCTTTGAAGATAAAATGTCTTTAAGAATTTGGAATGATCTCTTTGCTTCGTCGTCGAATTTAACTGGATAATTTTTTGATTGAGATTTTGTTATTTGGCGATGGCCATCCTCCCCTCTTAAGAGTTTTGTTAAGGGTTTTGCGATTGTTGCATAATTCTTAACAAATCTTCTATAATATCCTGAAAGTCCAAGAAATGCACGAAGTTCTTTTACATTTGTTGGCTCGGGATATTTTTGGATACATTCAATTTTCTTCATGTTGGGTTTAAGACCATTTTTAGAAACAATAAAACCCAAAAACACGACTTCTGTTTTTAAAAATTCCGATTTATCTGGCTGAATTTTAAAATTTGCTTCTCTCAATGTTTCAAAAATTATTTTAATATTAGTTAGATGTTCTTCGATTGTCTTTCCAAATATAATTATGTCATCTATATAGACATGACATATTTTTCCAATGTGTTCACGAAGAACGTCATCCATGACTCTTTGAAAAATTGATGGTGCATTTTTTAATCCGAATGGGAGTCTTAAAAATTCATATTTTCCGTTATTAACTGAAAATGCCGTTTTTTCAATATCTTTGGTAGCTAATGGAATCTGATGAAATCCCGATGCTAAATCCAAAGTAGTAAAAAAATTGTTTTGTCCCAAATTTGCAAGCACAGCTGAAGTATCTGGAATAGGATACTTGTCACTAATTGTTTTTGAATTTATTTTCCTGTAATCAATGACCAATCTATACTTTTTTCTTGCGAAGCATCAACCTTTTTTGGTACGACCCATATGGGTGAATTATAAGGTGAACGTGATGGTCTAATAATACCATCATTTAACATTTTGTTAATTTGTTTATCCACTTCATTTTTTAAGGATTGGGGATAAGGATAACTTTTACCATATACCGGTTCGTTGTCCGTTGTCCGAATAGTTGCTTCAATCTTCGTAGTGAAAGGCAGTTTTTCGTCTGGTGGCTGAAAAAGATCTTGAAATTTATCAAGTAGCGAGTATAATTTTTCTTTTTCTTTAGAACATAGATGTTCATCCCGAATTTGAATTTTGTTAATTTCTTGGAAAGTATGCAATTTTAAAGGTATTACTCCTTTCTTGTTAATGATTAGTTTTTGTGCAGCAGTGTCTATTACTGCTTTTAATTCTGTTAATGTGTCATGGCCAATTATCGCATCAAATGTCTTAAGTCCATTTAAGTGGAAAAAAATCACATTTATATCCGAATAAGGCTCAAAAAATTTTGCTTGAGAATACTTTTCTATCTTTATGTCTCCTCCCACTGAAGAAACAAAAAATGGTTTTTCAACTTGATGCGAAATTCTCGCATATTTAGATTGGATGAAATTCTTATTTGAACCTGTATCAATAAGGATTTTAATGGCTCTCCTCGATTACCATAAAAAAGAAAATATGGCAACGAGGACTTTAGCCTAAAAAATTAAGCTCTGCATTTTGATTCATACTTTCATCATTGCGATATTCTTGGTGGGTTTGTCTTGCTTCCATATTAAACATTCTTGGCCTTTTAAGTGGACGATGCTGATTAGAATTGTTTGGCCGATTTGCGTAATTAATTTGTCGCGAGTGTATAGATGGATCAACTTCCATAGGCTGTGGCCTGGAATGTTGGAATGGCCTATGCGGTTTGGGCATAAAATTGGGGGCATTATATGTTCTCATTGGTGTATTTGGAGGAACATATCTCCTATTATCGTGATTGTTTGGCCTTTGTTGGAAAACAGGCTTCGGGGGTAATAGTGGATAATTATTTCTCACGTTTGAGAAATTTCTTGGTGTGTATGTTGTCTCTTGCGGACAAGGTCTCACGATTGATTTCCTATATTCTGCATTTTGAAAATCAATGCAGTAACTATAAGCTGCGGCCAAAGATTTTGGCTCGAAATTTCGTATAAATTTACTTAGATCTCCATCCAAACCTCTAGTAAAGGCATCGATGGCCTTTCGATTATATGTTTCGATAAGTGCTTTGGTAGCTTCAGGATGACTGAATCTGTCATCCGATTTTATTTGATTTGCGATGAGCGACAACGTTCTGTTGACCTCATCATAGTATATCTCCAGTGTTCGTCCTTTTTGTTTTGAGCTCATTAATTGATAGTCTAATGTTTCTAGATCCCGTTTCTCTCCGTAATATGTTAACAGAGTTTTCTTAATATGGAACCAATTGATTCCAACATTAGATGCTACTAATGCATCATTTGCTTCATTTCTAACCTTCCTCCGTATGGCCTTGCATATCATATGATATTTGTTCTGTTGTGCCAAAGGAAAGCTAGAGTTTGTCTGGTATAGCCGTACTAGGCTTTCTGCATCCTCTATCCAACAATTGAGTTCCCTGGGATCTCCTGTGAAAGTTGGTAAATCCTTCACAGTGTCCGGTATTTTTTCGAATGAAGTTGTATCGATGGCTACTCCATTCGCGTCTGCGAAAAATATCGGAGGATCATCATAGTTTGTAGATGATATACTTGCTGATACACTTTCTAAATTTGCCAATCGTGACAGAATTTGTTGGATTTGGTTTTCCATTTTCCTGTCCCTTTTAATTTTTAAGTTTTTAAACTGACAAATAAGACTTTCCAGCTTAAAAGATTAACTACACGATTATTAAGGATACGTATGTCCTTTTTTAGTGTGGGTTAAAAAGCTTGTCAGAATACTTTCTTCTTTTTCAACACTCTTATTTTTCAAAGCACTGTTATTCCTCAAAACACTTTTATCGTTTCTTCTTACTCACAAATTTTATTACTTACAGTAATATGTTGATGCTACTTTTGAATTTATTACTTACAGTAATATGGTTGTAGCCAAACCCTTCATGGTGTCCTTTTGTTAAATGCGCCGTTCCTTTCCAGTGCAACTGCGGTTGTCCCTTTTTTCCTGAAGCGAGTGATTAGCTGTCCAGGTGACTTAGGTCGCTGGTTGACGTCTGCTTGTAGCGGTCCGGTGACGGTAGAAAATGATTTACTCACTTCACACTTTCAAACACTGATTACACGTTATTTTCACTGATTTTACCACTCGATCTTTTACTTCTAACGCGAACCGTTGACTTTACCTTGAAGGGTCCCTATTCGGGCGCCAGTTATGGAAAACGATAGCTCGATTCAGATAAAAAATAATTTTATTTATTTTTTCTCGGTTTGGATAACACGTCCGTCCTAGCTGAACCTCACTATCGAACTCAACTCGGCCTGTCTCTGATCTTCGTTTATATGGAAGTCTTGATAAGGTTTGATCGCGTTCGATCCTGTCTGTTCTTTAGAATTTCCGCTCGCAATAGCCCTAACATCCGTGGGGTGCGTACGTTGCTGATGGGACAGTCTCGTCGTCTTCCGTTGGGGTGCACATGATATTGACTCTCTCATGGCTTCCGCTTCCGTAGGGTGCGTACGATCTTCATGTGACTTATCCGGACATCACGTTGGAGTGTGTACGTTGCTGATGCGACAGTCTCGTCGTCTTCCGTTGGGGTGCACATGATATTGACTCTCTCATGGCTTCCGTTGGGGTGCACACGATCTTGACCCTGATGGCTTCCGTTGGGGAGAACTCGATCTTGACCCTGATGGCTTCCGTTGGGGAGAACTCGATCTTGACTCTCTTGAATTCAATATTGCTGAAGGGAAACTGTCTAGTCTGAAGTGTCTTGTACCGGTTTCGATATAGATCACTTCTCGATCTCGGTGTTGCTAACTGTTATGCTTGAATTGTTTGAAGGACAATCACCGAGCGCGCGATTGCTTTTCGCAATACAAGTGTCGACACTGCAATTCAGCTCACCACACACTGTTGCGCGAAATGTTCCGGCACACCAACCACACAACGCAGACGATCACTCGGCAAATACACGAAGACACTACGTAGCAGCACACACAAGCAAGCACACCTATGATAACGAATCCAGCATCCGAGCACTATTAGATAGTGCCTGTCAGCCTGACCTGATGAGCTCCCGGTTCGCTCATAGATTAGGTCTAAAACACAACTGGATCGGTAATTTGCTAGCACATGATGTGCATATGGATAAATGGTAAATACCGCTGAATTTTATGCTCGCGATCCGGCGCGGTGGCCGGCATTAAAAAAACATAGCACGCATGTTCGATCCGCTTGGTTTCATCTCTCCGATTGTTATGCGAGCCAAAATTATGATGCAGGAGTTATGGTTCCGCTTCCATTCAAGATTGGCCACTTCTATCCGGTTTTAAGATCAATCGCTATACGCTGTTATCTGATACTCGATTGCAGTTACATACCTTTTGTGATGCGTCTGAAGCAACTTACGATTCATGTTCGATGCGAAAATAAAACAGGATAAGTTCGCATTACTCTGCTCTCGTCTAAATCGCGAGTGGCATCACTTAAACGTGTTACACTCCCTCGGCTTGAACTGTGTGCGACAGTCTTAGGCGGTCAGCTTTGCAACCGAGTGAAGAAGGCGATGGGACTAGACAGAGCAATATAATTTTTTAGGTCTGATTCTACCATCACCTTAAAGGGGATCAGCGCAGCACCTAACACCTGGGCCACATTCGTTGGTAACTGAATACCCGAAATACAGAGAAGGACATCTTTATGCGTCCGATTTGTAAACTTTTTTGTACTCCCTTTGGCCGCTGAATACCAAACCATGTGCTAAACCACGTTTCACTTGTTTTCGTTATGACATTATGTCATGGGGGAGAGTATGTTTACGCTAATGACAGGGCAAGTGAAACTTCGTTAAGTATAAGTCGTCACTTAGTGAGTGCAAGGGGCCCTCAAACTACGGCCCTCAACCGTACTAAGGGGCTTTAAATACGACTGGATAACAAATAAATGGCCCTTTTCTTCGAAATCAATAAAGCCAAACGACACCGACAATCGACTTAAGCTAAATAACCAAAATTTCATCCGAAATCCGCAATTTCGTTCAAGAGGTATGTTCGAACAAGGATCCTAGTACACTCAAAACGCGAATATACAACCTTTATAGGCATAACTGCAGAAACTCTACTCCACATCAGGGCCGAATTCCTAGCCAGCAAAGAAATCATCACTCTGAAGTACACAGAAGACAAATGTGAGCACAAGCTTTACTACTATCTCAGCATTTAGTTCAAACCCCAATTTCAATCATTAAATTTAAACAAATGCTTCCCCTTATCAATTAGTATCATTACACTTTGTGTTCTTTTTCAGCTCTCTCTCTCTCCCTTCGCTATCATTATATTAACTATCTTATTTTATCACCTATACTACCTCTCCATTATTATATTTTTTCTATTTTTCCAAAATCAAATCTTATTCAAAAATTATTAACTAATAAATTCCTCTCTTGGTCATTTGCTTTTTATTTTTATTCACTCCTTCTCTCTTTTTTACTGCATTTATTTTATCATCTGCTCTCGCCACCAATTTTTCTATGTCATCTATTATACATCTACATTGCAATACTTTGCTACCACGCCACATCATATTTCCATTTTTCACATTTCATTAATTGGGCTCATCCATAGTGAGTATGAGTTTACTAGAGTACAAGTCGACTCATGCAATGAGACAGTTGAGTAAAAAACAAGCGTTTTAATAATATTTATTTGTTAACAGACAGATAAAACAAAGATCTTGCTCCTCCGAGTGCTGATTTGAAAAGACCGCCAATACTGCAGGCTGTTCGTCGGATTCCTTTTTCAAACTTTGTCCCTTTTAACGACCTCTCTCGGCCAATCGTTTCGAGCCCGCTCGCAACTAAGCTGTTTATTTAGTAGCGCCTTCTAGCGTCTAATCCCACTGAGAGGGGTCCAGGTATTCATCTTGGTCCGGGTGTCGAGCCGTCGCCTAAATGATGCCGAGAAACATGCGGTCACTTAAGTGACATTTGTTTTATATCAAAGTTTACTGAATAATATAATTTGTCCATGATTTTGAAGGTTAAAAATCTGTATTTTCTCATTTTTACTTTCAAAAATTCTGTCTCACAGGGCACTGATGTAACAGGAAACAACAGCATGAATCGATAACTGTGGTGATACCATATTTTTGAAATTAAAAATCATAGTAGCGAATGTTTCTTGTTGTTTCAAAACTGATCTGTTATGCTATCAAACGAATGCGTAGACCATACAAAATAATACGAAGCATAATAGTTTAAGTAAAAGCTGGAACTACCTGAAAACTCGGAGCTATTTTGCGATCGTGTATAGTTAAAATACTTACACCAATAATGAGCATGACCCATGCCTCATTAGCTCATCATATGCATTACGAAATGTATGGTAAACTAGGGTCATAAATGATTGTATAGTATATGGATATGTTTGAAATATATAAAAACCTCTATATGTAATATCGATAATCGGAAATCGGCTTTCAGGAGACGGAAATAAATTTGATTGTCAGTCATGTTGGTCAGTTTCGGAAATTCACCTGATAAAAAAAGTCCCAAAAAAACAAGAAACAATGCAAAGTTAAAATGGGTTTATTATTGGGACATTATATAAATAATGTTATAATACGCACAAATATCACATCAACTTCATTAAAAAAAAAACACCACGAAAAAAAAATATTTGTAATTCATTACCACAGCACTGAAAAACGATAAACCAGAGACAACTGTGGTAAATGTTTTACCGGTTGTCAAAATTGGTTCAGTGTCATTGAAAAGCAAAAATTAGCGAAAGGAACACCCTGTGTTTAACGTGTTCCTTTTCCTCGAGACGCTGACTGCATTGAGATGGTATTCGTCAACGCAGTCGTGAAGTGAAAAGTGGCAGTCTAATTGCGCGTTAGGTGTTTAGTTCGCTAGAAGATTGCGTTGTTTAAAAGATAAATTTATTGAAGATTTGTTCTATTAGCCACATGACATACGCTCTTACGTACTGCATGTTATTTAGTATTCAGCAATTGTGCGTAAATTGCGACGAAAAAAGAAGAGACCGAAAATAAAGAAGGACGCTTGGATGTTCAGCAACTGTGCGTAAAATGAGACGAAAAATGAAGAGATATTCATGTTGCGATGCTTGTGGATTGGTTTGGATTAATCTGCTTGCTTTTTGAAATTTCAGATATTGCAGCATGCTCGTCGGGAAAGTGCCTGAAGCCTCGCAGTGAGTACAAATAGATTGAGGTTATGATGCAGTGTATGTTACGGCTTCTGTGTAAGTTCCGGCGTAAATGGTGAGTACTGATGTTTCATCCTTCTATGTTTTTCTGTTGCTGATTATGCCAAAAGTATCGTGGACCACCTTGGCACACACATTGGCTTTACAATTGACCGTGTAGTTAATATAAATTCATAGTTGCTAGGTTAGTTGTTGTATGGATGTTTTTAAGAATGAGACATTATTTTTCTTTTTAAGGTAAAGATTGAAGTTAGAGTATGAATTTCAAATCCAGCAAGAAATGTACCTTTGGCCGTTTTTCATTGTGTAGGATTTTATCCCAACAAGCTTGCATTATATCAAAACTAGATCGCGAATGGGCTATTGTTGATGTTGTACTAGTACTTGCCGTATTGCTTCAAATTATCATTTATTGTAGTTGAAATATATTTGACGTATATGTTAACGTTGCCTCCGTATGTTTTTAGTAGATTTTAATTTTATTTTGTTTATTTGATAATATAAATACGATTAACATATTGCTCCGTGCAAATCCTTATAAAATTGTAATTGATTTGATTGATTTCCTGGCGACCGGCGAATCATATAAAAGATTGGAATACTTGTTTCGCGTAAGTAAAAACTACTTTTCAAATAATTTTTGAAGTCATAAACTTAATAATTTTTTTTTAGATTTCATCTGTAACAATAAACCGGTTTGTACCTGACATATGCCGTTGCATAGTTCAAGCATTGCAGGATTATGTTAAGGTATTGTGTCTTTTTCTATTTAGAATGTCTTTAGAAAGAGGAAGACTTTAGAAAGTCATGAACGCACAGTTTAATATTTTAGGATTATTTTTTATTCGTTTTCGGGGTATGTTTGTATAAGATTTATAATTGCTCTTTTTATACCCTCATGATTAGATGGATACCGCTTTTCCAGCTCTTCGTTTACATATCCAAGAAATCCATTATTTTTGGTTTCCTTCTGGATTTCGGAATATCCCTCCTTCCACATCTGCATAACTGACATCATCTCGGTTTCAAGATTTGTAGATGTGTTATGTGCTTGGTGTGAACAGGAAGCGGGGGTGTGCTGCCTTACTGGGGTGATGGGTTGACGTAGAGGGGAATTCGTGCGTGGTTGTGGAGATATCTGTATCGTTGGATTCGGAGATGATCTTTCGCTGCTGGGTAATGATGGGTAATTCGCCGGTGAAAAATGATGTTCGTGACGGAGTTGTAATCAAGCATTATCAAAAATGAATGTTGCATTTCCTATTTTTGCCTCCGCCCTTATGGGGGTTATCATCAAGTTGGATCACCTCAGCGTATTTTTTACTATCGTTGTTAGAAAGGAAGAGCCTAGCTTAATGATTTAATTAAGAATTCTCTGGCGAATAAAACCAGAAAATAGTCTTTATTTCGCTCTAATTCTTGCTCTTGCTTACTCCACTTGCTAACTAATTTTTCTTCAATTTCTTCTCTCTTTTGTATACAAATGGATGAGCATTGCAAGCTATGATGAGGAAGGCATGCTATAACAAGCATGGCAATCTATGACCATCATGACATGCTATAAAAATCGTCATGCTAGTGCTCGACGAGTAGTTGAAAATGTCTTTTGTATATTAGCTAATAGATTCAGAATTTTGCAAACGGTTATCAACCTTGAACCCGATGTTGCTCGAGACATTGTTTTAACCACAATTTATTTACACAATTTTATCCGGAAAAGAAATCCGATGAACACTACAGAAACTGAGGTAGTTCCTGCGGATACTATTAACCTACCTCGATTGACACCAACAGATCCAGCACGGCCATCGGGTCGCTTGTTGGCCATAAGGACCCATTTGGCGGAATATTTGAAGAGAAACCGCTAATGATTGTGGATTATTGAGGCATGTTGATATGTGTCCGAATAATGAACTTTTTTTCGTATTGTGAGGGTTTGTTTTGTGGATGAAATTTGGTAAGTAAGTTGTAGTTTTACAACAATATTTAGAACAACATCCAGTTAAGATTAATAATAGTCAATCTCATTTGTTAATTTATGAAATGTATTTAGAGATACCATCGAGCGCTTTTAAGGCGAAAGTTGAACTGAGCCTCCCCCGTACGCAAGATTGACTTTCAAAAAAAAATCCAAGTCATGAAAGCCTTCGCTTAGCTTAGCAAGGCATGCCTTGAGCGTACACCTGTTATTGCGCCGTTTAAGAAGAAGAGTAGGATAGTATAAATTGAAAATTATTACCGCATCCATCGTTTCTCCTACTTCTGCCAAGTCCAGCAAAAAGCACATTGCTCTGTACGCATACCAAGTAGGTATAAATATAGCATTTGAAGCTAACAGAGTCAAAAAAGAACATTAATAGAACATTAATTATGAAAGAAATTATTTTTGAAAGCCATAAATAAATCAACATATTACTTACCCGAACCCGTATGGGCACTTTGATTTGCTTTGGCGTGGAACTGTCTGAATTGTCCTCGCAAGTTTTGCCACTTGTTTTTTGTCGCCTGCAGTGGCATCCCAACAATATCTGCAATTTGACGCCATGCGTCTTCCTGCATAACAATATTTTTGTAGTTTATGTGGCTCTTTTGCCACAACAGTGGAAAACCTTCAATAAGCCCTATTAATTCGATCGTTCGCTCTGGCGTAAATAAACTCTGAAATAAAAAAACAATATTATTTTTGAACAAAAAAAACTTGGATTTGCCATTGAAGCCGTAATTTTAAACCAAACTTATCACAAAAACCATGAATCGGTACATTTTTAACTGAGTTTGTTGGCAAACAATTTTCAGTAATAGTGGATATCATGAGCCGATTAAATCTGAAAAAAAAATAATTGATTTTAAAATCACTGTTGTATAGTTGAGCGAAACACACATATTTTACACATTTTACGATAAGAATATATACATAATAAACAGGTACTACATCGAATAAACGTGATGTTCAATAAATTACGACCGCCACCGTTGTAAGTGTACATTATATTAGTATCCGTTGACCTTATATTTTGATCATACTTCTTTTAATATTGGTTTTTAAACCAAAGCTGTTTAACACCATTTTGTACCAAACGAACATAAAAATTTACAGCCACAGAATGCAATGGAATATAACTCACCTAATTGACTATAACTAACTTTATCAATGGTTTTTTATGGAAACCAACCAACTAGATAATTTACCTTAGCTACAAACTAATGATATTTAAAGCAATGAACCTGAAAACAGCTATTAAAATTATACATCTTGCTTCTGCGGTACGTTCTTGGTAATCATCTTCGTCGGAAGATCTGGAGCGGAACTGGGTCCTCTGTCTGGCGCACACAGTGTTCAATCGTTGCCCAGTTAACGCTTTTACATGCGTTGGCTACATCCAGTGTCACCACCTTTGAACAGCACTTGTCGTGGTGGTTGGTCTTAGAGAATGACATTTCACGCTGTCCACAGGCCACCACATCCTGAAACACTTATGAAACTTGAAACGATCGGTCTCTCCATGCTGTATCCGTATTTCTCCGGGGAGAAACATGGACCGTGGGCGTGCTCCAAGCCTCGTTGAAACTCTTTAGAATTATGTGCTCAATTTTTTTCTCGGCTGTATTGAGCATGCATTGAGGCCTCATAGACGACAGTAGGTCCAACGCACCGATGCTCTTCTTCCCATTGCTTAGTTTGCCGGTTTGATGTTGTAATAAATTAATCGTTTTATGAAACACCTCACTTGGAGAGCGATTTGAACAAGAGTCTTAATTTTCATTCTGTAAATGTAATGCCTGTAAGCCGTCTTCAAGGCAGCCCATCGCCAATGCACGTGGATTTTCAACCCAACCGATATTGCGTACTTCTCCAATCTCTTTTTTCGCTTTAAAACTATTTTATATTATCTTTTCTATCAGCAGCGTCTTGTTCAAGCTGACAGAGTTGGCGACCTTGCTCGCGACCGGTTGCTTTCAGTGATAAGATCTCCTTTTGAGCGATAAGTCATCTTTCTACTCACCATTTCTTAGGCGATGTTACTAGGTGTTTTTTTACTTACCTGTACTTATTGATGTTAAAAATTTCTCGCTTGTCTTTTGGCGGGGAAAGTTCATTCTCCGTGAGTGATTCAGGTCATTATCCTGTGACGTGTGGCGGTTGTTCACTAATAACGTCTCCCCAACACACGCATACGGGGGTGTTGGAAAAACATTAAATTGTCGTAATTCGGAGCGGCGTTATTGGATGCGTGTTCCTCCCAATCGCGTAATGTGATCATAGGCAGTTTTGTGCAAAGTAGATGCTCAGTAATGCTGCCCCATGTGCCCGTCTCTTCTCCTAAGTGTTGCAAGATCTTTTTGTGTCGTTCAATGCAGCGTTTTGAGATAATTCTTCGGCAGTGAAGCGAAATTTTCCAACCCCTGCTTTATATCTTTCAAATCCTGGCATAACCTCTCGAACTTTTTTAAACGGGTTTCCACTTCTATTTGATTCCGTTCGGGAACAAAATCGTCCAAAAACTTCTCGTACCGCGAGAATGACACCAACAAAATTGTCCGCCAGGACACCTATGCAATGGGTTGCGCTGGCATTATGTGAATCTGTACGGAGGTCTGCGATTAACAGTATATTGCGTAATGCCTCAAAAACAGCTGAAGTTTTCGCGACAATTTAACGGCAAACTTTAATACGGTAAAACGATCGAAACTCGCGACTTGAAATCAGATATTCGCACTATCCTGGTCACGGCACCATGCACAATCACATGAATCTAAATAATCTAAATAATAATAAAATGGATCTAAATAATCATTTTTAGCATCAGGTAAAAATAGTTATCCCACTTATTGGTACTTCGTATTCAAATTAATCTCGACATTTCGTGTGTTATTTAATTCCAGATTGATTTTTGAAATGTAAATAAAAAATCTTGTGTGATAAATATTTGTTGATCGATAGCGTTTCTACTTGGTTCAGTAGAATAATATGAAAAAATGAAACAACGTTGTTGTGTCCTCAGTGAACAAAATACACTGCTCAGAATCAATTTTTTGTTTGGATAATTGCATCAGCAATTGAGTTGTTTGTGTGCTATTGTGTGCTAAGAATTGACTCACGCCAATAAATTCGCGGGATAAGAATGTGACGATGATTTCCCTTATGCGATTAACGTAGCGGTTACCGGATTGCAATAAGCAGCTACTTATCAAGTTTGAAAAAATTTCAATATCAAGTCCAAGAAACAACAGTTCGTAGCAAATAACTGGACACACGCATATGTACTATCGAATAGTTATATAACAATATTCCCATATTTTAATGCTTGTACAAATGTACAGATGGATGTGTGTTGAACATGTTGATACGCACACGGTGATGTAATCTACAATTTTGCAAATATTCATAAGCCAAGAAAACTATGGTATTGATATCAACATTAAAAAAAATGTGAGTGTAATTTTAGTCACAATATTTCTAACGTTTGTCACGTTTACCATTGAATTGAAGCATTTTCCCTTCATGCTTTCTAAAGAGGCTTATAATATTACCATACGTTCTAAAATATTATATCTTATATAAATATGTTCTAAGATATAAATATAGCTCATTGTGTTTGAGGAACGAGCCTGTGTTAAAGAGTAAAAAGTTGTACTGGAAATGATTGCATCAATATTTCAATTGTCTCACGGATAGTAGAAATATCGGAAAAGTTACATAAGAAAATCGCTAAAAAAATGTTGAATATTTAAAATCGGTAGAATAACTTAAAGATGCATTTCTGAACAGCATTTTGAACACATTACTAGTGACATTGATTGTCATTGACGAAACAAAGCCCGGAATCCGGACAATGTATGAAACAAACAAATTGATGAGATGAGGTAAGACAGTTGTAATGTATTAATGTTATCATATTGTGATATGATGTGATGTATCCATTAGCAGGTCTGATTGAAAATATGTCCCTCAAATTCTCACGCTCTTTCGACATATTCCTTATTCGCAGTAGTATTGTTTGGCTCCATATGTATAATGTTTCGTAATTCGACGATTTGATGAGATCAAAAAATCGATCGAAACAAGCTAACAAACAATATAAAAAAATAACATTTTTGTTTGCGTTTAATGGAATGTAAAAACAGAATCTCGAAAGATTCAAAGCAAATTAATCCGATTGAGCAAGATGCATGCGCATACATGTGTCCGAGGGGTAAGTAGTTGGAAATATGAGATATAGTTGATGATACAACATTTCGATAATTATTATTCTATTTCATAGGTGTGGTGAACAAGCGTTGACACCCAAGAATCGACCTACAAAAATTAAATCGATAATTAGTAATGTGTTCAAAATGCTGTAGCTTAATTTTTCTGTAATGAGCGATTGAACACTGTCCTCGTGAAAAATGAAATACCAATTAAGCAATCAAATGTTACGGTATGATAATTAGAGTTGATTGATGATGTGAACATCAGTCTTATGGATAAATCAGACGATTTGTTGGTAAACGAATGCAAACTCGAGAAATATTTGAAAATTTAATATTGTGTGTTTCAAGATAGTAGCTTACATCGTGTGACGTGTTATTCACAAGAAAAAAAACGGTTTCCAATCAGTTTGTTTTTTTTTTGGTTCACACTGTTCTGTATTTGTATGAGTTCGATAAAATATGGTGATAATATTCATTTTATTTGTTACGACTGCTTAGTCTTCATACATTGTTGGCAGACAACGATTGATTATTAGCTTCACCATCAGTAGGTGTACGGTAATTGCGACGTTAGAAAAGTCACCTCTCTGTCCCTTGTTAGTTGATAGACACACGTAAGTGTCAATTGGAAATAAACGCGAATTAAAGTTGTAGGCCTCAGAGCAATTTTTAATTCTTGTTAAAAAATCACCTTCATGGAAAGGATCACTTAGCATAGGGAATGCCATCGGAAAATAAATAACCTCGTGATATTTCTTAGCTCCTCACATAAACCCGTAGTTATGTATGCTCTGTACGAAGTAAATAGCTTAGGTTTTGTTATTCAAATTTTGCAAAATGTTGTTGATGATGGCATTTTTGTTCTTTGTTGTTGGCACTCATTCAATTTCTGATGATACCCAATTTGTATTTATTCTAGGCTTTTGTGGATTCTAAGGATTTGTTTAAGATTGTTTTCGATTGGCGATGTGAAAGATGTATTCAATAGCAAAAACTGTGATCTTTTTAAACGTGCTGTAAATTTTGGCCGTGGGTTGAGATGAGATGGTCATAATAAATGTTGTAAAATTTATTAGCAAACTTCCATCAACTTCTTCTGCGGGCGTGAAAGGGATAGTTACTGCACAGAAAATTTTGAAAATATGGTTGTACCTAGGTGTCGTTACTTTTGAAGATAAACGGTACTGTATTAGAGAAGAAAAGTTCAGATATCCGATGTTTTTAATGGGGACTTTAAACTTATAATAGCCTTGTGGCGAACGCAACTTGCCGGCTCTTCGGCAACCGCAAGAATTTATTTCTTAAAAACACGAGAGGTTTAAAAAACACGGTTATCTTTAGCGATGATATAATTGAAAGAGAGCGAGCCCGCTCAATCTCGCTCTTTATGTACTGTCCTTTAAGCGATGGCCGTCGGTCAGCCCGGGTCGTTGTTATTAACCCATCCTCGTGGCTCGCTTGAGTGCTCCGTCGACAGGAGTATAGACATACGTGTTGTCAAACGCTGTACTAAACTGAATAGTACTTTCACGCGTTACGTCGGCACGGCATACCTGCTTTAGTGGTCTACCTTCGTTGTGCCGACGTCCAAGCGTACAATGTTCACGGCTGGTCTCTCTACCATACCACTCTTCGTATGTACTGTCACTCGCCGCACTTGGTTGTCGATCGTACGACACACTTTGACGATCCGTCCCCTAGGCCAGCAGTTTCTCGGGTTGTTTCTATCCGCAATCAACATCAAGTCCCCCTCTTCAAGCGGCTTGTGGTCGGCTGGTACCACTTAGTTCGTCTTGTCAGCGTCGGTAGGTATTCGTTCACCCACCTTTTCCAGAATATATCCGCGAACCGTTGTGCTGCTTTCCAAGCCCTACGTATGGTTGGGATGGAATCATCGAACGGTAGCGGCGGCTTGCTTCCATTCGAACTACCTAAAATGAAGTGATTTGGCGTTAGTGGGGAATCGGCTTCATCTTCAACCGGAACGTCTGTCAGCGGTCGCGAGTTCACGATCAGCTCCACTTCACTCAGCCTAGCACGGAGCAGTTCGTCAGTGGGATGATGGGGGAGATCGAAGGACGAAAGTGTTTTTTTCACTGATTGGATCAGCCTTTCCCATGATCCTCCAAAGTGAGGCGATGCTGGAGGGTTGAACATCCATTTCGTCCCCGGATGCACAAACTCTGCCATTAGCCGATCCGAATCGACTAGCGCAGTCGCTTCCTTAAGGTCTTGCGTGAGGCGCCGACGAAGTTGGTCCCCCAATCGCTCACAAATTCTAGTGGCATCCCTTTCCTGGCAGTAAAGTTACGAATCGCGAACACACACGAGTCAGTGGAAAGACTGCTCGCAACCTCGATTTGAATGCCTCGGGTTGTGAGGCAGTTAAACATCACTCCCCACCGTTTTTCGGTCCTTCTGCCCACTGCGACTATCATCGGGCCGAAATAATCGATTCCGGTGTAGGAGAACGGTTGTTGATAGGCACAGCTCGTCGTTGGTATGGGAGGTTTCCCATCGCAAGATGCGGAGGGTTAGCATGACGAACCTTGCAATACTGGCAGCTGCGTCTTACTCGGCTATAAGCGGTTTTCAATCGCAAGAGATGGTATTTCAACCTGATCTCGTTTATGGTCGTTTGATGGTTTGCGTGCCGATATCTTTCATGGTACCAATTAATCAATAGATCGGTAACATAATGCTGGCTTGGGTTGATTATGGGTCTTTTCGTGTTATTTCCCATTCACACACACACACACACACACACACACATTTGTCGATCCTTCCCCTTAGACGAAGAACGCCATATTCGTCGAATAGGGGACTCAGTTTGTACAACGGGCTCGACTTCTTTATCGGTTGACTCCACGGGTGTTTCTGACGCTCACTGTCGCTCAACGATCGAATATCATCCGCATTTACCTCCTGTTGCATTTGTCGGTAGATCGTGTTTTCCGCTTATTCTAACTCCTCTTGCATTAGTGGTATTGTTCGTCTGGCCTCTAGGATTTTCGCTGTTCGGGAGTTGTGTATGACACGGAAGATGTAAGCCACCGCTCTCTGCAGTCTCTTGCACTTAGAGAAACGAGTGAAGTCGGTCGTCGGTGTGTTAAGCGCGTGGTGTAGCAAATGGTGACGCACTTCCTCGTTCGTTCCAGTTGGCCGTGTTGTAGTGTCTGGTCACTCATTTGACGGTTTCCACAAGAAGTCTGGTCCACGGTACCACCTGCTGCATGGGCTAAGGTCCCATGTGACTTTTGTCCGCCAAACTTCCTGCAGCAGAATCTTCAAGTACATTAGAAGGTGATCGATTAATCCCATGGGGTCATATATTGCCATTAGTATGCGTAGTATATCTCTCTCGCTCTCTCTTTGTCGGCGCTCTCCCGTCGAGTAATAATTTCGGTTCATACTGTGGTGAGATTTTAAAGGTGAACACGTCTTTCTCCGTGTTTCCCCACATTCGGATCGGCTAATGGCAGAGTTTGTGCATCCGGGGACGAAATGGATGTTCAACCCTTCTCTGTTGCCATTTCTATTTCTATTGTCCTTTCTGTTGCTCCTGAGTCAGTTCCGTTCTTTGTCTTCTTCTTTGCTGGCCTGCTCAAAATTGAGCACGTCTTAGTGAAATGGGCTGGTCCCCAATCGTTTTCCAGGTAGCTCGGTCCATGGCTGCAGCTCTCCATCCCCGGTTGCATCCGATATCCCGCAGGTTCTAATCCACTTGGTCCATCCACCGAGCACGCTGAGCTCCTCGTCACCTTGCGCCGGACGGGTCGCTGGTGAGCATCTTCTTGGTGGGGCATGAGTCCGGCATCCTCATGACATGCCCCAACCACCGAATTCTGCCGACACTGAAGCTTCCAATCGTTGGTTTATAGGCCTCCTCTCGCCCGACCTGAGCGTTGAGGTCTCCGATGACGATCTTTATATCGTGTTGTGGGCAGCGATCGTACTCCCTCTCCAGCTGCGTATAAAAAGCGTCCTTGTCGTCATCGCTGCTCCCAAGGTGCGAGCTGTGCACATTAATTATACTCAGGTCGAATAAACGACGAAGTCGTCACTGTCGTGAATATCGTCTTCGATGGCACTATTTAATTGATGGATTCACGGCCTCCCCTTCACAGGTTTGGTGATCATCAAGATAATTCGCTTGTAGTAACTGGGTTTCCGAGCTCTCACACTTCACTCGATTTTCTGTGTTCCATATTTCGTCAAACGCTTTTTACAGTGCCTATATAATGGACCAGACTTGCGGTATTCTTTACTAGTTATTTTGCTACAAATTTTTCAATTTCGCGACCGTTCTGTGCCTTACAACCTCAACATCTATGCCTTTGAACCTCAACATTCCATGTGAGTGATCGTTACATTACGATGGGTCGGTACGGGTTTGAAGCTCTAGACGAGTGCGGTGGTACAGACAGAACGACAGACGACGATGGGAAACACACCCATGCACAACGCTATGGCTTGAAAATTTGTATGGAACGAGGAGGTGACAAGCTCATGAAACGTCGAGACGGACGATACATCGCAAATTTTGCTTGTCGTGTTGCTTTGCTCACTTCTTGCCAGCTATAATCTAAAGATTGATGTACTGCAAATGATATTCCAAGCAATATGCAGAAAAGTCATCATGCGCTTCAAACATAGCAACCTCTCCGTACACATGTTGGAGGGAGATTATGGACATGTGATATGATGTCAAGTGTGTACAACCATAAATCGAGCTGTAATCCTTAGCAAATAGGGAAAGTAAATCTCTTGCACTAGACCAAAACAGCCCGTGGTACGATGATGATAAAATCGCTACACTACAAAAATAGAGCAGGAAGTGATTGTAGCCTTGCGCATCGAAACAATCTTTCAGAACTGCACCATTTGCATAGTTGGAAAGATCGTTTTTCGGAAGCCTTCCAAAAACCAGCATACGGTACGTTTTTAAACGTACGGTGAACTTCCTAAGGAAGTTGTATCCTCATTAAAAATTGCGATACAGCTTGCTTTATATGGATATCTTTCAAAATTGGCTTGTAGAAATCCTTGGAGTTTTGGCCGGCAGCACCTATACTGTACACAGTATGTTCTCGGGGTCTGTCAGCGCAGGGGCATCGCTTATCTTGGCTTAAAGCCCGTTCACGGTTTGGCCGCTGTTAGGTGTTATCGTAATGATCAGCACGTTTTGAACAAGTGACAAGTGACCACTCCACACGATCTGTACTGACCGCTGCTTCGCACCAAGGAGTGTCTTTTTACTATCATGCACCGGTTGAGGCGGCTGCTGACTCGGTTGCGAGGCTTGGTGTAGTTCACTTAACGCCGCTTCTTCCCGCTCGTTAGTGCCTTCACTGATTCGTACACGCCGACGAGTTAAGCCAAGACATCCTCAACTCGACGTGGGACAGTCGCGTGTTTCGCTCAGAGGAGTCCTCCTTGCTTCCAACACTCGGCTGCCGGCTCTCCCCAACTACCGCTATGGGACGCATCAAGTATGTGGGAAAGGTAGACCAGTCGCATCGGTCTGTTCCGTCGGATCGCTTTCCCCCGAGACCAGTGTGTGAAGGCGCTTTGAGCGTCTTAGGTATTTCAGTTTTTTGCTCGCAGTTCGAAGACTGGCGCGCAGAGTGCGTGTAATCTGTCACTCAAACACTTCCTTTTAGAATAAAAAATCCGACACTTACCTTATCCATCTGCAAAACTTTTTCTCTTTTATCTTGTAAGAAGGGTGGAATTTTGTGATGTGGAATGCTACGTGGAAACTTTTTACCATTTTATCCAAAATCGCAAGATAGTGAAAGGGTCATATAAGAGCCGACAAATTCATTTTTAACGATTTTTATTTCAAAATTGCTATTGAATACTTAAAGTTTTGCTTATCGGTTAGCAAATTGATAACTTTTAAGCTATTCTGTACCACCAGTTGAAATTATCGTCTATTAGACATCCTTAACATCTATAGTTGATTTATTTAATCGTCTCGATTTAACCTTCCTGCTAAACCTAAAACAACATCCACTGTCGTACACTGCTTTCTAATCCGAATCTGAGTCTTTAACTTCGTACATCGAGAAGTCACTGTTTAGGTTGAAGACATTATTTGATGGTGGTCTTTCGTCGACCGATTCTCCACGCTTACGTTTTTCTCGTTGTTGCTGACGGTAGTCCTTCATGCTCCACAAGCTGCAGAGTAAAGTATTCCGGCATATGCAAGCTTTTCTAGCTAGCTCCCGGATCGTGAACATAATTTTCAATTACCTAACCCGGCATCCGCGGGATTTGAGTACGCCCACGACTACGGTTGCAAACGGGTGAATTTTTCACACAATGATTCGTATTCCGTTTCGGAGAACGATCATCGTCGTACCACCACCACTGTCAATGGATATCACGGATGATGATGATGATGGTTGGTTCATCGGAACTTCTGTGGATGATAGCGTTTCCATAGTGGTCTCCTGCTCTTTGTTCTCACTCAGTGAGGCCCATCCAAAAGCTTTGGCAAAGAACGGATCGTCGATGTCCACTTCGAATGCACTTTTGTATCGGTTTTAGCACCCACCCCCTTATATTCGCACCTACTCGTGAAGGATTTAGCTAGTCAGAAGAGGGGTTATGAGTATCGGTTCCGTAGATCGGCTTCCGCTGCCGTAACAACTGATGCCTCCGATCGCATTCCTCGACCATCCGGTATCCGAGCCGGTCTGAGGATGACGACGATGAATAGTTTCGGTGGATTGGATCCTCACATCCTAGAAGGCTCCTAGTGGCTGTAACGCCTCTCGGCGCTCCCGTGTTTCTGTGGTGGAAAGTGGTGTCCGTGTCTGACGCCTTTATTTCCGTCGTTCGTTGTGGGCCGCCCGCATGGCCGCACGCTGCTCCTCCTGTTCCGCGAGCGCTGACGTCCTGTTGGAGTGCTGACGTCACGAGCTTCGCAACATTCCAACATTCTGGTGGGCTGAGCAGCAACCTGTTCAGGGTGTCCGGATGAACAGCGTCGGGTCGCCCCTCTCGCAGGAGCTCACCTCGAACGTGGTGCAAGTTCACCTCGTGGTGGAAGTTCTCCGTGCCCATTTGATATACCGGCTGGCCTCTTGTTTGGCTGCATCCTCGTCCCATCGCGGCCTTACTCGCTGTCACTTAAAAAAGGAGCAGAGGAACACTGGGAAGGTAGTGGAGAGGAATTTAAGGAACACAGGGGAACCCTGCAGATAATGCAACGCCGAAAGTCGGGCTCGAAATTGGCAAAAGGAACCACTCCACCTTTAAGGGCCAAGAAAAAAAAGTCACTTGAGTCACTTTTTGATCAAGTCTCACGGAATTTTTCACTGTCACATTTATCTGTTCGGAGTCCGTAAGCAAGCTCGGGGTTGTCAAAATTAGTGTAACCTAAAATAATGGATGTATGGAACGTTGTTATACACCGTATGCAACTTAGCCTACTGCGCAATTGTTTATGTGGAGTGGATGGTATTTCTAACTAGCCACATGCAAACCCTGTTGCATGCAAAACGACACGCGCAATGGTGTGCGTACGCTGCGACAGAATGAGTTGCGGTCCTCTGCACGACCGATCGCCGGTCTGGTGGCAGCGGAAACACCGCTGTGTACTCTTCGGGCGTTTGAACTCGCACCTCAAGCCCGATACGCAGATACCCACCCGGAGCTTCTTGCCCTCAAGAGATAGGGCATCTTTTTGCAGGATGCGTGCGCGCATGCTAATAAGCAGATTCCATGCTGCGACCTGGCCCCTACTATGTTGCTCTATGTTGGGCAAAACCCCTTTGTGTAACTTTTACAACAACCCATACGTAAGAGAGAGGGAATTAATGTAAGGGAGGGATTGGCAAACAGTCTACGTATATAAAATCCAATGAATTTTGTGTACAGCGTTGTAAATTTGCTTATGAAAATCAATTATGTTTTCAAGATTGCAACGTTGACATGACACTAGGTAGATGCATTATTATTGCCTGTGGGAGAGAAGCTTTGAAACAATGTTTAATATTCGGCGCCTTCCTGAAATGCGAGCAATGGGATTTGAATTGATGAAATGCACGCTTATATGTTCGTGCGCCGTAGTCTTACAGCTTGAGCCATCGGGACTCTTCAGATGAACCCCGTTGCGAACGATTTACATTCTATTTTTTTTAGACCAATCTATGAGAAGGAAAAATTAATAAACGGGAACCTGATCGATACTATGTGTCCATGACCTTGTCACTTTCATTATACTCATACCCTTTGGTTCTTTTGTGTTTTACTGTAAGCACTTCCTGTGATCTTGTGAGTTTATGCGTGAGTGTGTTCATTGGAATAAACGGGTAAGTACAATTAGTATTTTATTAGTGTTACGGCCAGGGTATAAGAAGTAGGCAATCGATCCCAGCCCGTAGATATACCCTGCACATCCTATATCGTTAAGATACAACCCCTTTTTTTATTTGTACTCTTACGGGTACTAAAAATTATTTTTTAATTATGATTTAATGTATGATTTGAATTTATTTGTAATTAATGTTTACTTACAAAATAAAAATCCGTTCTATAACGTTGATTTGAAAATAACACGTTTCATTTCAATGAATGCAAAAGAGGAATAACCACACATTCTTTTCCTTGTTTTATGTTTAAAGCCACTAATTTGCATCGAATGTTGACGAACGGTGTCATGTCCGCAGATACACGTAATTCATCAAACTTTGCAAAGAAAATGTATAATTTTTCAGACGAACAAGGTTGATTGAAAAGCTCGTATTTCTGCGCAAAGGGCTGGCCTATAATACGTATCCTTGATGAAGTTTGCTCAGCCGTTTTATATTTATAGATAGTATTGTCTTTTGTAAGCAACCATTCATCTCGATGTCCTGGTCTGAGGACAAAATCTTGCTTTGCATGGACTGTTACTTTTTCGCCTTTTATTACTATTCTTGGATATTGACCGTTGTCGTCGTGCTGGGTGTTTTCAAGCTTGTCTATTTCTTCTAATCGGTTTATTAGCTGTTCGAGGTTTTTGTTACCATTTCGCAACATCCGCTTTATAGTTTGTAGCTTGCTCTCGTATGGGTATCTAATCTAAATAGTATCTAACGAGCCAAATCTGTATACGTCGTCGAATATATGTAATAAGTTGTGCACATTACTGGAAACTAAACTTTTATCGTACACTCGTGGAAATTCCGATACAAACTGTTCCAGCAGTTGTTCAGCAAAATCCCAGTGCATTTGGTGTGCTTTATTATTATTTATTAAATCTTCTGGCTCGAGTGGCCTACAAGACAGAACAATCAAACTAGGCTTAACAAGATAACGCATAACAAACATGGCGCAAAGTAAACAGACGCAAATAAATAAGTACATAAATCACAAGCCGTAAAGGGCACGTAGACGCATTTTAACACTGAACGTTGAATGGTTAAAGTCGATCACATGCCACATCTCGTTAAAGTCCCTAGCCATTTGAACCATAGGGTCAATGGTGCCGTATTCTCTACGCCGGAAGTCAACCGCCAGCAACTGTCTGGGTCTCAACGACCTGCTAGGAGCCGTGAGATTTATCTTACTTAAGATGGAGGGAGCATCGATGTTGTCGTTCAATAATTTAAATACAAACATACATTTGGCCATCTTTCGTCTGTGCTCAAGCGACTCCATGCCAAAAAGAAGGCACCTTGTTTTATAATTGGCCTTGTTGACCCTACTAGCCCAAGTTATTCGGTTAAAGATAAATTTCGTCAAACGTCTTTGAATAAGCTCAAGTTTGTTGATGTGTTGTTGGTGAATGGGAGACCATACAACACAAGCAAATTCTAAAATGGGTCTCACGATAGAGCAGTATAGGTTTTTAACAGTGAATGGGTTGTTTGAGAGCTCTTTGGAGTTTCTCAATATGAAGCCTAGAGAACGACAGGACAGAAATGTCAGTGCACAGTAATATAACATGAAGTGAGAATACTGTAATCCACTTATTTTGTCCTTCAATATGACAATACTTGTATTATGCCAAAAGGCTCTAAATTCTTCCGCATTCCAGAACTAAAGATATTTTAACGGACGCAGTTTCCGACGAATTTATGTTGTTAATTTTGCCTCCGTAAGATAATTAGAAATTTCCTCGGCAATTGTGGCATTCCATTTCCGGTTCGCGGTCAGTCCACCGTTTAACCATCCTTTAACTAATTTTTTTGTGACACCAAGGTCGATCAAATGCATACGGTCCCCGACAATCACGTCTTGAATGATTTCGAAATTCAGCGAATCAGTGAGGGGTGTTGGTGCTTTTCGATGTGGTCCATACACATTTTTGATAAATTGACGATGCATTCGCATCGTTTGCACAACTGTTCCGTCGTACATTCGCCGCTTAGCCGGATCTCGGGTTACATTGGTGGTGCATTTCAAGCATCCGTGGTTGGCGTTATGTGAAACAACACCTTTAATAAATGAACGAGCAGGTGTATCTGTAATAACTGCTCGCAGTTTAACCACTATCGAACAACCATTAATGTTTATTCCATCGTGTTGTAAAGTATTTATTTCCGTTACAAATTGCCGCATATACTGCTCGGGGTCTTCTGGCCTAGAAGGTCCACAATAGAGAGCTACTACCATGACTAGAGCAGAGGGAATATCGGGCATTCGCATTAAAATTGGCCAAAACTGAGTAAAAAATCCAGCCACAGTTCCGGTATGCTGGGCGGAATTCTGAAGAAAGCGTTCAAGCATTTAGCGATGCCATTGTACCATAATTGGCCACCTCTAATTTCGGTTATCTCTGCTCTGCTGTTAGGAGTTTTAAGTAGCGTTCGCGCTTCCTTTGGCAAATTTTAGGTTGTTTTTTTTGCGCAAAATTGCCAGTAGCGAATTCAACGCGACATGTGTTTGGTTCGTTGTAATAGCCCACAACAGAATGTTTTCTTCAAACGTTAACTGTTCAATGTTTGGGCCACCGTTGCTTCCAACAAACACATTGTTATAAATGCAGCTTTCTTCTGCTGAAGAATTAACGACGTCGTCGTCACTGTCGTGAATATCGTCTTCGATGGCACTATTTAATTGATGGATTCACGGCCTCCCCTTCACAGGTTTGGTAATCATCAAGATAATTCGCTTGTAGTAACTGGGTTTTATGAGCTCTCACACTTCACTCGATTTTCTGTGTTCCATATTTCGTCAAACGCTTTTTACAGTGCCTATATAATGGACCAGACTTGCGGTATTCTTTACTAGTCATTTTACTGCAAATTTTTCAATTTCGCGACCGATCTGTGCCTTACAACCTCAACATTCCTCAACATCTATGCCTTTGAACCTCAATATTCCATGTTACATTACGTGATCGTTACATTACGATGGGTCGGTACGGGTTTGAAGCTCTAGACGAGTGCGGTGGTACAGACAGAACGACAGACGACGATGGGAAACACACCCATGCACAACGCTATGGCTTGAAAATTTGTATGGAACGAGGAGGTGACAAGCTCATGAAACGTCGAGACGGACGATACATCGCAAATTTTGCTTGTCGTGTTGCTTTGCTCACTTCTTGCCAGCTATAATCTAAAGATTGATGTACTGCAAATGATATTCCAAGCAATATGTAGAAATGTCATCATGCGCTTCAAACATAGCAACCTCTCCGTACACTTCTTGGAGATTATGGACATGTGATATGATGTCAAGTGTGTACAACCATAAATCGAGCTGTAATCCTTAGCAAATAGGGAAAGTAAATCTCTTGCACTAGACCAAAACAGCCGGTGGTACGATGATGATAAAATCGCTACACTACAAAAATAGAGCAGGAAGTGATTGTAGCCTTGCGCATCGAAACAATCTTTCAGAACTGCACCATTTGCATAGTTGGAAAGATCGTTTTTCGGAAGCCTTCCTAAAACCAGCATACGGTACGTTTTTAAACGTACGGTGAACTTCCTAAGGAAGTTGTATCCTCATTAAAAATTGCGATACAGCTTGCTTTATATGGATACCTTTCAAAATTGGCTTGTAGAAATCCTTGGAGTTTTGGCCGGCAGCACCTATACTGTACACAGTATGTTCTCGGGGTCTGTCAGCGCAGGGGCATCGCTTATCTTGGCTTAAAGCCCGTTCACGGTTTGGCCGCTGTTAGGTGTTATCGTAATGATCAGCACGTTTTGAACAAGTGACAAGTGACCACTCCACGCGACCTGTACTGACCGCTGCTACGCACCAAGGAGTGTCTTTTCACTCTCATTCACCGGTTGAGACGGCTGCTGACTCGGTTGCGAGGCTTGGTGTAGTTCACTTAACGCCGCTTCTTCCCGCTCATTAGCGCCTTCACTGATTCGTACAGGCAGACGAGTTAAGCCAAGACATCCTCAACTCGACGTGGCACAGTCGCGTGTTTCGCTCAGAAGAGTTCTACTTGCTTCCAACACTCGGCTGCCGGCTCTCCCCAACTACCGCTATGGGACGCATCAAGTATGTGGGAAAGGTAGACCAGTCGCATCGGTCTGTTCCGTCGGATCGCTTTCCCCCGAGACCAGTGTGTGAAGGCGCTTTGAGCGTCTTAGGTATTTCAGTTTTTTGCTCGCAGTTCGAAGACTGGCGCGCAGAGTGCGTGTAATCTGTCACTCAAACACTTCCTTTTAGAATAAAAAATCCGACACTTACCTTATCCATCTGCAAAACTTTTTCTCTTTTATCTTGTAAGAAGGGTGGAATTTTGTGATGTGGAATGCTACGTGAAAACTTTTTACCATTTTATCCAAAATCGCAAGATAGTGAAAGGGTCATATAAGAGCCGACAAATTCATTTTTAACGATTTTTATTTCAAAATTGCTATTGAATACTTAAAGTTTTGCTTATCGGTTAGCAAATTGATAACTTTTAAGCTATTCTGTACCACCAGTTGAAATTATCGTCTATTAGACATCCTTAACATCTACAGTTGATTTATTTAATCGTCTCGATTTAACCTTCCTGCTAAAACTAGAACAACACTTACTGCAGTACACTGCTTTCTATCTAATCCGAATCTGAGTCTTTAACTTCGTACATCGAGAAGTCACAGTTTAGGTTGAAGACATTATTTGATGGTGGTCTTTCGTCGACCGATTCCCCACGCTTACGATTTTCTCGTTGTTGCTGACGGTAGTCCTTCATGCTCCACAAGCTGCAGAGTAAAGTATTCCGGCAGATGCAAGCTTTTCTAGCTAGCTCCCGGATCGTGAACATAATTTTCAATTACCTAACCCGGCATCCGCGGGATTTGAGTACGACCACGATTACGGTTGCAAACGGGTGAATTTTTCACACAATGATTCGTATTCCGTTTCGGAGAACGATCATCGTCGTACCACCACCACTGTCAATGGATATTACGGATGATGATGATGATGGTTGGTTCATCGGAACTTCTGTGGAAGATAGCGTTTCCATAGTGTTCTTCTGCTCTTTGTTCTTCTCCTGTTGGTTGTAACGTACTGATGTCTCTTCTACAATGGCCACCTCTTGATCACCCACCCCAGAGATGCGGCTCCCTGCGCAGTTGGCACCGGTGGTTGTGACAAAAGACTTGTTATTGCCCGTGACTGCTGTTCCATCTCCAGCGACTTATCGTTGTTTTCCGCTCGTGGAGCTGGTACGATAGTAATGAAAACATAGCCCACCTCTAACAGTTTACATGACCATCTAGCATCCACCCTGGAGCAAAATAGCGACGAGCTTGTTCATTACACTCGTTCATGTTGAATATTCGTGCAAGTTAAGCGACGAATGGTACTTCGCCGTTGAAAGATGAAAGGGCGATTTTATGGAAATACTCACAAGCCACTATGTAAGCACACTTGCAAGCAGGCGCAAAAACGACAAAGCGTGCTCATGAAATAAAGACATCGTCAAACATTCTGTTATCGATTGAAAAAAATCAACAGGAAGATTTTTTAAATACAAAAACATGCAACTTAGAGGCATTGTAATATGCAGTCCTAAAGCAGTGATGGGAAGTGGTTGATGATTTAATATATGTGAAAAGGTGATAGTGTCACCCGTAGGCTATAAAGGCAGCGATCGCGGGTGAGACAGTCAGTCGTTGTCAACCTCTAGAAAAATAAACATCGAGCGAAGACCGAATAGATTCAATCTGTGTGTTTTTTTCCCCTCCGACTGTACTCTTCCTTACATATATATTATACGTCCTTAACCCCATTACAATGTGTCAATTCCACAAGCTAATATTAGTTGATTAATTCGTGTATTAAAACAGCCGTGCATTTATAACGATCTATATTCAGTTAAACCAACCAACGGCCCGTAGATTCGAAAAAAAGTTTAAGATAGGATTAACGTCTTCGCCGCAGTGTGTCGTAATCGAAGGCAATAAATTTTAAATACGGCTCTCGCAAGACTGAATGCTCTGCTTTTACAAAGAAATGTGATGGGCAATTTTCTATAGCCGCAATAACCTTATTGAAATAAAGCCTTTTGCCGGCAAAATGAGAATTAATTTAACCAAGAAATTAAAGTTTGAAGCATTGGTTTTATAAACTGTCACTTCCGACTACCTTACCTGAATCTTATACATTAAAGTATATTTCCGGATGCTCTCTCATATCCGATCATAGAAAATGGTCTCATATTCCGCTGGTAAACATGCGTTAAGCATTTTCCAGCGAGTATGAGTTTATAGATTGTACATTGATTGTATAAATGAAACGTTCGCTGCGATGACCACTCCACTGTCATTTACACGAACTGAGCTGCGAATCTAAAACCAACTGGTCACAGTTAAAGTTGTACGTATTACGTTGTATTTTTGCACTACGACAAAAATAAGACACAATCCTCAAATCATTCTAAATGTCCAAATCCTGGTGTCAGAATGAACGAGCTTTTTGGACCAACCGGTCGATTTCTAAAACCATGTTAACGTGATCGTTACCATACATCCCGAACTACCATGATGATGATACATTCCGAACTACCATGGATTGCCATCGTGACGAGCGTCTTTACTACGAATTGGCAATACGAAACTCTCAAAACTATATATCTAGTGATATGTAAGGCATGGGATGTTTTCATACCATTAGCAAATCATTCGTATTACAGTATAACACTGTAAATCATAAAATTTACTATAATCTATGGAAACTTAAAAAAATACTAATACATTTAATCATTTGACCAGTTCAAAAGATCGATTATAAAATACATTATTGAAAAGTTCTGTTACAAACGATATTTGTAACGCTCTCGCGCACCTAGAGAGTGAACCGGTTCAGAAGTTCACAGATGCGAGCTTTTGAACCGGGAAGGGTTTTAGTATTATAGTGAAGAAGCAGCGTCTGGCCAGAAGCGACGTCAGACCTGGTGGAGAAGAGGGAATTGTCCGAGAAGAGTGCGGTGACAATATAGAAACACTTGTTCACTTCACTTGTGACATTTATTTGTTCGCTTCCCGATACCAACTGATCGTAGGCATGTGTTCGGGTTCCCTCGATACCTACTTGGCCCGAGACACTTGCTAACGATTTTGCTTACAAATGTATAATAATTTTAACCTACGGTGCAGTGTGATCGCACGATCGATAGATGACACTTCTGCTTAAGCTTACATCTCAGATTATGTCTACGAGGCGACGTGACCGCTTATGCTTACGACTCAGATTATAACTACGATGCGGTGTGACCGCTTCAATAGACAGAACAATACTATGGTTCTCCTGCGAGAGGTTCTTTTTTCGCGACCATAATAAAGACCTCTTTAAAGTTTTTTTATTTTCTTTCTTCCTATACCGTTTTGAAAGATCACTAAAAAACGTCTTTTTTTATTAGCATACTATACTACTTAGTTTCACTAAAATCCACCCGCGTATCCGAATAAGTCGCCGCGAACGTTCGGGAGACTACCGAAGTGAAGCGTATACTCGAAAACGCTAAGCAAATCTTCGGAGCGTTACGGAAACGGTGCGGGAAAAGCGTGAGTGACCAATAAGGACGAAACAAAAAAGTGAAGTGCATCGAGATGAATAATAACTCCCTCGAAGGAGGTTCTTAGTGTGTGCAAGTCTCCGTGCAGCAGGACCAGCGGGCAGGATCGACCCCAAACTCGACCGTGCAGGTCATCGACATCGAAGCGAATGATGCTTCGCAAGCCTTCATTGATGATCCGTCTCCCTCTACCGCGGTAGCGTCCCGTGAATTTTTAGTCCGAAGAAAACGGCTCGACCTGGAGAGGCTTGAGTTCGAAGCCGAAAATGCACGGTGAGAGCTCGAATTCGAAGAACGCGAGCTAGAATTTAAACCGCGAAATGAGAGACAGAGCGTAGACACCGCCACAGCTCGCGTCCTTCAAACAACGCAATGGCTATCGGAGACAGACCGCATTGGAATGGCGGCAGGGACGCGACGCGAGGCTTGGCATTGGACCAGCATTGGTGAATACCACACACAGTCCGATTACTAAATCACAGTTGAACGTTATTAAACCAGAGCCAAACATTGGCGCGACACACGAACGAAAAGGATCTCCCGACCTTTCCCAGCGCTATTGAGCAACTAAACCAAGAAACTAGACTTTGGAAAGAGGACGTGACGCCGACCGATCGCGAACAGAGGCTGGTCGATTTGTTGAAAAGTGCCCAGGACGAGCGGGAAGGCTTGATGCTGAAACAGGAGGAAACAAATGCTGAGGTGAACGAGCTGAAGGAAATCATCGACGACATAACTGACCAGACTCAGCTGAGTTTCGCGGCATAACCCCTCCTTCTAACCAAATCTAGTTAGCAGCAGAAATACGATCGCGGTTATATTTTCTTTTCGTCATAACCGTTTCATAGATTTCAATGGTTAAATCGACACCTCCAATTTTTTGTTTATTTGAGGTCAAAAATAAACCACTAATTTCTCGCATTTTCCCATACCATTTATGTATGGTGTTATTTGCGGTTTTATTTCCATTTTTTGCCACCACCGCAATGCAATTAGTGGCCCAAAGTTATTTCTATTAGTTTAGCCAATGTAAGTTTAGAATTTTTTTAAATTGTATCAGCTCGGATGGTTAACTAAGAACCCAAACAAGATTTACGCCCATTTACATGAGTTTGATTTATTTTTTAGTATTTTAGTCTTCATCGCAGCACCACATTTCTTACATAATTGCGATGAAGGTAACAAACCTGCGTCTTGCATTAGTTTAACTAATGCATGTTAATCTTTTGTCATTTGTTGTAATTCGTTTACATTATTCTCTTTTGCAAAAGTATACATTACATCCGCGTGTGTGTAAAAATCGCGTGGATATAAACTAGCTTTCAAAACGGCAACAAATTCAATCCGAGTTTTTTAAAAGTCTGATTTCATTTAAATTAGTGGCCCATTCAAACGTAACTTCTATTAATTTAAACAATGGAAGCTTGAAATTTTTTTAAATTGTTTTATCTCGAATGGTAAACTTTGAACCCAAACAAGACGTACGTTTCGTTCATGCGTCTTTTCAGTTTAGTTGTAATTTGTTTGTTTGTAATGTTGTAATGTAATGTTTATTTGTTTGTAATGTTTGAGTCATTGACGCGAACGATGACATTCGCGTGGATGTCATTCAACATGCAATTGCTTGCATTACCACAGTTACATCCATGTAAGCATTGACAATATCAATATTATCGAAGAGTCAGTTTTCGGGATAGTCTACCAAATAGTATTATTATTTATGTATCAAAACAACAGGTTCCATCAGTTGCTCTCGCAAACTAGCTAGTGCAAGCCACCTCAAAATACCCCACAGGTAATAGATGCAACAAATCTTGATCTACATATGATCCACTGATCCGCTGATTGCAAATGTGCTAATGTGTATTGTAGGATATGATTATCCAGACAAAAACTGAAGCAGCATCATCTAACTTTGGAGAATAGCCGATGACGATGTTCTGATTCGATGTTTTCGTGTTTTACGTCGAAGCAGAAGCTCATCAGTCCATAAGTTTAGTTGGCATAGGTAAACTCGACGATCGAATGCATCCCCTCTATTAGGAAAATGAAGAGCCTAGCATAAAGGATTTATTTAGAAATTCCCTGGCGAGGAGAGAGAAACCAACAAATTAGTCTTTATTTTCGCTCTAATTTCTGCCTATAGCTAACTCCACTTGTTAACCCCTGCTAACTTCAATTTCTTCTCTTTATATACGGACGAGTTAGCAGAGCATGCTATGATGAGGAAGGAATGCTATAGCGAGCACAGCAATCTATGTCCATCATGGCATTCTATAAAACCCTCTGTATTTGAACGATAGTATCATGTGATTTCTGATAACCCAGCTCTAAGTTTGCAGGTGCTGTTTAACTTAGCTATATGTGTTGGTCGTGTTTTCAATCGGTATGCCAATTTATGTTTGTGCGTTGGTCATACGTTTTTACAATGCATATTTTGTATCGATGTAATAATGCAGGTCACTATGCTATGGAACATATACTTTCGATTATAAACTATGATCTATATTATATATATCGATTATAAATTATGTGAATATTGATCCAAATCATCTCAGGATTTCTATCGTAAACGCTTACACGTTACAACAAAATGAATATAGATCATATGGTCCCAACACACTTGAAAGCGCTGGTAGTTAATGACCGCATGACATATTTTCACTGATTTAAATAGATTCTGCTTTCGCACGCTTCAGATATGCAGAAAACAGTGTGTTTAGTGTTGTAAGACAGGTATTCAATAAGTAAAACCTGAACTGATATTTTTTCTACTGTTTTAGTACAGTATGATACAATAAATTATTGCTTCGACTCGGTCCTTAGCTGATATTTAGCTAACGAGGAAAAAAAATTTAATTCAAAAGAACAAAGGTTAAACCGAAATTTCAGTTGGACTCACTCAATATATATCGCGGCATGTTGTGGCTCGAAATTGTGCAGATGACCATGTCGGGAATAATCTCAGTGTATTTTTAGCACTCAAAGGTACGTGATTCTAGATAGTCGATGTTTAAAAGAAATGGTTATCCTTTGAGAATGTTATTAGTGGTCCTTAGGCGTATTTTAATATAGAAGGCTATATCTCATTTCGCAAAAAGAATAAGAAATGAAGTAAGCTGATTTCATTTCATTAACAATATACGACTGTTTTTGAGAAATTCACGTGAAATAATGTAACTCATTCTACCACAATCCAGATACGCCATCGTCAGGGATAAATATTTGTACCTTCTTTGTTCGACTACATTTGCTTTGGCAAGTGTATGACGCGGGCATGCATGCATGCGCACGAGCTATCACACACTCGTCTCACACATCTTCAAAAAGCCCTAATTAAGAATGTAACCGTCAAGGCCTAATAACGTGTTGTTTGAACTAGACGACGTTTTCTTACTCGTGCATCAGCTTTCGTAAAGTGCTAATTTTGGTTCAATATTATGTCTGTTTTAATGTTATGTTGTATTTGTCTGTTAATTAATGGAACAAATCACTCGCTTTGCGTTTTTAAAATTGGTGTCACAAATTTTTTTTCTATGCTATTTTTAAGAAGAATAGAATACTATCTCTCTGGTTCTGCATTTGCTTGTTTAGTTTAAAAATGTTTTATTTACGTTGTGTTTTTACTTTTACTTCGCTTTTTTTATAGTAATAAAGCAAGTTGCATTGCGGGAAAACACGTCCCAATTGTGTTGGGATTTGGAAAACTATATGAATTGAAATTCAAATGGAATAAAATTTAAATTTTAAAAGAATAATTACACCTTCCTGCTGTGTATCGATTGAGTAACTCGACCTAGGCGATAATTTTTCATTTTCTTATGTCTGTTTTAAGAATTGTATAATCAAACGTCTACATTTCGTTATAAAAATGAATAAAAATAATCAGGTGAAAATAGTTACCCCGCCAGGTACTCCGTATTCTAATTAATCTCGTAATTTCCTATTTTATTTAATTACAGATTGATTTTTGAAATGTAATTGAAAAATCTTGTATATTACATATTTGTTCTGCACATCCTTGCTAATGCTTTAAAAACAATTTTATATCAGCAGGTTATTTTTATCTAGTCATGAAAAGACATTGTGAAAATACGCTTAATTGAACTATTGACTCCCGCCAATCAATTCACGCGATAAGAATGTGACAATGATTTCTCCTATGCGATTAACGTAGCGGTAACCACTAATCAAGTTTGAAAACGTTGACCATTAAGCACATAGCAAATAACTAGACACACGCATATGTACTATCGAATAGTTAAATAACAATATTCTCATATTTTAATGTTTGTACAAATGTACAGATGTGATGTGTGTTAAACATGTTGATACGCACACGGTGATGTAATCTACAATTTTGCAAATACTCATAATAAAATAAGCCAAGAAAACTATGGTATTGATAACAACATTAAAAAAAAATGTGAGTGTAATTTTAGTCACAGTATTTCTAACGTTTGTCATGTTTACCATTGAATTGAAGCATTATCCCTTCATGCTTTCTAAAGAGCAAAAGTTGTACTGGTAATGATTGCATCAATATTTCAATTGTCTCACGGATGGTAGAAATATCGGAAAAAATACATAAGAAAATCGCTAAAAAAATGTTGAATATTTAAAATCGGTAGAATAACTTAAAGATGCTTTTCTGAACAGCATTTTGAACACATTACTAGTGACATTGATTGTCATTGACGAAACAAAGCCCGGAATCCGGACAATGTATGAAACAAACAAATTGATGAGATGAGGTAAGACAGTTGTAATGTATTAATGTTATCATATTGTGATATGATGTGGTGTATCCATTTGCAGGTCTGATCGAAAATATGTCCCTCAAATTCTCACGCTCTTTCGACATATTCCTTACTCGCAGTAGTATTGTTTGGCTCTATATGAATAATGTTTCGTAATTCAACGATTTGATGAGATCAAACTATCGATCGAAACAAGCTAACAAACAATATAAAAAACAACATTTTTGTTTGCGTTTAATGGAATGTAAAAACAGAATCTCGAAAGATTCAAAGCAAATTAATCCGATTGAGCAAGATGCATGCGCATACATGTGTCCGAGGGGTAAGTAGTTGGAAACATGAGATATAGTTGATGATACAACATTTCGATAATTAATATTCTATTTCATAGGTGTGGTGAACAAGCGTTGACACCTAAGAATCGACCTACAAAAATTAAATCGATAATTAGTAATGTGTTCAAAATGCTGTAGCTTAATTCGTTCAAGTATAAGCGATTCAATATTATCCGCGTGCAAAATAAATGAAATGAAGTCGAAAATGCTAATCAAGCTATCAACATTTGCGATATGATAAGTACTGTTGACTGATGAACACCAGTGTGAGTGAAGTGAACACCAGTCTTAAGGGTAAATCGATTGATTTGATGGTAAACGAATGCAAGCTCGTGATTTTGCTAGTTTTATATTGTGTGTTGCAAGATAGTAGCTTACATCCTTTAAAATACTGTTTCAAATCAGTTTGATTGTTTTGGTTTCCTCTGTGTTTCGCTTGAATGAGCTCGTAAGAATACAATAATATATGGTTTATTTGGTCCAAATGTTTAGTCTCCATAGATTGTTTTCAAACAAGGTTTGGTTATTGGCGTCACCTTCATTAGTTGTACGGTAATTGCGACGTTAAAAAATGTCACCATTCTGTCCCTTGTTAGTTGATAGACACACGTAACTGTCTCTTAGAGATTGGCGGGATTTAATGTTATAGGCGTCAGAGCAATTTTTCAATCTAGTTACAAAAAATCACCTTCATCGAATGATTTAATTTGGCCACTAACATTCGGGATATCATCAGGAAATAATCGACCTCTAGATAGTTTTGTAGTTCGACACTCGACTGCTCTGTATGAAGTAAATAGTTTAGGTTTTGTTATTCTAATTCAATTCAGTGGTGATTAGCGCGCTGTACTTCATATAGTCGATGTTCTTTGCTCAGTCACTACAGGAGGTACATTGGCTAGACGATCACTTCTTCTGAAGAGTACGTACAAAAATACCTATTGCAATCGATTGCGCTTTATCGTGTCATAGGCGTGGCTACCTTAGTTGCTTCAAAAAAATTAAAAAAAAAAAGAATTGTCAAACTAAATGAGTCGCGAAGGTCCCTGATGAGTACTGGTATGTTGCATTGCAACCCCTATCATATCCCGTATGCGATAAAATCTCCTACTTTAAAAATTGGGTTTTGTGAGTCATCGCTCGCGTGTTCAAGTACCTTTTTGATCTTCTCAGGATCAGTCTTAGCTTCCCGAGCGAGATAACTGGATGCTTGTGATACAATAAGATTTCCCGTAATGGGTTGGATTGCGGCTGCTTCTATGACTTAGTATTTTGATTGTGTACAAAATTTGACTGTATGTAATGTCTCATCCAACTTCCCCTCCACGACTAGCTTAGAACCGATATAATTGTTGTTTTTTGAATCAACCTTCCCTGTAAAGTGTTTACAGTTTCATTGTAGTAGCATGATCGTTTCAATGTTTAATCGTCAAGATGAATCATCATACTCAGACATGGACAATTTTCAAGCCATCGCATGATGAATCCCTTCAATATGGAAATTGCCCACCGCAATATTTGAGGCTAAAGAATGTTTAACAAATCAAGCAGTGATAACACTATCCCAGCAATTTTAGAGCTCTCTGGATGAGGAAGGGTTATGTGGTTTTTGGGAAGTTTGGTTTAATAGCTCAGAGCTCGACGAGTAGTTGAAAATGCTCTTGGTATATTAGCTAATAGATTTAGAATTTTGCATACGGTTATGAACCTTGAACCCGATGTTGATCGAAACATTGTTTTAACCACAATTTATTTACACAATTTTATCCGGAAAAGAAATCCGATGAACACTACAGAAACTAAAGTAGTTTCTGCGGATACTATTAACCTACCTCGATTGACACCAACAGATCCAGCACGGCCATCGGGTCGCTTGTTGGCCATTGGGGCCCATTTGGCGGAATATTTGAAGAGAAACCGCTAATGATTGTGGATTATTGAGGCATGTTGATATGTGTCCGAATAATGAACTTTTTTTCGTAATCTGAGGGTTTGTTTTGTGGATGAAATTTGGTAAGTAAGTTGTAGTTTTACAACAATATTTAGAACATCCAGTTAAGATTAATAATAGTCAATCTCATTTGCTAATTTATGAAATGTATTTAGAGATACCATCGAGCGCTTTTAAGGCGAAAGTTGAACTGAACCTCCCCACAGAACCCACACCTCAGCTACAGAATGCAATGGAATATAACTCAACTAATTACCTATAACTTATTTTATCAATGGTTTTTTATGGAAACCAACCAACTAGATAATTTAACCTAGCTACAAACTAATGATATTTAAAGCAAAGAATCTGAAAACAGCTATTAAAATTCTACATCTTGCTTCTGCGGTCCGTTCTTGGTAATCATCTTCGTCGGAAGATCTGGAGCGGAACTGGGTCCTCTGTCTAGCATAAACAGTGTTCAATCGTTGCCCAGTTAACGCTTTTACATGCGTTGGCTACATCCAGTGTCACCACCTTTGAACACCACTTGTCGCGGTGGTTGGTCTTAGAGAATGAAATTGCACGCTGTCCATAGGCCACCACATCCTGAAACACTTATGAAACTTGAAACGATCGGTCTCTCCATGCGGTATCCGTATTACGCGGGGGACAAACTTGGACCGTGGGCGTGCTCCAAGCCTCGTTGAAACTCTTTAGAATTATGTGCTCAATTTTTTTCTCGGCTGTATCGAGCATTTGGATAAGATGTGCCAAGAGCAACAGCAAAAGGTGAATTAAATGACATAGAAAATATTCAAAGACGAAGCTAGATATCACGTATATAAAATGAAAACAACTAAATGAAAAAAATATATACACATCAAAAATTGAATTAAACAAGCATAAGTAAAAATGCGCCTTTATAATTTCTTAATCTACGTCGACCCGATTGAAATCGGGTTTATCAGCTAATTCTTTAAAAAATATTTATTTTATTTCATTTTGTTAATGTGGGGGGTTTTGGCTACGTTGATTTTCGTAACAGTGGCGATGAGCCCAGATTGCCTAGAGTCAGAAAGAAAACAAAGCTTTAGATACGATTTCCAGAAGATATGGAGACAAAAGATACTTGCCACTCGCTGAATGTGCCTAAATTGATTAGACGAAAAGAAATTAATGTCATAAAACGTTCACTATGAGCTTCACTGTAACGAGAAGCGGTTTTTAATGATACTTACTTGGGCAATAATAACTTTTTGGTCGGCGACACATAATGAAGAACGTTCCTTTTTCGACGACGATTTTTTAATGAATGATTTGCGTTTCTTACGTTCATTACTTGTGGATTGTCATCTTGCCGTTTCGTTTTTTTTTCTATTTCAGTCTGGCGATAACGTTTTGTGATAATTGAAAATATCAAATGGTGGATTAGATATACATTTTTCACTATCGCAAAATCAAACGCGAAAATAAAATTAACCCTTTTTGCCCGCAAAATTTAAACACATATATCTGATTTTTTATTAACCATTTTTTTACTATTGTATACATTGATATACATTGATATACATTACTTTTATTTGCTTAAGCCAAGATTAATCACTGCTTCTCATACAGCTGTATGTTGAAAAATACTAGGCAAACTAAGCAACCGCATGAAAAACCTATGATACAATTTTTGTATATTTTCAGATCACATTGCATGCTAAAAGATGTATTTCGTTACATTGCGTACCATTTCATCCCGGGTGAAAATCAGTTGTGTTAACTGGAGTTCGTAATTTCGTATAAATTCACATACAATTTTGCAAATATTCATAAGCCAAGAAAACTATGTAATTGATATCAACATTACAAAAAAATGTGAGTGTAATTTTAGTCACAATATTTCTAACGTTTGTCACGTTTACCATTGAATTGAGCATTATCCCTTCATGCTTTCTAAAAAGGCTTATAATAAAACCTATATGTTCTAATATATTATATTTTATACAAATATGTTATAAGATATAAATATAGCTTTCGGCATTCCATCTTCGTTGATGTCGAGTTCACTATCAGTGATGTATCAAAATTCAAAAACCAAAAAGCGAGAGATGGTAGCGGTACACGCTCTGTAGCTGTTGTTGCATTTTCAGCACCTTACTAAACTTTAATCGTTATTTATAAGTCGAATTTTAGGATGCAGCAAACTCACGAGGGCAAAATGAAGTTGCGTATTCTTCGCCTAAAGCGGATTAAATCTATTTGAATACTTACCTCACGAACACTTCTATACAACAATACTGCTCACTTCATTTTTAGCTGAATTTCTACTTTGTAAACTAAGCTGTAGTGCTACTTCGACACTATCGGATGTTCATACGCCAAACGTTGGTGTGTATCTCTGAATAAAGCTGGATTTCTGATAATCAAGTTATGATCATTAGATATTTAAAAGGCATAATAAGACATTTAAAAGCTCATTGGGAATTATGCATAGCTTATATTTACGAAAATTTATAAACACGTAATGTTGGGACTTCGAATACAGGGTTTGTTTAGCATGGAGATCTGTTGTCTGTAAGTACAAAAAATACTTGAAAAATCCATGGTTCTGAGCAGCTGAGAGAAACAGTAATACATGCGATGGTAGAAGAGAAGAATCGAATTCACTTTGTGATGCTGTGCTGTCGTGCTCGTCGTGCGGTGATCGCTCCTCTTTACTAGTATTGTCGGCTGTTTGCAATGACTTCTGCTACGGAGAAGCAAACTGCACGATGTTCGTCGAGTGTCGGCCGGTTGCTGACTGCCCAATCGGCCGGTTCGGCGATAGCATAGCTGGCGAAGGAGACGAGTACCTTCAAACCCGTCGCTATGACTCCTTGTTTTGCTTCTGGAATCATCTGCGATCCAGTTTCCGTTGTTAGTGTCCTCATTCTGGAGATTAGACAGCAGTACAACATCCATCCGATCTTCACGCGCATGCTGAATCGTAAGGTCCTGGGTGACAGCGCGTCTCTGGCAGTTCAGTTGCACCGGTTGCGGCCCTCTGCACGATCGATCGCCGGTCTGGTGGCAGCGGAAACACCGCTGTGCACTCTTCGGGCGTTTGAACTCGCACCTCAAGCCCGATACGCAGATACCCACCCGGAGCTTCTTGCCCTCAAGAGATAGGTCATCTTTTTGCAGGATGCGTGCGCGCATGCTAATAAGCAGATGCCATGCTGCGACCTGGCCCCTACTATGTTGCTCTATGTTGGGCAAAACCCCTTTGTGTAACTTTTACAACAACCCATACGTAAGAGAGTGAGAATCAATGTAAGGGAGGGATTGGCAAACAGTCTACGTATATAAAATCCAATGAATTTTGTGTACAGCGTTGTAAATTTGTTTATGAAAATAAAGCATGTTTTCAAGATTGCAACGTTGACATGACACTAGGTAGATGCATTATTATTGCCTGTGGGAGAGAAGCTTTGAAACAATGTTTAATATTCGGCGCCTTCCCGAAATGCGAGCAATGGGATTTGAATTAATGAAATGCACGCTTATATGTTCGTGCGCCGTAGCCTTACAGCTTGAGCCATCGGGACTCTTCAGATGAACCCCGTTGCGAATGATTTACATTCTATTTTTTTTTAGACCAATCTATGAGAAGGAAAAATTAATAAACGGGAACCTGATCGGTACTATGTGTCCATGACCTTGTCACTTTCATTCTACACATACCCTTTGGTTCTTTTGTGTTTTACTGTAAGCACTTCCTGTGATCTTGTGAGTTTATGCGTGAGTGTGTTCATTGGAATAAACGGGTAAGTACAATTAGTATTTTATTAGTGTTACGGCCAGGGTATAAGAAGTAGGCAATCGATCCCAGCCCGTAGATATACCCTGCACATCCTATATCGTTAAGATACAACCCCTTTTTCTATTTGTACTCTTACGGGTACTAAAAATTATTTTTTAATTATGATTTAATGTATGATTTGAATTTATTTGTAATTAATGTTTAATTACAAAATAAAAATCCGTTCTATAACGTTGATTTGAAAATAACACGTTTTATTTCAATGAATGCAAAAGAGGAATAACCACACTGTTGCTGAGCGGACTCTCGAACAGGCCCCGCGAAGGAATGGCCTCCTAGCACGAGAGTATCGCTGGCAGCAGCAAATATAAAATTGTACAGGAATCTGCCCGAGCAAGGTCTTGCACCAAGTTGATCTCCAAGGAGGGTTCCAACCTTCCCGCTAGTTGTCCCAGATACCAAATAATTTGGGAAACCTATGCCGCAGAAGGGGGTGATCTGTGGTAACGAGACAGTTCGGATGTGGGCAGAAACCTGGCGTGAGAAACAACCGTGCTGTGTGTGCGAGGAAAGCGTATCGAAATGAAAGATAACCTCCTCGTGTGAGCTATTGATTGAATCTAATTTATTTTTTACAAATACGGTCCTTATATAGTAGAGTTTCTTATACCTAGTTGTCTCCTTCCTTTTCTTACTATTGTTTCCCGTACGCACATAAGATTCTAGAGGCGTATGAATGTACCTAGATTTGTTAATGGGAATTGCATCCTGCATCCTACCAAAACATTCATAAACATCGATGCATTAATGTTTATTTATTTATTTATTTATAATTAAATCTTCTGGCTCGAATGGTCTACAAGACAGCACTATCACTCAATCAATCAAACAAACAAAGCTTAACAAGAAAACGCATATCAGACATGACGCAAAGTATACAGACGCAAATAAATAGCTTAGCACATAAATCACATATATCACTATTGATTTCCAACCGTTATGATTGATATTTCCAACCGTTATGATGATACTTTAGGTTATTACATTTTGCGTTCAACCCTTATTTTATGACCGACGCGCTTGTATCCTGTCTCGTGTATCGCGCCTTTCTGTCCTCATATGTTTATTTGGGCAAACGATACCGATCCTTCCACAAGTTACAGGTAAAGATGCAAATAGTTTCAAACCGATCCGTTGCGCGCGCAACACACACATTCTTTTCCTTGTTTTATGTTTAAAGCCACTAATTTGCATCGAATGTTGACGAACGGTGTCATGTCCACAGATACACGTAATTCATCAAACTTTGAACAAAGAAAATGTATAATTTTTCAGACGAACAAGGTTGATTGAAAAACTCGTATTTCTGCGCAAAGGGCTGGCCTATAATACGTATCCTTGATGAAGTTTGCTCAGCCGTTTTATATTTATAGATAGTATTGTCTTTTGTAAGCAACCATTCATCTCGATGTCCTGGTCTGAGGACAAAATCTTGCTTTGCATGGACTGTTACTTTTTCGCCTTTTATTACTATTCTTGGATATTGACCGTTGTCGTCGTGCTGGGTGTTTGCAAGCTTGTCTATTTCTTCTAATCGGTTTATTAGCTGTTCGAGGTTTTTGTTACCATTTCGCAACATCCGCTTTATAGTTTGTAGCTTGCTCTCGAATGGGTATCTAATCTAAATGATATCTAACGAGCCAAATCTGTATACGCCGTCGAATATATGTAATAAGTTGTGCACATTACTGGAAACTAAACTTTTATCGTACTTCTGGCTCGAGTGGCCTACAAGACAGAACAATCAAACTATGCTTAACAAGATAACGCATAACAAACATGGCGCAAAGTAAACAGACGCAAATAAATAAGTACATAAATCACAAGCCGTAAAGGGCACGTAGACGCATTTTAACACTGAACTTTGAATGGTTAAAGTCGATCACATGACACATCTCGTTAAATTCCCTAGTCATTTGAACCAACGGGTCAATGGTGCCGTACTCTCTACGCCGGAAGTCAACCGCCAGCAACTGTCTGAGTCTCAACGACCTGCTAGGAGCCGTGAGATTAATCTTACTTAAGATGGAGGGAGCATCGATGTTGCCGTTCAAGAGTTTAAAAACAAACATGTTGGCCATCTTTCTTCCGTGTTCAAGCGACTCCAAGCCAAAAAGAAGGCACCTCTTTTTATAGTTGGCCTTGTCGACCCTACTATCCCAAGTCATTCGTTTATAGATAATTTTCGTCAAACGTCTTTGAATAAGCTCAAGTCTGTTGATGTGTTGTTGGTGAATGGGAGACCAGACAACACAAGCAAATTCTAGAATAGGTCTCACGAGAGTGCAGTATAGGTTTTTAACAGTGAATGGGTTGTTTGAGAGCTCTTTGGAGACTCTCAATATGAAGCCTAGAGAACGACAGGACAGAAATGTCAGTGCACAGTAATATAACATGAAGTGAGAATACTCTATTCCACTTATTTTGTCCTTCAATATGACAATACTTGTATTATGCCAAAAGGCTCTACATTCTTCCGCTTTCTAAAAATGAAGATATTTTAACGGACGCAGCTTCCGACGAATTTCTGTTCTCCGTAAGATAATTAGAAATTCCTCGGCAATTGTGGCATTCCATTTCCGGTGCGCGGTCAGTCCACCGTTTAACCATCCTTTAACTAATTTTTTTGTGACACCAAGGTCGATCAAATGCATACAATCCCCGACAATTACGTCTTGAATGATTTCGAAATTCATCGAATCAGTGAGGGGTGTTGGTGCTTTTCGATGTGGTCCATACACATTTTTGATAAATTGACGATGCATTCGCATCGTTTGCACAACTGTTCCGTCGTACATTCGCCGCTTAGCCGGATCTCGGGTTACATTGGTGGTGCATTTCAAGCATCCGTGGTTGGCGTTATGTGAAACAACACCTTTAATAAATGAACGAGCAGGTGTATCTGTAATAACTGCTCGCAGTTTAACCACTATCGAACAACCATTAATGTTTATTCCATCGTGTTGTAAAGTATTTATTTCCGTTACAAATTGCCGCATATACTGCTCGGTGTCTTCTGGCCTAGAAGGTCCACAAAAGAGAGCTACTACCATGACTAGAGCAGAGGGAATATCGGGCATTCGCATTAAAATTGGCCAAAACTAAGTAGGCCACTTTTGCGGAGTGGAAAGCCATCAATAAAAAAATCCAGCCTCAGTTCCGGTATGCTGGGCGGAATTCTGAAGAAAGCGTTCAAGCATTTAGCGATGCCATTGTACCATAATTGGCCACCTCTAATTTCGGTTGTCTCTGCCCTGTTGTTAGGAGTTTTAAGTAGCGTTTGTGTTTGGTTCGTTGTAATAGCCCACAACAGAATGTTTTCTTCAAACGTTAACTGTTCAATGTTTGGGCCACGGTTGCTTCCAACAAACACATTGTTATAAATGCTGCTTTCTTCTGCTAAAGAATAAACGACGTCGTCGTCACTGTCGTGAATATCGTCTTCGATGGCACTATTTAATTGATGGATTCATGGCCTCCCCTTCACAGGTTTGGTGATCATCAAGATAATTCGCTTGTAGTAACTGGGTTTTATGAGCTCTCACACTTCACTCGATTTTCTGCGTTCCATATTTCGTCAAACGCTTTTTACAGTGCCTATATAATGGACCAGACTTGCAGTATTCTTTACTAGTCATTTTACTGCAAATTTTTCAATTTCGCGACCGATCTGTGCCTTACAACCTCAACATCTATGCCTTTGAACCTCAACATTCCATGTGAGTGATCGTTACATTACGATGGGTCGGTACGGGTTTGAAGCTCTAGACGAGTGCGGTGGTACAGACAGAACGACAGACGACGATGGGAAACACACCCATGCACAACGCTATGGCTTGAAAATTTGTATGGAACGAGGAGGTGACAAGCTCATGAAACGTCGAGACGGACGATACATCGCAAATTTTGCTTGTCGTGTTGCTTTGCTCACTTCTTGCCAGCTATAATCTAAAGATTGATGTGTACTGCAAATGATATTCCAAGCAATATGCAGAAAAGTCATCATGCGCTTCAAACATAGCAACCTCTCCGTACACATGTTGGAGGGAGATTATGGACATGTGATATGATGTCAAGTGTGTACAACCATAAATCGAGCTGTAATCCTTAGCAAATAGGGAAAGTAAATCTCTTGCACTAGACCAAAACAGCCCGTGGTACGATGATGATAAAATCGCTACACTACAAAAATAGAGCAGGAAGTGATTGTAGCCTTGCGCATCGAAACAATCTTTCAGAACTGCACCATTTGCATAGTTGGAAAGATCGTTTTTCGGAAGCCTTCCAAAAACCAGCATACGGTACGTTTTTAAACGTACGGTGAACTTCCTAAGGAAGTTGTATCCTCATTAAAAATTGCGATACAGCTTGCTTTATATGGATATCTTTCAAAATTGGCTTGTAGAAATCCTTGGAGTTTTGGCCGGCAGCACCTATACTGTACACAGTATGTTCTCGGGGTCTGTCAGCGCAGGGGCATCGCTTATCTTGGCTTAAAGCCCGTTCACGGTTTGGCCGCTGTTAGGTGTTATCGTAATGATCAGCACGTTTTGAACAAGTGACAAGTGACCACTCCACACGATCTGTACTGACCGCTGCTTCGCACCAAGGAGTGTCTTTTTACTATCATGCACCGGTTGAGGCGGCTGCTGACTCGGTTGCGAGGCTTGGTGTAGTTCACTTAACGCCGCTTCTTCCCGCTCGTTAGTGCCTTCACTGATTCGTACACGCCGACGAGTTAAGCCAAGACATCCTCAACTCGACGTGGGACAGTCGCGTGTTTCGCTCAGAGGAGTCCTCCTTGCTTCCAACACTCGGCTGCCGGCTCTCCCCAACTACCGCTATGGGACGCATCAAGTATGTGGGAAAGGTAGACCAGTCGCATCGGTCTGTTCCGTCGGATCGCTTTCCCCCGAGACCAGTGTGTGAAGGCGCTTTGAGCGTCTTAGGTATTTCAGTTTTTTGCTCGCAGTTCGAAGACTGGCGCGCAGAGTGCGTGTAATCTGTCACTCAAACACTTCCTTTTAGAATAAAAAATCCGACACTTACCTTATCCATCTGCAAAACTTTTTCTCTTTTATCTTGTAAGAAGGGTGGAATTTTGTGATGTGGAATGCTACGTGGAAACTTTTTACCATTTTATCCAAAATCGCAAGATAGTGAAAGGGTCATATAAGAGCCGACAAATTCATTTTTAACGATTTTTATTTCAAAATTGCTATTGAATACTTAAAGTTTTGCTTATCGGTTAGCAAATTGATAACTTTTAAGCTATTCTGTACCACCAGTTGAAATTATCGTCTATTAGACATCCTTAACATCTATAGTTGATTTATTTAATCGTCTCGATTTAACCTTCCTGCTAAACCTAAAACAACATCCACTGTCGTACACTGCTTTCTAATCCGAATCTGAGTCTTTAACTTCGTACATCGAGAAGTCACTGTTTAGGTTGAAGACATTATTTGATGGTGGTCTTTCGTCGACCGATTCTCCACGCTTACGTTTTTCTCGTTGTTGCTGACGGTAGTCCTTCATGCTCCACAAGCTGCAGAGTAAAGTATTCCGGCATATGCAAGCTTTTCTAGCTAGCTCCCGGATCGTGAACATAATTTTCAATTACCTAACCCGGCATCCGCGGGATTTGAGTACGCCCACGACTACGGTTGCAAACGGGTGAATTTTTCACACAATGATTCGTATTCCGTTTCGGAGAACGATCATCGTCGTACCACCACCACTGTCAATGGATATCACGGATGATGATGATGATGGTTGGTTCATCGGAACTTCTGTGGATGATAGCGTTTCCATAGTGGTCTCCTGCTCTTTGTTCTCACTCAGTGAGGCCCATCCAAAAGCTTTGGCAAAGAACGGATCGTCGATGTCCACTTCGAATGCACTTTTGTATCGGTTTTAGCACCCACCCCCTTATATTCGCACCTACTCGTGAAGGATTTAGCTAGTCAGAAGAGGGGTTATGAGTATCGGTTCCGTAGATCGGCTTCCGCTGCCGTAACAACTGATGCCTCCGATCGCATTCCTCGACCATCCGGTATCCGAGCCGGTCTGAGGATGACGACGATGAATAGTTTCGGTGGATTGGATCCTCACATCCTAGAAGGCTCCTAGTGGCTGTAACGCCTCTCGGCGCTCCCGTGTTTCTGTGGTGGAAAGTGGTGTCCGTGTCTGACGCCTTTATTTCCGTCGTTCGTTGTGGGCCGCCCGCATGGCCGCACGCTGCTCCTCCTGTTCCGCGAGCGCTGACGTCCTGTTGGAGTGCTGATGTCACAAGCTTCGCAACATTCCAACATTCTGGTGGGCTGAGCAGGAACCTGTTCAGGGTGTCCGGATGAACAGCGTCGGGTCGCCCCTCTCGCAGGAGCTCACCTCGAACGTGGTGGAAGTTCACCTCGCCGTGCTTTCTGCCGATCGTCGTCGCGATGTCTGGGATTGTTCTCCGTGCTAATTTGACATAACGGCTGACCTCCTGTTTGGCTGCATCCTCGTCCCATCGCGGCCTTCCTCGTTGTCATCCGTCTGGCTGACGCCAAGATCATCGCTTTGCGTCCTTGGCTTCTCAATCTACTCTTCTATCTCCTTTCCGTTGTTTTTCCTAAACCCTTTTTTTTTGTTTTTTAGCACTTAAAAAAAGGAGTAAAGGAACACTGGGAAGGTAGTGGAGAGGAATTTTAGGAACACAGGGGGACCTTGCAGATAATGCAACGCCGAAAGTCGGGCTCGAAATTGGCAAAAGGAACCACTCCACCTTTAAGGGCCAAGAAAAAAAGTCACTTGAGTCACTTTTTGATCAAGCCTCACGGAATTATTCACTGTCACATTTATCTGTTCGGAGTCCGTAAGCAAGCACGGGGCTGTCAAAATTAGTGTAACCAAAAATAATGGATGTATGGAACGTTGTTATACACCGTATGCAACTTAGCCTACTGCGCAATTGTTTATGTGGAGTGGATGGTATTTCTAACTAGCCACATGCAAACCCTGTTGCATGCAAAACGACACGCGCAATGGTGTGCGTACGCTGCGACAGAATGAGTGATGAAGGGGTACGAAAAACAGCAAAGAGATCTTTTCCCGGGCGAAATGCGAGAGATCGCTTGCAAAACTAGCGTATTTACATAGGTGATTTTATTTGCTAAAAAGCTATGTTTAGACACCACGGTTTTGATATCTCGTCTGGGCCGCTCGTTTAAGGCGTCTTACGCCGGCTTTTTCGGTGAAGATGGCAGCTGGTTGACGGATGCTGTCATTGACGCACTGTCCTCATCCTCCTCGGCTAAGGAGACCTCGTCCTCCTCCTGGCGTTGAATATCGGGCGTTGAGAAAGCGAGGCGTTCAGTATTTTGCCAGTTTACAGGTACGCGATATCCATTGTGGAGCTTTCATTCGAATACGATAAGTTCAGATTGCACGAGAGGCTGGGGAAGCCAGGGAGGTACGGGAACCACTGGCATATTGACGAACATTGAAGATGACAATGGTTCCAGCGGTAGCTCTTCCAGGGCATCCTGCTCCACCTCCATCAATGGATCTCGAATATCTTCGGAGTTGTTTGATCGGTCCATGGTGTCGAAAATGGCAGTTCACTTCACAAAACACTCCAACTGCGATAGAACGATTGCCAACGAACGAACGCCTGTGGATTGCCTGTGGAACGCCAGCACAGTTGAGATAGGAGGCGAATATTGTCCCCCCTATATGTACAGCCGACGAACGAGAACTCAGATAGCTTTGAATGATTCCCACCAAGTACGTCGGACATTGCTGGACACGAAGCTTATGCAATAAGTGCCACACATTTTCGAAAGCCTTTTCGATGCCTAGAAGGGCCATCGCAGTTGACTTTCCACACAATTTTGCGTCATTAATGACATTCAGGACACGCTGCAGCTGGTGAGCTGTAGAGATTGTAAATCACCCTCTCAAAAATCTTGCTTATGGCAGGCAAGAGAGAGATCGGACGGTAGCTTGAGACTAGCGAAGGATTTTTTCCTAGTTTCCGTATTGGAACGACTTTCACAGATGCCTGCAACTGGGATATTTCCCAATGCAATGAAAACTTGTTAAAGTTACTGGTTAAAAAGGACATAGCTCCACGGCCAACATGTTTCAACATCGTGTTAAAAATGTTGTCAAGGCCAGGAGCTTTAAATCCGACACTGTACTTTATGAGTGCCTGGAGCTCACCCAAGGAGGTCCGGTCAGTGTCTGGAAGAAAACAAGGAATTGATGCTAGCTCACGGATGCTGTTGCTTACATCGTATCCCTCACTCGATGAGAGTGAGCAAAATGCTCAGTGAATAACGAGTGATTTTGAGCACGGAACTGACCTTCTTCGAAAAGTGATCGTTTCTAGCTTGGTTGATCCTGTCCCTAACTACCTTACCAAGGTGTTTATACGCCTGGTATTATCCTATCTCCTGAACGCTGGAAGCGACGCCTCATAGAGTTTTGCAACTTTATGAGACGTTTCGTTTCCAGGTCTATATCTACTAGATGTCCTCCATCGTTGTAAGGGGTGCTCCCGTGTCGAGGTTGTCGCTGACCTTCCGCTTGGAGTTTGTCCAGTTGGATGGCCGCGCGGTAGTTTCTCTGCTGTCTCCTGGCTTGCGTCGCGGAGTCAGGTGTAAGGGTACATGTGATCATATAGTTGGTGAATCACTTTCATGATGTCGCTGAGTAGGTAAGCGGTTGCTTATTCGTCATAGACCTTTCCCTTAGGTAGATGTGGTAAAAATAGAAGATTCGTGGCAACGGATGATAACTCGCGCAAATAACTGTTTTGTAAAGATGACATCTAGTGCTGCCGTCATACGGCTTTCGCTGTTAGTTTCACCTAAATTGTTGTCTAAGTATGACAGCAAATCTGTCATATATGCTTTATTTCCTAAATTTTCATTAAAGGTTTCCACTTACTGTTCAATGTTTAAAACAGAAAAATAAAATTAATCAGTTGATTCTACGAGTTTGGTTTTTTTCTTCTGCGGTCCAAGTTGATTCAAAATAATATCTAAGCTTGCCTGGATCATGTCCTGTTTTTTGCTGTCTTCCTGCTGCTTAAGTTCCATTCGCTGTTTATATTCCGTAAATTCTTTACGTAAAATTTAGCAATGAGTGCACTCTAGCACAGAAATTGGAACATTTTCCAGAGAAGAGCATGCTGTATTTACATCTGAAACAAAAAGCAACATAAAAATATTGATCATCGTCTTCAATGTAATTCATACTATCCCCTAGTATTCCCTACTATTCCCCTAGGTAGGATGAGCATGCTGTATTTACATCTGAAACAAAAAGCAACATAAAAATATTGGTCATCGTCTTCAATTTAGTTCATACTATCCCCTAGTATTCCTATATTTTATACCTTCGGTTGGTAGAGCAGGTTGCATGTCCATCTCTATGAACCTCGTTGGTTGTTGCAATAAAGTGGACTTCCACTGCAGAAACTTCATCACCTAAACATAAATAAAATTCTTCAAAAAACGTTCCAAATTAAATTAAAGTCAAGTACTTACCATCCTTCGAAAGCATGTGTTCATAATCCAATGCTTTTCGTTTGGATGATTTCGAAGATGCCTTCGAAGATGATTTTTCGGCCTGAGAAGAAGACTCTCCACTCATTTCTTGGACACTATTGGTCGCCAATATTGAAGAAGATATGTTTTGCCGTTTTACATTGACAATAATCCTATTCCACGACGTGGAAGCCACACTTTCACCATTTTGCAACAATAAATCTAATGCTTTAGGTTTTTTAACTTTCGGCCAAAAGAGCGTAGTTTTATTTTTATCAGCATTCAACAGCCAATCTGAAGGAACTGCCACAATTTCTTTAAGCCCATTGGCGTTAATAGTTTGATCTTTCGCGAAAGGCATTTTATTGTTTCTCCTACGATATTGGAAGATGATACTACACAACTACTACTATTCAACTACAATGTTATCAGAGACAATACCAGTCATTCACATCTTTTACCTGTCCAATACAGAAGCTGGGCTTACAATTGCCTTGCTTCTTTAATTGCGTATTTACGACATAATCTGAATTTTAAGCCTATGTACTAACACGAAGCAGTTCCAAGCTATGAAATGAGAGTTCGAATCTTGTTCGGAGGAAGAATTACAATGCCAGAATACTATCTTCAAGATACATGAAGAGAGTTGGTCAAAATATAGGTAGTAGATTTTAGCGAGAGGAGATAAAAACAGGTTTTTTTTGTATGCATGCTACTTTTAGCGGCATAGCAGCGCTCTATTCTAGCAAACACACAATCACTTGAGTGTTAAAAAATCACTTCAGTGTTGTAAAACATACATACCTACTTACGGTAGTAGACCGTTCTTCATGATTTAAGACCTTGAATGCCGCGTCACCCAAAAAGTGAGTGACGGCAAACTTTCTTGACGGCCATGTCACCCACTTTTGGGGGCCGGAGAGAACGCTTGATTTTAAAATGCAATTTTTGAATATGTAGAATAGCTATTATGCACAAATATAAAATATATGACCAAACAGGAACATGAATGAGCGTCAAGAAAGCCATAAGTTTATCACAAACCTAGAACGTGAAGAATTAGAGCCGGTGCAACCATTGCTAACACATAACAGCAAGTCACGCTTAAATCGTGGCATCCTGTGGAATTTCCTAAAAAACGCTTGGCACTCAAGGTGTTAAAATAACAGTTACAAGAGGCGTAATTCATACCCGTTGATTCATACCCGAATGTTTATACGTATCATATATTTCTTTATTCGATGTTTTACAAGTACGTGTACTCCTTTGTATATAATCACAGGGAAAAGTCAGCTGGAAAATTTATTTAATTTGAGATTATGGTAACAGTAATAGTAATTTCTTCTTCATGCATGGCTTAACAACTCGTGTATAGTCAAGGTTTGCCTTGGTAAGCTAAGCTTTCTGAGACTTGAAATTATTACTTCGCCTGATACCAAAATATTTTACCAGCCAGTTCAGATAAATAAGGATTCTTTGGCACCAAATGCGGGTAAAAATAATGTACATCAAGCAAAATAAATGTCTCTTTAATGTTCGTATCACATTGCAAATCTATAAGTTCCAGGTGATATTTTTCAGGAGCTATTGAGGGATCTATTTGGAACGGTGAACAAATAATATTAAATTCTGTTTCAAGTTTTTTAAATATTTCGAATCTCTTTTCAAACTCTAATCGCAGCTCATCAATTTTCTCTATGTACAAATGTTTGTTCACGTTAATTATATTTAGTGGAAATGTCCGAAGGTTTCTAAAATGCGTATAATTATCATGAATTATTTGTGTTTTCCAAAGCCTTAGTTTGATTTCAAATACCTGAATATTGTCATAGTATTGGGTTACAATTTTTATTTCGCCCTTGTAACAATAGATTGAGTGCATTCATATGACCAATTATATCTGATAAAAAGGCCAAGTCTGCAATTGAAATTACGTCATTAAATTCAACAATTGGATTTCCTTTACTTTTTATTAAAGATTTAATCTCCTCACGAAGCTCAAAAAACCTTTGCAGCACCTTTCCCTTGCTTAACCACCGAATTTTTGTATGATAAGGTAAGCCGTGTGGAATTTCACTCTCTTTAAGCATGTTTTCGAATTGCTGGTGATTTAAACCTTTCGCTCTTATAAAATTAACGGTGCGTATAACCACTTCCATAACATGAACTATCTTATTAGTTTTGGCACATAACGTTTCTTGTTGTAAAATGCAATGGAAAATCCATATATTTCCTCCGTTCATTGATTCTACTTTTTCTTTAATTTTTAATACAATCCCAGACTTTTTTCCAATCATACCAGGTGCAACCATCGGTAGCCACGCTTACAAGACGTGACCAATCCAACCCTATCATATCTAAAGCATCTCGAACTGCACAAAATATATCCTCTGCCGTTGATGTGTTTACCAACGGTACCAGCTGAACAAATTCTTCTCTGATATCCAGCGAAGCATTTACGCCCCTAATGAATATAGCTAACTGAGCGATATCGGTGATGTCGGTACTTTCGTTGATGGCAATTGAAACCGCCACAAAATCTTTTACTTTTTCTTTCAGCTGATTGTCCAAATCAGCTGCAAGGTCCGAAATTCTGTCGGCTACTGTGTTTCTGGACAGGCTTATTGAGTACAAGTCATGTCGTTTCTCCGGGCTAATATTATCTGCAGATAATAGTATGCATCGTTTGACGAACTCCCCTTCCGTGAATGGCTTTGATGAGATAGCAATTTTCATTTGCTATTTCGTAGCTAGCTTTCACTGCATCTTCACTAATTTGTTGCGGTTTGACAAAATAAAATTGCTGTTTTTTCAATTGCAACATCAGTTTTTTCACTTATTCGTCTCGTGCTGGCCCTTCAATTTTTCCCAATTTTTCCTTGTGTTGCGTGTCATAATGTCGACGAATATTGAACTCATGTATCGCCAAATGAGAACGGCAATATAAAATATTTCAATGAAACTAAAAACAGGAGAATTTTTTCTTTTAAAAGGCTTACAGCTTTATTTTATACAACTAGAGTTTCAAACTTTTCTTGTTTTATGGGGTGTTGACCTCCTTTTTCCCGTTGCTTGGCTCCTATTGCGCGCGTGTCGTAATTTGTTTGAAATATATTCACAAACAAATTCTTTGCTTGGAATTTGTAACGCAGTTACCCCTATTTTCATAAACAAGTTTATCACGCTGGTGTATGCCTTAAAAGCTATTTTTTTCTCCTTTTGCTCCTTTCCCTGTCCAGCTACATTTAGCTAAAAATTCACGTGAAAATATCAAATCAAGTGTTTGATGAATTTGGTACTTCGAGTTTCCTTTAAACATACATATCCTAAAATTTTCGTCTTAATCTTTTCTTCGTATGCCTCATTAGGTTCAGCTAATTGGTTTTCAAAGTTATCTAACTTATCCTTACTATCTATTATATTAAAAATAAATTCTCTCACATGGTCTTCCGTATTCCGATTGTCGTTCATCTCGTCTAATATAAAATCAATTTTACTGTGCAGTAAATGAAACTATCGCTGCTGTATTCTTTTTTCGATTTCTTTCATCTCTGACAATCGTTTTGTGCACAGCAGCATTGATGCTGCCGGAGATTGTCATGCTGTGATCGGGTTGACTATGGGTGTCCACATAAGCTAATTGGTTTAGCTGCAGGACGGGGCTCGGTGCTTCAAAAACGGTTGTGCCAGGTTGTGTGTCGTCCAACGTGAAATCTGTAAAGTAACTAAATGAGCAATCGGGGCACTTAAACAACTATCTAAAACTCACCGATACTATCTAGAGTTACAGTTCTACTTGGCGGTGGTAAATAAATAAGGTGCTGTTCGGTCATTGAAACTGTACAAAATAGCATTTACTTAGTTGATAAAATTTAAACAAAATATTTAAGGTGAGCAGGCTACGTTCATTTTACCTGATGCAAATTTCGATGTATTTGCCATCGGTGTACCTTTAATCGGAGAGCTAGGCAGTAATGCATTCGGGCATAGTTTTATTTACATTGATAGCATTATAATATTTAACTTAAACTTTTGTACATCACGTTGGCAGGCGTATAATTTTTTCCCACCAAATAACGTAAATCGAAGCAGCGTTTGAATGAAATGCGTTACTTACCATTTTTGGAGGGAGGTTGATTTTCCTTATCCTCAAGACCTCCAGACTTTCTACGATTAAGATTTTTTGCATTCAAACTCTTTTTTACTAATGATAACTGCACAGAACTTATGATTCACTTTTAAAATAAGACCACTAATTTTTTTTAGAACTTAAAAAGTGATGTGTTTATTACACTTAAAATGCTTATATACATGTTGTCATCTTAGCTGATAACTTATCTAGGTTCCCTGCTTCTTGGAGTGTCTGCGCTAGAGAGTGGCTCTGAGCCGTTACATTTTTATCTAAATATTAAACATACGTGGTCTTCCTAAGTTGTCCCTACATGCTTAAAAATGTTCGCAGCATATGAGCTGGAGGTGGATAGCGCACGGCCACCTATCGGGGCGAACCCCACTTTATCCTAAAAATAACTTAAAACTATGAAAATACCTACAAATAAAGCCTTAAACCTAGCTACATACTATTCAAAAAAATCACCTTAAAAAAGATCCCGGATCAACGCAGAGGTTGAATTCCGGGAGGTGAGTTTGAGCGCATTGAAGCCGATTTCATGCGTCTCCCTTATCAAAGGGATCCCGGCATCTAGATACAGGTCCCTGGTGGGGTATCTAGTAGGCAAATTGAGAATCATTTTCAGAAACTTGTTCTGGATTCTCTGCACTGCTAGCATATCCGCGTTTGAGCAATTGTTGCAAACATTGGATCCGTACAACAGCACCGGCAAGATGACTTGCCGGTAGACAATAAGCTTATTTTACCTCGACAGTCCCGAGCGGCGCTTGATGAGTGGATACAAACTCATCAAGAGGCCAAATGTTTTGGAAGCAAGGTGATCCACATGCTTTTTAAAAGAAAGCTTTCGATCAATGGAAACCCCAAGGTAGCGCACATCAGTGGACCAAGGGATTTCACAGTTTTGCAGAGTGATCGGTTCAATCTTACGCACGATGGAAGCCATAAGCATCCGACGTTTGTAGCTGACCACCATCACTTGAGTCTTTGCAAAATTGACTCTTATCCTCCAATCATTGAGGTATGGGATGTAACTATCCAAACCTCTGTGAAGTCCTCCACGAAGGAACTTCAGATTTAGAGAGGAGTACAAAATGGCAGTGTCGTCTGCGTACAGGAACAACTGCGTTTTAATAGCCAAGTCGGCAATATCCGACGTAAAACAAATGTAAAGTAGTGGTACTAGGACACTCCCCTGTGGAACGCTAGCACAGTTGGGATAGGAGGCGAACATTGTCCCCCCTATATGTACAGCCGACGTACGAGAACTCAGATAGCTCTGAATGATTCTCACCAAGTACGACGGAAATTGCTGGGCACTGTCAAAAGCCTTTTCGATGTCCAGAAGGGCCATCGCAGTCGACTTTCCACACAATTTTGCGTCATTAATGACATTCAGGATACGCTGCAGCTGGTGAGCAGTAGAGTGTCCTCTTCTAAAACCAAACTGCACATCTGTGAACGTTGTTGTTGTCGGAGCAGTGAGCTTCCATCCGAGTGTAAATCACCCTTTCAAAAATCTTGCTTATGGCAGGTAAGAGAGAGTTCGGACGGTAGCTTGAGACTAGGGAAGGATTTTTCCCTAGGTTCCGTATTGGAACGACACTAACAGATGCCTGGAACTGGGATATTTCCCAATGCAATGGAAAATTGCTAAAGTTACTGATTTAAAAGGACATAGCTCCATGGCCAACATGTTTTAACATAGTGTTAAAAATGTTGTCAAGGCCTAGGAGCTTAAATCCGACACTGTACTTTATGAGTGCCTGTACCTCACCCAAGGTGGTCCGGTCAGTGTCTGGAAGAAATCAAGGAATTGATGCTAGCTCACGGATGCTGATCTTCTTCGAAAAGTGATCGTTCCTAGCTTGGTTGATTCAGTCCCTAAGTACCTTACCAAGGTGTTTAAACGCCTGGTATTGGGCCCTATCTCCTGAACGCTGGAAGGTCTATATCTACCATCCATGCTCTTGTAGCTACCCTGGGTACCGAGTTGTTCTCGGCTTTCTTTAAGCTACTTACGAGGCTAGCAATGGCTGCGTCGATGTCCTCCATCGTCGTAAGGGGTGCTTCCGTGTCGAGGTTGTCGCTGACGTTCCGCTTGAAGATTGTCCAGTTGGCCGTGTGGTAGTTTCTCTGCTGCCTCCTGGCTTGCGTCGCGGAGTGCCGGATGTCCATGACCACCACTGGCATGTAGTCCGAAGGTAAGGCCGTCAGGGTGACTGGTGTCTCGATGTTGTCCATGTTGGAGAGGAAGTTGTCTAGCGTGGAGTAGCTTCTTCCTCTGATGAAAGTTGGTTGGAACTCGACGGATTCATCGGCTTCACGGGCCTGGCTTTGGGAGTACGCGGCGTAAAAACGGAAGCTGCCACTGAAGGATGCTATCTCGACTCCGGCTGCTTCCACTATTTCCCTACCTGGAAGAAAAAGTATACGGAAGTTGCAACGCCACCTGTTTTACTTCCCTGTCGGTCGAGGCGGATCACGGCGTGGCCAGGTAGGCTGAAGGCACGATCCGGCTGCCGATGCGTCTCGGTGATGGCCATCAGGTGGATTTTCTCGGAGCTGAGAAAATCGACGAGCTTCATCTCTTTCTGTAGGACGGAGCAGAAGTTTCACTTAGAAGTTTCACAGCCAGAGGCGAACGACGGTGCCAAACTGGCTCTCGAATGAATTCCGCTTTCTTTAGCGATTCAAGCTTCTTAGCAGGTTGAGCGGTATTGGCATTGCGTGTCGGCAGCACTGTTCTTATTCAAAGGACTGTGGTCGCCCAAATATTTTCAAACTCGACAGCGCACTGCCGAGTCAAATGTTTACCCCGCACGTGGTGCAACGTGTAGCCATGTTACATTGCCACGTGACATGGTCCAAATGCTGGCAATTACTGCACTGCGTACAATCTCCGCGTCGGTGGGTGTGTAAATCCCAGCAGACCCGGGTGTAGTTCAGATGCGTGATTTCACGCACCTGTTCTAAGGTTGTGATTCCTTCAGGATAGGAGAACACGAAAGCCTTTGATGAGACCTTTTCAGGCGCTTCTGTTTGAAGCTCGCGGACCGCAGAGGGTGCGAACTCCTGCTCATTCATGAGGGCCACGACAAGGTCCGAAGACCCATATCGTAGGCCATTGAGGACAACCTGATAGGGTTCATGGCGCAGTCGTCGTTGGCAGCTTCCTGTGCTGCAAGGGCTGACCGCCTCTTACGTGAGGCGCTGCAGCCGGCTTTGTAACTGATCATATATCATGGAACTGATCATCACCCCACACTAATTTGACAAAATTGTGTGGCCTGTGCACTTCTCCAATTTACGTGTGTCCTGCTCGGAGTCCACACGTTGTCTGACGATACGCTGAAGAAATAAGGTCTACATTGGGAAGGGTTAGTTTAACGACCACTAATCACTGCTGGGAGCCCTGTTCGGATGAGGGTTATGAAAACACACACAAAAGAGACAAGAATGATTTGTTAGACAGGTTTAGTATTCATTCAAATGTGTCACTTAGTGTGACTTTTGATCGAATCATTTATGATGGGTGAAACGAAAAACAAAGAGAAATTTCGACCCTGCTGATGGTGCTGTCTCGGAATCTGGCCTCAGATGCCATCCAGAGCCATCTCATGGCAGGTATGCTCGTACCGAAGTCCAAAGTCTTCCTTTTCGCGTTCGGGCCTGCTGGGGTTCCGGCCTCGTGGAGCTGACTGTGGAGACAAAAGGGAAAAAAATACCGAATCAGTGATGAAATGAAGACCCACGATCGAGACGAACACTAACGCTACCATACTGGGAGCTGGAATGGTGTAGGAACTTGATGAAAGGGTTTTCTTTTTCACCGCAAGTGAACTTGAAGCGCCGTTTAGTCGACAGCTGCGTCCAGTTAATCCTGAATGAATCAGTGCTGCTTAAAGTTAATGCCGTCCTTTCGCTCGTTGTTGACAAACACGAAATTGCATGCTTTATTTGCATTTATCATATAAAGCGGGAATGTTTGTAAATTTTTTTATTTTATTTGATGAAACTGTGTGGGAAGTACTTTTCCTAACTCCTTTCAAGTTGAGTCGTTGAGGCGCATTTTTTATTTATTCATTCAAAAATGGTAATATATTTGTTTGGAACATTTGTATCGTTTGTCACCCCTAATTTGTGTGCGAACGGGATAGATGGCTGAAGACTTGTTATTTCATCGGTTGTTTTATGACGGTTTGGAATATCTTAAGTTTGGCGGTTTATTGGGGAATTTCCAACACAGGTCAGCGGATTCATGATACATCGGGGAATTTCCAACACAGGTCAGCGGATACAAAAATTCCATTTCCTAAATTGTCATTAAATGACTCTACTTCTTGTTCATTATTTAAATGTTCTTATCAGCTGTTCAAATCATGATCAAATATTCTTAATTCTTTTTTATGTAATCCAAGATGATTTGAAACAATATCCAAGCTAGCATTAAACAAGTCTAGCCTTTTGCTGTCGGCTAAAGCGGAAGACTCTCCACTAATATCTTGGACAATATTGTTTGCCAATACTGCAGAAGCTATGTTTTGCCGTTTAACATGCCAGCAATCCTACTCAACGACGTGGATGTCACACTTTTACCGTTTTTTAACTACGATTCTAAGGCTTTAGCTTTGTATTTAGAGTCTGTCTGAGTCCCGTCACCTCGCCTCATACCACGGTGAGATTCAAATGGGTGTTCCACAGCATGTTGGAAATTTTGATCTGCTGCAAATGATTCTCGAAGCAATATGCTCAAAAATTGTCAAGCTGTCCAAACATTACAACCTCTTCATACACGTGTTGAAGATTGTGGACATTGCTTGTCAAGTGTGCACGACTATAAATCGAGCCTAAATCCTTTACTAATTTGGAAAGGAAATCTTTTGCACGAGGCCATAAGTTCTGGTAGAACGAAGAAGATAGTATTGTTATACCGCAAAAATAGAGTAAGAAGTGACTGTATACGTGAGGATCTAAACAGTTTTTCAGGGCCACAACACTCGTATAATGCAGGAAGGTACGAAATTCGGTATCCTTCCAAAAAGCGACATACCGAACGCTTCTAAGCGAACGGCGTATTTCAGAAGGAAGTCGTACCTGTCTTGTAAATCGAGAAACAGCTTCCTTTAGTTGAGGGGACCACCGAGGACATCTTTCAAATTTGCCTTCTAGAAGCTCTCGGAGTATTTTCTCGGTCACTCCCAGATCAATAAGGTGCAAATGCTCGCCAACAGGCACGTTTTTTATCATATCAAAATTATTTAAATCTTCTAACGACGAACGCCACAATTTATGGTGGTACGCACATACTCTTGATCGAAAGCCTGCGTCCGTACGCAGGGGAGCATCCAATGCATCGAAAATAACTTTTTTACCTTGGGGAATGTATTCTCCTACACAAGAACACTTTAAACAACCGTGCATCCCATTGAAGCTTGTTGATGCTGAAAATGAAATAGTAAAATTAAACAGATCTATTAGTATAATGTTTCACATCTTTCATAAGCTTTATGTAACTTACCTTTTATGAAGCTTCGAGCCGGCGAGTCAGCTAGAAAATTGCGAACTTTAAAATGCAACGTTTTCTCGCCAACGCTCAAACCTCCTTGCTGAATTTCATTCAGCTCATCTACTAGCGGCCGCAAAAACTCTTCAATGCTTGCCGGTTTGGCCGTTCCACTGAATGTGGCCACCGTCATAATCGGAAGCTTTGGCAACTCCACCACCTTCATAAGAATGGGCCAAAGCTAGATTGGCCCACTTTTGTTCCATGGTAGCCCGTCGATTGACACATCTAATGAAAACTGTGTCACTTCAGGAATAGAAATGTTTGAAACAGTTACAGGTGTAACGTATTTTGTCAGGGCAGATCTTAAACCTCCGTACCAAAAATCACCTCCCCGGATAGGCACAACTTGACTACTAACACGGGTTGGTGTACCAATCAATGTCCGCGCATCTTTAGGAAGATTTAAATCTAGTTTCTCCCGTAGGATGGCCAGCATCATATTGACCACCGAACGGGGGAGCTGGTGTGCAACAGCAAGGTGTCGAAAACAATCTTTGAAAGACATGTCATCAAACATACGATACACATCATCGTAATCGACTGCCTCATCATCTGCCTCAGAGCAGACGTCCTCATCCGGTATAATGTCCTCGTGATCGTGAGCCCCAATCGCACTATCCCTCTGGCTCGAGATATTTCCAATCAATTCGATTCTATTTCTTTTTAAGGGAGGAAGCACACCTGATGCTTCGTCAGATGCTCCATCACTAACTTCATCAGATGAAGTATCTGCGAATAATTAAATCTTCTGGCTCGAGTGGCCTACAAGACAGAACAATCAATCAATCAATCAAACAAAGCTCAACAAGAAAACGCATATCAGACATGACGCAAAATATACAGACGCAAATAAATAGATAAGCACATAAATCACATAAATCACAAGCCGTAAAGGGCACGTAGACGCATTTTAACACTGAACGTTGAATGGTTAAAGTCGATCACATGACACATCTCGTTAAAGTCCCTAGCCATTTGAACCATAGGGTCAATGGTGCCGTATTCTCTACGCCGGAAGTCAACCGCCAGCAACTGTCTGGGTCTCAACGACCTGCTAGGAGCCTTGAGATTTATCTTACTTAAGATGGAGGGAGCATCGATGTTGCCGTTCAAGAGTTTAAAAACAAACAAACATTTGGCCATCTTTCTTCTGTGTTCAAGGGACTCCAAGCCAAAAAGAAGGCACCTTGTTTTATAATTGGCCTTGTTGACCCTACTAGCCCAAGTTATTCGGTTAAAGATAAATTTCGTCAATCGTCTTTGAATAAGCTCAAGTTTGTTGATGTGTTGTTGGTGAATGGGAGACCATACAACACAAGCAAATTCTAAAATGGGTCTCACTATAGAGCAGTATAGGCTTTTGATCGTAAATGGGTTATTTGAGAGCTCTTTGGAGACTCTCAATATGAAGCCTAGAGAACGAAGAGCTTTTGACACAATATAGTCAAAGTGGTTCGTTAAGTATCTGCGAATAAGAAAAATAAAAATGAATCTCATTACGATAACCTCTCTAAGATATAAATATATACGTTATATACGATATATTCTGCCTTAATTCACTTTTCTGCACAACATTTTCATTTTTTGAATCACTTTCACCTAAATTAAATTTTCTTTTCTTCGTTATATCTATATTAAATAACATAAGTTTTTTGCAATGGTATGTATACTGTTTCACTATTTTAAACTTTTTAAAGCAAAAAGTCTTTCTTTTTTTGCAAAAATCACTGCACTTTTTTTTTCATACACAACCTCTTCACTACAGTTCCCACTCAAGTTCACACTCTTCACACAAGCACATTCACTGCACACGCTCTTATTTGCTTGTAGAGCAATGTTTTTTTTTCTTACCTAAAGAACGGTATGGCACTTGCTGGTATCGGCTTGGCCCAGCTTCGTTTACCAATTATTGATATTTACTATTATAGTCTTTATAAATGTTTTCCAAATCTTCACGGGAATTTTTAAAATAGCATCCATTCAAATCACTACGGTCCATTCTGCTCAATTGATATTTTGACGAAACCAATTCTTCGTCAAGGTTAAACATCTTGTGCGAACATACGGTTTTAGGTTTTCGATCAATACAAACATTTTTGCGAAGGTGTTTACATTGCACTCTGCTATTTGCATTTTTAAGTTTTTTTTTCAACAGTTCCACAGCTGATAATCCGTTTTTTCTCTAATCCACTTATTTCACGAAATAGTTTATGTATGGATTTAAAATTACGGAAAGGAATTTTTAATTCATTTTTTCCAGCACCCGTCCAACTACATTTTAATAGAAAATGGTCTTCAAACAATGCTCGAAGAGCTTCATTCATATTATTTTCAGGTGAATCTGCATTTAAAGATCGACGTAAATATGTTAGAAAATTTGTTGAAGATTCTCCTTATATTCGAGAAATGCTTCAAAAAACATCAACTGTTGTTCACAACTTATTTTATCAAAATCGAATACACTTGTAATGTTTGGTGGTAATACATTTTTCGGCCGTTTTATAGCATGCTTAAACTGAATCATGGCTTTCGACAGTATGTATATCTGTTTGTTGTTTTCTTTTATTTCATAACTAAAATTTTCTATTTCTGTGCATATACGTTCGGTTTGATGCAGGTTATTGTTGTTAGGTGCAGGTTGTAGTGGCATATTGTTGCTTTGTGCAGGTTTTAACTCGAGAAACTGTTTTTCTTGCAATCGTCGCGTCACCTATTAATATTTATATAGTTAATTAACACGCCAGCTGGCTAAGAGTAGCTAGATTTGAAACCTTTTCCTACTGCTTCAGCATTGTAGGAATTTCTACCGTCGAACCAATGTAAAGATGGTGGCAAAGCGTCCATTTTAGAATTATATTATAGCTTGCACTCTGTGTTAAATCAACGCTATTGATATCCAAAAAAAAACTAATGATGCACGAGAGGTTGTCTGTCAGAAAGCATTAGGCAGAGAGCAAAGCATTGCTTTTAGAATAAAAACCAAAACAATGTATGCGTTTATGCATGCAAGCATGAAACGTTCTGTTTGTGCCGCTTGAATAAGCGATCATCGATGACACAGCTGAAAGAACCAACACAACCAAACAAACCCGCAAAAGCCACGAAGGCGCTCGTGTTTCCCGATCGCGCGGCTGAGAGAAAGTCGCCAGCTCAGCCGCCTCTCAGCCGCTTTTCGGCCCGATGGGAGCTGCGTGTACGGGGAATAAACGCCTTCATCGTCCAGTAGCACTGTTTGCCTGCATGTCCAATTGCATGTAGTTCACATCTATCACCAGTATTTCCAGTGGTGAAATGCTGCGACATAGTTTCCACATCCAACAGGAGCAAACATGGAACAACGACGGGGAATAAACGCCTTCATCGTCCAGTATCACTGCTTGCCTGCATAGTCCATAGTCTAGTCCTGCATAGTAGTTCCCTCGTCAAACAGCAGCAAGCATGAAACAAGATAATGAAAATATTAGAAAACAGTTCAAACTCCAATTGCGATGATTTTTAACCTCAACGGCAACGCTTCCTCTGCGATGTTGTGACCTTTCTCCAAGAATAGCACTTGCAGTCTTCTTCTGGCAGTTTTCTTTTCAACTTACCCAAAATCGCTGCTGGCAGCCGCACACATGCACACGCACAAGGATACGAAAGTACAAAGCGGAGAAATCTAGCCCATTTCGTTCGATTCGTGCAGCCAGGCGGGGAAAAATCACCCAAAATCACTCAAACCGGTGAGGGACAGGTAGAAAATCATCTTTTGCCTCTTTCCCGCTACCACAGAGCTTCATTCTCCAGCTCATTACTTTCATTCTATTCTCATTACTAGTCGCTCATACATCCAGCTTGGTCCGATAGGTGGACACGCGCCATTACATTGAACATTTGCAAAGGAAATTTGAATAACTTAGCATCTTATATGGATGAATGTCATCCTCCTAGTATAAAATGCAAGTCGGTAGCGTTTAAAATAGGTTCGAATGACTTGATGTTTATTCCTTTGCTTCATACTCTTGAAATAAACTGAAATATTTAACAATATATGTATCGCCAAAAGAGAACGGCAACATAAAATATTTCAATGAAACTAAAAACAGAATTTTTTCTTTTAAAAGGCTTACAGCTTTATTTTATACAAGTAGAGTTTCAAACTTTTCTTGTTTTATGGGGTGTTGACCTCCTTTTTTCCGTTGCTTGGCTCCTATTGTGCGCGTGTCTATCTAGAGTTACAGTTCTACTTGGCGGTGGTAAATAAATAGGGTGCTGTTCGGTCATTGAAACTGTACAAAATAGCATTTACTTAGTTGATAAAATTTAAACAAAATATTTAAGGTGAGCAGGCTACGTTCATTTTACCTGATGCAAATTTCGATGTATTTGCCATCGGTGTACCTTTAATCGGAGAGCTAGGCAGTAATGCATTCGGGCATAGTTTTATTTACATTGATAGCATTATAATATTTAACTTAAACTTTTGTACATCACGTTGGCAGGCATTATACGCCATTATGTTTCCCACCAAATAACGTAAATCGAAGCAGCGTTTGAATGAAATGCGTTACTTACCATTTTTGGAGAGAGGTTGATTTTCCTTATCCTCAAGACCTCCAGACTTTATACGATTAAGATTTTTTGCATTCAAACTCATTTTTACTAATGATATCTGCACTGAACTTATGATTCACTTTTAAAATAAGACCACTAATTTTTTTTAGAACTTAAAAAGTGATGTAGAATAGCATTTTAAGTGTAATAAACACATGTTGTCATCTTAGCTGATAACTTATCTAGGTTCCCTGCTTCTTGGAGTGTCTGCGCTAGAGAGTGGCTCTGAGCCGTTACATTTTTATCTAAATATTAAACATACGTGGTCTTCCTAAGTTGTCCTTACATAATTAAAAATGTTCGCAGCATATGAGTTGGAGGTGGATAGCGCAAGGCCATCTATCGCGGCAAACCCCACTTTATCCTAAAAATAACTTAAAACTATGAAAATACCTACAACTAAAGCCTTAAACATAGCTACATACTACTCAAAAATCACCTTAATAAAAAGATCCCGGATTAACGCAGAGGTTGAATTCCGGGAGGTGAGTTGGAGACGCATGAAATCGGCTTCAATGCGTTCACTTATCAAAGGAATCCCTGCATCTAGATGCCTGGTCCCTGCATCTAGATGCCCGGTCCCTGGTGGGGTATCTAGTAGGCAAATTGAGAATCATTTTCAGAAACTTGTTCTGGATTCTCTGCACTGCTAGCATCCGCTTTTGAGCAATTGTTGCAAACATTGGATCCGTACAACAGCACCGGCAAGATGACTTGCCGGTAGACAATAAGCTTATTTTACCTCGACAGTCCCGAGCGGCGCTTGATGAGTGGATACAAACTCATCAAGAGGCCAAGTGTTTTGGAAGCAAGGTGATCCACATGCTTTTTAAAAGAAAGCTTTCGATCAATGGAAACCCCAAGGTAGCGCACATCAGTGGACCAAGGGATTTCACAGTTTTGCAGAGTGATCGGTTCAATCTTACGCACGATGGAAGCCATAAGCATCCGACGTTTCAAGCTGACCACCATCACTTGAGTCTTTGCAAAATTGACTCTTATCCTCCAATCATTGATGTATGGGATGTAACTATCCAAACCTCTGAGAAGTCCTCCACGAAGGGACTTCAGATTTAAAGAGGAGTACAAAATGGCAGTGTCGTCTGCGTAAAGGAACAACTGCGTTTTAATAGCCAAGTCGGCAATATCCAACGTAAAACAAATGTAAAGGAGTGGTCTTAGGACACTTCCCTGTGGAACGCTAGCACAGTTGGGATAGGAGGCGAACACTGTCCCCCCTATATGTACAGCCGACGTACGAGAACTCAGATAGCTCTGAATGATTCTCACCATGTACGTCGGAAGTTGCTGGACATGAAGCTTATGCAATAAGCCATCGTGCCACAAGCAGCAGCAGCATCAACGGCACGAGACAGTTGGCGGATGGCTGACTGCCACTCAGCGCCGTCGGCGGCAGCGCGAAAGGAAGCTGCTCCGTGAGCAGGAGCAGCAGCAGCAGCCAGTGAAGGCACCGTCGAATGTCGGCTCGTGGAGCCGACCGGTCCAGCAGGTGTGGCCTGGTCAACCGCAACAGGCTCAGGCAGCACAGCAACACAGGAAGCCCCGCCACCAGATAACGGCGGACAAAATTGAGGTCACGGCGTCGGCTGGCATGACGTGGACGGACATGTACCTCCGTCTTCGCCAGGCGCCAGAACTTGAGGATGTTCGGACCAAGATCGGAACCATATGGCCCGAGGATGCCGCAACAGCGATCGTCGCGGCAAATGCATCCGCTGTGGCCAGGAGGGCCACATCGCTGCTGAATGCACCTCCGAGGTCAGGTGTATGAAGTGTGGCGGGCCTCATCGGATTGGGCATCGCCTCTGCGGGACGCAGCAGCCAGCGTCATGCCCCTAAAGTGCCTCCAGCACAACCTGGGCCGAGCGCGGACGGCGCAGGATCTGATCCTGCAAACGGCAATGGAGCAGAGTATGGATGTGTTGTTACTTTTGGAGGTCAGTCGCGCTCCGAGTAACAACCTGAAGTGGGCGTGCGACTCTGGGGGTAGCGTAGCAGTAGCAGTCACCGGACCACATCCAATTCAGCGGGTGTGCAGGACCTCCGTTTCCGGAATGGTGGCTGCTGACGTTGCCGGAATAACGTTCATCAGTTGCTACGCTCCTCCCCGCATCACCATCGGCGAGTTCACGACCTTCCTTGAAGCAGTACATACGAAGGCGCTCAATCACGCAAAGGTGGTCCTGGCAGGCGACTTCAATGCCTGGCACGAGGAATGGGAAATCTTTAACAATATATGTATCGCCAAAAGAGAACGGCAATATAAAATATTTCAATGAAGTTAAAAACTGAAGCATTTTTTTCTTTTGAAAGGCTTACATCTTTATTTTATACAACTATAGTTTCAAACTTTTCTTGTTTTATGGGGTGTTGACCTCCTTTTTCCCGTTGCTTGGCTCCTATTGCGCGCGTGTCGTAATTTGTTTGAAATATATTCACAAACAAATTCTTTGCTTGGAATTTGTAACGCAGTTACCCCTATTTTCATAAACAAGTTTATCACGCTGGTGTATGCCTTAAAAGCTATTTTTTTCTCCTTTTGCTCCTTTCCCTGTCCAGCTACATTTAGCTAAAAATTCACGTGAAAATATCAAATCAAGTGTTTGATGAATTTGGTACTTCGAGTTTCCTTTAAACATACATATCCTAAAATTTTCGTCTTAATCTTTTCTTCGTATGCCTCATTAGGTTCAGCTAATTGGTTTTCAAAGTTATCTAACTTATCCTTACTATCTATTATATTAAAAATAAATTCTCTCACATGGTCTTCCGTATTCCGATTGTCGTTCATCTCGTCTAATATAAAATCAATTTTACTGTGCAGTAAATGAAACTATCGCTGCTGTATTCTTTTTTCGATTTCTTTCATCTCTGACAATCGTTTTGTGCACAGCAGCATTGATGCTGCCGGAGATTGTCATGCTGTGATCGGGTTGACTATGGGTGTCCACATAAGCTAATTGGTTTAGCTGCAGGACAGGGCTCGGTGCTTCAAAAACGGTTGTGCCAGGTTGTGTGTCGTCCAACGTGAAATCATGGATTTGCGTTGATTCGTCTAACGCATTTTCTAACATTCGCCGCGCATTGGCTATTATTTCTGTTGTTTCCGATCGGTTTTGTGTGGTCGTTGTGAAATTTCTTCTTACAGGTTGAGAGGTTATTATTGGGTTTTCTGTGGTTGCATTGGGTGGTGTGGTTTCTGTATTGGGGAATGCAGATTGCAACTGATCGGCGTTGCTGCTAACTGATGGTGTAATTGAAGAACTTTCGCCAAGAAATGATAAGAGGGGATAATACCAAAGCTTCGGTGTATATATATCCATCACTCCTGACCCCGATCGTAGCGACTCCTGACATTTCCTCTTTTCTCGCTGATAGCTCTTCCGAAGGTTAGTTAGTTTCATCAAAACATCAGATTCTGTAGCGCACGGATTAGCTTGAATAAGCACCGATTTTAAATCTGCAATAGCTCTCGCTTTATCTTCGCGATTCCCGTATCGTCTATGCTTGATATCCCAGATTTCTGGATACGTGTTCCAAACTTGAATAAATTTACGTTACGATTTCTTGAAAATTCATTTTTGCTTCGTTTCTTATCCCGTCAAAGGAGTATGATACTCTGCAATGTAAGAAAAGTGAATTTTCGACACACGAATAAAAGTATTAACCTCTCAAACTTCGACTTCTCAATCAAAAAACGTTATTTAACTGCCTCTCTACTTACAACACTCAGTGATGAAGCACGTTACTACACGCAGCCAATTTAAGCTCTGATGCTTTAAGCATACACAAAATTACTTTCATAAATATAACTGTAATAGCTTGAAAAGTAGAAGCAAATCAAATTATTTTTATTCGCAAATTCTATCGGGCAATATTCACAACGGCCAGTATGCTACTGTTACTTTTCATCAGTAGACCAATGTTCCCGGATGCGCCCTGTCAGAAGTGAAAGTACTGTCAAATCTAAATGTCAAAATTGTGTCATTATGTGGTGCACTTTGGCAATGCAGCTGCAGAAAGTTATGAAGATAACATGCAGCCAATACTATTTGGTTAGCTTTTTGTGGGGAAACTCTAATTGGCTGACGAAAAATTTGAAAACGTGCAGAGAGCTGTCCAAATGCACATTCTACCAAACTTCTTGCTCTGGATAATTTATAATTAAACTGTCGTTTTTGCGGTGTTAAAGATGCTGCATTGTACGGCTTCATCAAATTATCCGTGAGTTGAAAGGCTTCATCTCCAACAAACACATAAGGTGCGATGATATTTGAACCTTGAAGTTCAGCAGATGGCGGAATATTCAGATGTTGGTCATGCAGCAGTCTTCCAAAAGATGAATTACGAAATACTCCGCCATCGGAAATACGGCCACTTGCACCAACATCGACGGATAAAAATTTATAATCAGCATTCACAACTGGCATTAATACGACACTGAAGCTCCCTTTAAAGTTAAAATAAGTCGATCCAGAATGCGCCGGTTTTTGAATCAACATATGTTTCCCGTCTATTGCGCCTAAGCAATGGGGAAATTGTCGCTGGGTTTGAAATAGATCAGCTTCACGTATCCATTTTTCTATGGATTGTGGCAGCTGCAAACAAATAAAAGGACTTGTGACGCCGACTGCAACAACAAACTAGTATTTTCATTTATACTATCATAGATTAATGTATTGTTTTAATCCTTCCTGAATTGCTGCACATGATTATTGAAGATATGCAGTTTGGAGAAATTATTGATGCATATGATAAATCCCGGAAGCTTCGTCCAGTTGCAAGAAAGCGTAGCGTCAAAATTAACCGCGAACGTGGAGGAATCGCAAGTCTCATCACCTTATCTTGTTTAGCAATTCGTGATTGAACTTTTTGCAGCAAGAGGTTAAAAGTTATTTCACTCATTTGCAACTAATTTTTGAAGTCTCTTATATTTTCTTCTGCTAATTCACGTACCATGGAAACCTCCGTTACGTCATGAGTTCGCTTCCTGCGCCACCTTTTATTTGTTGCACGTGTTTTCTTTCGATGTTCTGCAATTTCAACAGCTCTAATAAGCTCTAATGTAGCTCCGAACAAATGAAAACTATGCACATCCATAAAACCATACTGAATGCGAGATATTAGTTATGTCAGCATGATCTATAAACGTTAAGTCCTTTCAAGGATACTGGTAAATTATGACACTGTTACTGTTATTGACAGCGAGAAATTTATTTTTTTCGTACATGAATCCAAAGAATATTATTGTATAACTTAACTACGTATTTCAAAATATTCGACGGATTGTAGTTCTTGGATATGTCGGCGAATCAACTAGAAGAATAGTTCAAACTTTAAACAAAAATCATTACAAAAATCGCACCAACTTCACCAATTGACAAAACTTCAACATCAAATTTCGTCAACCAAAATAAATGCATCCCAAGGCCAATGACTAAAATTTTAGGTTTGAGACTTATCGTAAATCAGTATATTTTTGTACTGCAAAATAACACACCATAGCTGAAAATAAACATTTGATATTTAAATTTTACGTTTCATTACATACAATTTCCCATCATGTTTTCCTCCTTCGCATAGATAATTAAATATAAGGAAAAATAACTAGTAAAAATCACTAAAATATTACGAAAAGTAAAATTGAAACACAATTGAAATTATGGCTGCAACATTTTCTAAATATCATATGTTTTTATCGAAAGAAAAATTTGATTCATCCCTATAGGGGATGTGCGATTATGTCTTATGGATCTTCTTTTCCGTTCAATCCGCTCATGCTTCGTATACGAACTATACCCTTCTGGCATACGCTACTGCTGAAGATAGCACGATTTGGTTCCGGAACCGCCGTACAGATTTGCACCCACCCTATGAGTGCCTGGAGCTCACCCAAGGAGGTCCGGTCAGTGTCTGGGAAAACAAGGAATTGATGCTAGCTCACGGATGCTGTTGCTAACATCGTATCCCTCACTCCATGAGAGTGAGCAAAATGTTCAGCGAATAGCGAGTGTTTTTGTGCACGGAACTGATCTTCTTCGAAAAGTGATCGTTCCTAGCTTGGTTGATTCAGTCCCTAAGTACCTTACCAAGGTGTTTAAACGCCTGGTATTGGGCCCTATCTCCTGAACGCTGGAAGGTCTATATCTACCATCCATGCTCTTGTAGCTACCCTGGGTACCGAGCTGTTCTCGGCTTTCTTTAAGCTACTTACGAGGCTAGCAATGGCTGCGTCGATGTCCTCCATCGTCGTAAGGGGTGCTCCCGTGTCGAGGTTGTCGCTGACGTTCCGCTTGAAGATTGTCCAGTTGGCCGTGTGGTAGTTTCTCTGCTGCCTCCTGGCTTGCGTCGCGGAGTGCCGGATGTCCATGACCACCACTGGCATGTAGTCCGAAGGTAAGGCCGTCAGGGTGACTGGTGTCTCGATGTTGTCCATGTTGGAGAGGAAGTTGTCTAGCGTGGAGTAGCTTCTTCCTCTGATGAAAGTTGGTTGGAACTCGACGGATTCATCGGCTTCACGGGCCTGGCTTTGGGAGTACGCGGCGTAAAAACGGAAGCTGCCACTGAAGGATGCTATCTCGACTCCGGCTGCTTCCACTATTTCCCTACCTGGAAGAAAAAGTATACGGAAGTTGCAACGCCACCTGATTTACTTCCCTGTCGGTCGAGGCGGATCACGGCGTGGTCAGGTAGACTGAAGGCACGATCTGGCTGCCGATGCGTCTCGGTGATGGCCATCAGGTGGATTTTCTCGGAGCTGAGAAAATCGACGAGCTTCATCTCTTTCTGTAGGACGGAGCAGAAGTTTCACTTAGAAGTTTCACAGCCAGAGGCGAACGACGGTGCCAAACTGGCTCTCGAATGAATTCCGCTTTCTTTAGCGATTCAAGCTTCTTAGCAGGTTGAGCGGTATTGGCATTGCGTGTCGGCAGCACTGTTCTTATTCAAAGGACTGTGGTCGCCCAAATATTTTCAAACTCGACAGCGCACTGCCGAGTCAAATGTTTACCCCGCACGTGGTGCAACGTGTAGCCATGTTACATTGCCACGTGACATGGTCCAAATGCTGGCAATTACTGCACTGCGTACAATCTCCGCGTCTGTGGGTGTGTTAATCCCAGCAGACCCGGGTGTAGTTCAGATGCGTGATTTCACGCACCTGTTCTAAGGTTGTGATTCCTTCAGGATAGGAGGCCACGAAAGCCTTTGATGAGACCTTTTCAGGCGCTTCTGCTTGAAGCTCGCGGACCGCAGAGGGTGCGAACTCCTGCTCATTCATGAGGGCCACGACAAGGTCCGAAGACCCATATCGTAGGCCATTGAGGACAACCTGATAGGGTTCATGGCGCAGTCGTCGTTGGCAGCTTCCTGTGCTGCAAGGGCTGACCGCCTCTTACGTGAGGCGCTGCAGCCGGCTTTGTAACTGATCATATATCATGGAACTGATCATCACCCCACACTAATTTGACAAAATTGTGTGGCCTGTGCACTTCTCCAATTTACGTGTGTCCTGCTCGGAGTCCACACGTTGTCTGACGATACGCTGAAGAAATAAGGTCTACATTGGGAAGGGTTAGTTTAACGACCACTAATCACTGCTGGGAGCCCTGTTCGGATGAGGGTTATGAAAACACACACAAAAGAGACAAGAATGATTTGTTAGACAAGTTTAGTATTCATTCAAATGTGTCACTTAGTGTGACTTTTGATCGAATCATTTATGATGTGTGAAACGAAAAACAAAGAGAAATTTCGACCCTGCTGATGGTCCTGTCTCGGAATCTGGCCTCAGATGCCATCCAGAGCCATCTCATGGCAGGTATGCTCGTACCGAAGTCCAAAGTCTTCCTTTTCGCGTTCGGGCCTGCTGGGGTTCCGGCCTCGTGGAGCTGACTGTGGATACAAAAGGGAAAAAAATACCGAATCAGTGATGAAATGAAGACCCACGATCGAGACGAACACTAACGCTACCATACTGGGAGCTGGAATGGTGTAGGAACTTGATGAAAGGGTTTTCTTTTTCACCGCAAGTGAACTTGAAGCGCCGTTTAGTCGACAGCTGCGTCCAGTTAATCCTGAATGAATCAGTGCTGCTTAAAGTTAATGCCGTCCTTTCGCTCGTTGTTGACAAACACGAAATTGCATGCTTTATTTGCATTTATCATATAAAGCGGGAATGTTTGTAAATTTTTTTATTTTATTTGATGAAACTGTGTGGGAAGTACTTTTCCTAACTCCTTTCATGTTGAGTCGTTGAGGCGCATTTTTTATTTATTCATTCAAAAATGGTAATATATTTGTTTGGAACATTTGTATCGTTTGTCACCCCTAATATGTGTGCGAACGGGATAGATGGCTGAAGACTTGTTATTTCATCGGTTGTTTTATGACGGTTTGGAATATCTTAAGTTTGGCGGTTTATCGGGGAATTTCCAACACAGGTCAGCGGATTCATGATACATCGGGGAATTTCCAACTCAGGTCAGCGGATACAAAAATTCCATTTCCTAAATTGTCATTAAATGACTCTACTTCTTGTTCATTATTTAAATGTTCTTATCAGCTGTTCAAATCATGATCAAATATTCTTAATTCTTTTTTCTGTAGTCCAAGATGATTTGAAACAATATCCAAGCTAGCATTAAACAAGTATAGCCTTTTGCTGTCTTGCTGCTGTCGGCTAAAGCGGAAGACTCTCCACTAATATCTTGGACAATATTGTTTGCCAATACTGCAGAAGCTATGTTTTGCCGTTTAACATGCCAGCAATCCTACTCCACGACGTGGATGTCACACTTTTACCGTTTTTTAACTACGATTCTAAGGCTTTAGCTTTGTATTTAGAGTCTGTCTGAGTCCCGTCACCTTGCCCCATACCACGGTGAGATTCAAATGGGTGTTCCACAGCATGTTGGAAATTTTGATCTGCTGCAAATGATTCTCGAAGCAATATGCAGAAAAATCATCAAGCTGTCCAAACATTACAACCTCTTCATATACGTGTTGAAGATTGTGGACATTGCTTGTCAAGTGTGCACGACTATAAATCGAGCCTAAATCCTTTACTAATCTGGAAAGGAAATCTTTTGCACGAGGCCATAAGTTCTGGTAGAACGAAGAAGATAGTATTGTTATACCGCAAAAATAGAGTAAGAAGTGACTGTATACGTGAGGATCTAAACAGTTTTTCAGGGCCACAACACTCGTATAATGCAGGAAGGTACGAAATTCGGTATCCTTCCAAAAAGCGACATACCGAACGCTTCTAAGCGAACGGCGTATTTCAGAAGGAAGTCGTACCTGTCTTGTAAATCGAGAAACAGCTTCCTTTAGTTGAGGGGACCACCGAGGACATCTTTCAAATTTGCCTTCTAGAAGCTCTCGGAGTATTTTCTCGGTCACTCCCAGATCAATAAGGTGCAAATGCTCGCCAACAGGCACGTTTTTTATCATATCAAAATTATTTAAATCTTCTAACGACGAACGCCACAATTTATGGTGGTACGCACATACTCTTGATCGAAAGCCTGCGTCCGTACGCAGGGGAGCATCCAATGCATCGAAAATAACTTTTTTACCTTGGGGAATGTATTCTCCTACACAAGAACACTTTAAACAACCGTGCATCCCATTGAAGCTTGTTGATGCTGAAAATGAAATAGTAAAATTAAACAGATCTATCAGTATAATGTTTCACATCTTTCATAAGCTTTATGTAACTTACTTTTTATGAAGCTTCGAGCCGGCGAGTCAGCGAGAAAATTGCGAACTTTAAAATTCAACGTTTTCTCGCCAACGCTCAAACCTCCTTGCTGAATTTCATTCAGCTTATCTACTAGCGGCTGCAAAAACTCTTCAATGCTTGCCAGTTTTACCGTTTCACTGAATGTGGCCACCGTCATAATCGGAAGCTTTGGCAACTCTACCACCTTCATAAGAATGGGCCAAAGCTAGATTGGCCCACTTTTGTTCCATGGTAGCCCGTCGATTGACACATCTAATGAAAACTGTGTCTCTTCAGGAACAGAAATGTTTGAAACAGTTGCAGGTTTAACGTATTTTGTCAGGACAGATTTTAAACCTCCATACCAAAAATCACCTCCCCGGATAGACACAACTTGACTACTAACACGGGTTGGTGTACCAATCAATGTCCGCGCATCTTTAGGAAGATTTAAATCTAGTTTCTCCCGTAGGATGGCCAGCATCATATTGACCACCGAACGGGGGAGCTGGTGTGCAACAGCAAGGTGTCGAAAACAATCTTTTAAAGACATGTCATCAAATATACGGTACACATCGTCCCAATCGACTGCCTCATCATTTTCCTCAGAGCAGTCGTCCTCATCCGGTTTAATGTCCTCGTGATCGTGAGCCCCAATCGCACTATCCCCCTGGCTCTTCATTACGATAACCTCTCTAAGATATATATATATATATATATATATATATATATATATATATATATATATATTTATATTTATAGATATATATATATATATATATATATATATATATATATATATATATATATATATATATATATATATATATATATATATATATAAATATATATATATATATATATATATATATATATATATATATATATATTTATATATATATATAAATATATATATATATATATATATATATATATATATATATATATATATATATATACGTTATATTCTGCCATAATTCATATTTCTGCACATTTTCATTTTTTAATCACTTTCACCTAAATTAAATCATCTTTTCTTCGTTATATCTGTTTTAAATAACATAAGTTTTTTGCAATGGTATGTATACTGTTTCACTATTTTAAACTTTTTAAAGCAAAAAGTCTTTCTTTTTTTGCAAAAATCACTGCACTTTTTATTTTCATACACAACCTCTCCACTACAGTTCCCACTCAAGTTCACTCTCTTCACACAAGAACATTCACTGCACACGCTCTTATTTGCTTGTAGAGCAATGTTTTTTTTACTTACCTAAAGAACGGTATGGCACTTGCTGGTATCGGCTTGGCCCAGCTTCGTTTACCAATTATTTATTATAATTGGATATTTACTAGCATAGTCTTTATAAATGTTTTCCAAATTTTCACGGCAATTTTTAAAATAGCATCCATTCAAATCACTACGGTCCATTCTGCTCAATTGATATTTTGACCAAACCAATTCTTCGTCAAGGTTAAACATCTTGTGGGAACATACGGTTTTAGGTTTTCGATCAATACAAACATTTTTGCGAAGGTTTTTACATTACACTCTGCTATTTGCATTTTAAAGTTTTTTTTAAAAACAGTTCCACAGCTGATAATCCGTTTTTTCTCTAATCCACTTATTTCACGAAATAGTTTATGTATGGATTTAAAATTACGGAAAGGAATTTTTAATTCATTTTTTCCAGCACCCGTCCAACTACATTTTAACAGAAAATGGTCTTCAAACAATGCTCGAAGAGCTTCATTCATATTATTTTCAGATGAATTTGCATTTAAAGATCGACGTAAATCTGTTAGAAAATTTGTTGAAGATTCTCCTTATATTCGAGAAATGCTTCAAAAAACATCAACTGTTGTTCACAACTTATTTTATCAAAATCGAATACACTTGTAATGTTTGGTGGTAATACATTTTTCGGCCGTTTTATAGCATGCTTAAACTGAATCATGGCTTTCGACAGTATGTATATCTGTTTGTTGTTTTCTTTTATTTCATAACTAAAATTTTCTATTTCTGTGCATATACGTTCGGTTTGATGCAGGTTATTGTTGTTAGGTGCAGGTTGTAGTGGCATATTGTTGCTTTGTGCAGGTTTTAACTCGAGAAACTGTTTTTCTTGCAATCGTCGCGTCACCTATTAATATTTATATAGTTAATTAACACGCCAGCTGGCTAAGAGTAGCTAGATTTGAAACCTTTTCCTACTCCTTCAGCATTGTAGGAATTTCTACCGTCGAACCAATGTAAAGATGGTGGCAAAGCGTCCATTTTAGAATTATATTATAGCTTGCACTCTGTGTTAAATCAACGCTATTGATATCCAAAACAAAAACTAATGATGCACGAGAGGTTGTCTGTCAGAAAGCATTAGGCAGAGAGCAAAGCATTGCTTTTAGAATAAAAACCAAAACAATGTATGCGTTTATGCATGCAAGCATGAAACGTTCTGTTTGTGCCGCTTGAATAAGCGATCATCGATGACACAGCTGAAAGAACCAACACAACCAAACAAACCCGCAAAAGCCACGAAGGCACTCGTGTTTCCCGATCGCGCGGCTGAGAGAGTGTCGCCAGCTCAGCCGCCTCTCAGCCGGTTTTTTGCCCGATGGGTTATTTTGTTTGTGGTGGCGTCTTTCAGCTGCGTGTACGGGGAATAAACGCCCTCATCGTCCAGTAGCACTGTTTGCCTGCATGGCCAATTGCATGTAGTTCACATCTATCACCAGTATTTCCAGTGGTGAAATGCTGCGACATAGTTTCCACATCCAACAGGAGAAAACATGAAACAACGACGAGGAATAAACGCCTTCATCGTCCAGTAGCACTGCTTGCCTGCATAGTCCATAGTCTAGTCCTGCATAGTAGTTCCCTCGTCAAACAGCAGCAAGCATGAAACAAGATAATGAAAATATTAGAAAACAGTTCAAACTCCAATTGCGATGATTTTTAACCTCAACGGCAACGCTTCCTCTGCGATGTTGTGACCTTTCTCCAAGAATAGCACTTGCAGTCTTCTTCTGGCGGTTTTCTTTTCAACTTACCCAAAATCGCTGCTGGCAGCCGCACACATGCACACGCACAAGGATACGAAAGTACAAAGCGGAGAAATCTAGCCCATTTCGTTCGATTCGTGCAGCCAGGCGGGGAAAAATCACCCAAAATCACTCAAACCGGTGAGGGACAGGTAGAAAATCATCTTTTGCCTCTTTCCCGCTACCACAGAGCTTCATTCTCCAGCTCATTACTTTCATTCTATTCTCATTACTAGTCGCTCATACATCCAGCTTGGTCCGATAGGTGGACACGCGCCATTACATTGAACATTTGCAAAGGAAATTTGAATAACTTAGCATCTTATATGGATGAATGTCATCCTCCTAGTATAAAATGCAAGTCGGTAGCGTTTAAAATAGGTTCGAATGACTTGATGTTTATTCCTTTGCTTCATACTCTTGAAATAAACTGAAATATTTAACAATATATGTATCGCCAAAAGAGAACGGCAACATAAAATATTTCAATGAAGTTAAAAACAGAATTTTTTCTTTTAAAAGGCTTACAGCTTTATTTTATACAAGTAGAGTTTCAAACTTTTCTTGTTTTATGGGGTGTTGACCTCCTTTTTTCCGTTGCTTGGCTCCTATTGTGCGCGTGTCGTAATTTGTTTGTAATATATTCACAAACAAATTCTTTGCTTGGAATTTGTAACGCAGTTACCCCTATTTTCATAAACAAGTTTATCACGCTGGTGTATGCCTTAAAAGCTATTTTTTTCTCTTTTTGTTCCTTTCCCTGTCCAGCTACATTTAGCTAAAAATTCACGTGAAAATATCAAATCAAATGTTTGATGAATTTGGTACTTCGAGTTTCCTTTAAACATACATATCCTAAAATTTCCGTCTTAATCTTTTCTTCGTATGCGCCATTAGGTTCAGCTAATTGGTTTTCAAAGTTATCTAACTTATCCTTACTATCTATTGTATTAAAAATAAATTCTCTCACATGGTCTTCCGTATTCCGATTGTCGTTCATCTCGTATAATATAAAATCAATTTTACTGTGCAGTAAATAAAACTGTCGCTGCTGTATTCTTTTTTCGATTTCTTACATCTCTGACAACCGTTTTGTGCACAGCAGCATTGATGCTGCCGGAGATTGTCATGCTGTGATCGGGTTGACTATGGGTGTCCACATAAGCTAATTGGTTTAGCTGCAGGACGGGGTTCGGTGCTTCAAAAACGGTTGTGCTAGGTTGTGTGTCGTCCAACGTGAAATCATGGATTTGCGTTGATTCGTCTAACGCATTTTCTAACATTCGCCGCGCATTGGCTGTTATTCCTGTTGTTTCCGATCGGTTTTGTGTGGTCGTTGTGAAATTTCTTCCAACAGGTTGAGAGGTTATTATTGGGTTTTCTGTGCCTGCATTGGGTGGTGTGGTTTCATTCATTGGGGATTGCAGATTGCAACTGATCGGCGTTGCTGCTAATTGATGGTGTAATTGAAGAACTTTCCCCAAGAAATGATATGAGGGGATAATACCAAAGCTTCGGTGTATATATATCCATCACTCCTGACCCCGATCGTTGCGACTCCTGACCTTTCCTCTTTTCTCGCTGATAGCTCTTCCGAAGGTTAGTTAGTTTCTTCAAAACATCAGATTCTGTAGCGCACGGATTAGCTTTAATAAGCATCGATTTTAAATCTGCAATAGCTCTCGCTTTATCTTCGCGATTCCCATATCGTCTATGCTTGATATCTCATATTTCTGGATACGAGTTCCAAACTTGTATAAATTCCTTGTATAATTTCTTGAGAATTCATTTTTGCTTCGTTTCTTATCCCGTCAAAGGAGTATGATACTCTGCAATGTAAGAAAAGGGAATTTTCGACACACGAATAAAAGGATTAATCTCTCAAACTTCGACTTCTCAATCAAAAAACGTTATTCAACTGGCTCTCTACTTACAACACTCAGTGATGAAGCACGTTACTACACGCAGCCAATTTAAGCTCTGATGCTTTAAGCATACACAAAATTACTTTCATAACTATGACTGTAATAGCTTGAAAAGTAGAAGCAAATCAAATTATTTTTATTCGCAAATTCTATCGGGCAATATTCACAACGGCCAGTGTGCCACTGTTACTGTTTTTTTGATCATCAGTAGACCAATGTTCCCGGATGCTCCCTGTCAGAAGTGAAAGTACTGTCAAATCTAAATGTCAAAATTTAAATCCATCTTTATTCAATCTAATTACTTTACCATTCATTGTTTCATACATTCTTCTTACATGACTCAACAAACGTTGTACAGAATAGGCTTGTATTTTTAAGGCTAACGGCTATAACCTTGCAGGCATATAGGCTTGAACGACTATAATTTTTGGGCATAGCCAGATAGTTAGCCTGCAGACGAGACATTCTACCCGTGTTACATCTTCTTCATAAATATGAATGGGTTTGCTTTCTCTTTCAAGACCTACCTTGCTCCATCACTAAAGAAATTATCTGTAAGAAACTAGCTGAAGAAACTTTTGAATAACTGCCTGTTTTGTTGTCATACATTTTAAACTTAAATAATAGACATATAATTGGGTAAAACCAGATTTTTCTCATCTACAGTATTTCCGAAAATAATTAAAAACATTGCTAAGGAAGCATTTCAAGGCAATAAATTGGTATGAATGAAACACCGCAAAAATTTAAAAAACACAACACATTTGTTAGCGAACCGGGAAGAACTAGTGCTTGATGGCTCAAGATTTGTCAAGGGTTCTTGTTGAACGGTGTTTGTGTCATTATGTGGTGCACTTTGGCAATGCAGCTGCAGAAAGTTATGAAGATAACATGCAGCCAATACTATTTGGTTAGCTTTTTGTGGGGAGACTCTAATTGGCTGACGAAAAATTTGAAAACGTGCAGAGAGCTGTCCAAATGCACATTCTACCACACTTCTTGCTCTGGATACTTTATAATTAAACTGTCGTTTTTACGGTGTTAAAGATGCTGCATTGTACGGCTTCATCAAATTATCCGTGAGTTGAAAGGCTTCATCTCCAACAAACACATAAGGTGCGATGATATTTGAACCTTGAAGTTCAGCAGATGGCGGAATATTCAGATGTTGGCCATGCAGCAGTCTTCCAAAAGATGAATTACGAAATACTCCGTCGTCGGAAATACGGCCATTTGCACCAACATCGACGGATAAAAATTTATATTTAGCATTCACAACTGCCATTAATACGACACTGAAGCTCCCTTTATAGTTGAAATAAGTTGATCCAGAATGCGCCGGTTTTTGAATCAACACATGTTTCCCGTCTATTGCGCCTAAGCAATGGGGAAATTGTCGCTGGGTTTGAAATAGATCAGCTTCACGTATCCATTTTTCTATGGATTGTGGCAGCTGCAAACAAATAAAAGGACTTGTGACGCCGACTGCAACAACAAACTAGTATTTTCATTTATACTATCATAGATTAATGTATTGTTTTAATCCTTCCTGAATTGCTGCACATGATTCCATGATTATTGAAGATGTGCAGTTTGGAGAAATTATTGATGCATATGATAAATCCCGGAAGCTTCGTCCAGTTGCAAGAAAGCGTAGCGTCAAAATTAACCGCGAACGTGGAGGAATCGCAAGTCTCATCACCTTGTCTTGTTTAGCAATTCGTGATTAAACTTTTTGCAGCAAGAGGTTAAAAGTTATTTCACTCATTTGCAACTAATTTTTGAAGTCTCTTATATTTTCTTCTGCTAATTCACGTACCATGGAAACCTCCGTTACGACATGTGTTGCGAATGAAATTACGCAAGAAAAAGGTATTTCTAGTGTTCTTCCAAGGTAGTAAGGAAAACACTTTAAAGAGGTCTTTTATTGGTCGCGAAGAAAAGAGAGCCTCGCAGGACCCTCGTTCTGCCCTTTATATTAAATCCTTCTCAGTTCTGAACCGGTTCACTCAGTGGGCGCGAGAGCATTACAAATGTCATTTGTAACATTTCTTCCCGCCGGTGTCACCTCAGTAGGCAGCTTCTACTCTCTCGCGCTGTCACATCTGTCCGCCTCGTGGTTTTGACACTTTACATCGAGTATAGCGATTTTAGTGGCCGGTCGTTCCAAAATACCATTCGCGGTTTGTATTTTTGCGCGGCGGACCTGTCCATCCGCGGCCTTGACTACCGCTATTACTCGTCCTTTCGGCCAGTGGTTCCTGGGTAAATTTCCGTCCGCGATCACTGCTAAATCTCCTTCCTGGATCGGACGAGTTGGGCGAAACCATTTCGTTCGACGAGTTAGTGTAGGCAAGTAGTCCGACACCCATCTTCGCCAGAATATATCTGCGTTCCTTTTCGAAGCTCTCCAACTGGTCAACGGTTTGCATCCGTCGGAGCTACCTAACAGTAAGTGGTTCGGAGTGATGGGGGCATCTAGCTCGTCGTTCAGCGGTGGTACGTACGTCAGTGGCCTTGAATTTACGTTGTTTTCTATTTCCGCCAGGGTGGACTGTAGGACTTCATCCGACGGTAGCTGGGGTAGGTTGAAGTCAATCAGTATCCTCTTCACCGATCGAACGAGGCGCTCCCAGCACCCACCGAAATGAGGGGCCGCAGGGGGGTTAAATGTCCACCTAAAATTGGAGTCACAAAATCGTTCAATTAGTTGGCCCTCATTTACTTCCTTGACGGCCGCCTTAAGTTCTCGCGACGCTCCTATGAAGTTGGTGCCCCTATCGGAGACGATCTCTCTCGGCGTGCCCCTTCTGGCGATGAATCGTTGAATTGCCAGAATGCAGGATGCCGAATTTAACGTATGTGCCAGTTCCAGGTGTATTGCTCGGGTTGTGAGGCACGTGAATAGGACTCCCCACCGTTTTTCCTTACGGCGTCCAACGACGACGTAGAGTGGCCCGAAATAGTCCAGTCCGGTATGCGTGAACGCACGTTGTGCCACTGCAGTCCGGCATCGTGGTAGGTTTCCCATTTGCGGGCTTTCCGGCTTTACCTTTATATTTTTGCAGTGTTGGCATGTATGGCGAATTCGGTTGAACTTCGCCAGGACACGAGGAATGTGAAACCTAGCTCTTATTTCATTGAGTGCCGTAAGATGGTTACAATGACGGTACTGTCTGTGGAGTCAGTGGCAGTGGAGAAATCATTGCCGGTAGGCATGGAAGAACTTAGTAACGCAAATCCGGAACCTGAGCGAGTCGGTCCGGTCGCTTACGCTGCAGGTGTCAGAGCTGCGGAAGGAGAATGCCGCGCTGCAGAGAAAGAACAACGAGTTAATGGCTGCAATGGCTGCAAAGGCCACCCCACAGGCGCCAAAACCTGTGGTGGCCAATAAGCAGCCACTAGCGGAAACGCAACAACAGCCGTCCGATGTAGGTGCCTGGCAGGAGGTGGCCAGGAAAAATAAGAACAAAAAGAACAAGAAAGCTGCGGTGATATCGCCGCAGGTGGGAGGTAGCCATACTCTCCCACCCAAGAAAACAACTCCCCCTGGACAGTGGGTGAAGCCTGTCCAGGAGGAGTGGAGAGATCAGACGAAAAAATGCGCTACGAAAAAGGCTATGAAGGATCGTGAGAGCCGACCAGTAGCTCTCCGTGTCATCCCGGCGGAAGATGCAAGCTGGGAAGAGGTGTTCCGCTTGGCGCGGCTGAACACCTCCTTAACGGAGCTACGGACGGAGGTGGTCCGCGCCGAACGCACACGGAGGGATCATCTGATCCTCCGTCTAAAGCAGAATGCAGATGGTCCACGAATGCGGGACCAAGTTTCCAAAGCCATTGGATCGCGCGGGGTGACCACGATCATTGCCGAGATGGCGTTTATCTCGGCAAACAATGTGGATTCCCTGGCGACGCCGGAGGAGGTGGCCGCTAAGCTGAAGGCTCAGTATGGCGTGGCCATCCCTGCAGAAACCATAACGTTGCACGCGTACCCTAATGGGTTGCAACGTGTTAGGGCGCGTGTGCTACGCAGCGAGGCAATGCTGTTGGACGGCAAGAAGCTGAGGGTCGGCTTCTGCGTCTCAACAATCAAGGCAGCAGAAGAGCCTAAGCGGAGCGCTCAGAGGTGCTTCCGGTGCCATGAGAGCGGGCACCGCTCCTTTGAGTGCAAGGGAACGGACCGTTCCAACTGCTGCTTCCGCTGCGGCGAAGAGGGCCATCGCGCGAGGAGATGCAAGGCCCCCGCTCGCTGTGGAGTGTGCGGTGTGGCACACCAGACCGGTGATCGGTCATGTCGAGGTATGCAGGCTACACGTTCACACGTGTAATGCAGCTGAACTGCCAGCGACGCGCCGTCTCCCAGGATCTTGCGATCCAGCATGCGCGTGAGGATCGGGCGGACGTTGTCCTTCTGTCCGATCCGCATCGCGTACCCACGAACAACGGGAACTGGGTCGCAGATGAGTCCGGGAGTGTCGCAATCATCGCGACAGGTAGGTCGCCAGTTCAGAGAGTGCTAGCGACTGGAGTGCCGTGGGTGGCAGCAGCCGTCATTGATGGCGTGCTCTTCATCTGCTGCTACGTTCGGCCTCTAGTCAACGTTGAGCGCTTTGTGCAGGTGCTGGAAGCCGTAGAGATGGTGGCAATGGGTCACCAGCGGATCGTCCTCGTTGGAGACTTCAACGCCAGCCATGAAGAGTGGGGCAGCCCTCGCTCGTCCCTTAAGGGCGAGGAGCTGCTGCTGACCTGCGAACGGCTAGGCTTGAAGGTGCTCAATCGCGGCAACACACCCACCTTCGTAGGGAACGGGGTTGCCAGCAAGAGCATTGTCGACGTATCCTTCGCCAGCCATGCCATCGCCGATCCGGGCGATTGGGCGGTCAGCAACCGGCCGACTCTAAGTGATCATCGAGCGGTATGCTTCATTGTCGCTGAAGCCAACCCCAGCCACCGAGAGCACCAGGCACGGAGCGCCGAGACAGATCGCGGACAATAACGAGGTGGATGATCACCAGGTTCAGCCCGAACATCTTCGCTGAACTATTGGTCGATCTCCGGCTCGATGATACGGCGAAGGATGTCAAAGGCCTGATGAAGCTTCTACGCGAAGCTTGCAACGCCACTATGCCGAGGCAGCAGTCGGGCCTGGGAGGCAACCGCTCGGCCTTCTGGTGGAACCCTCAGCTGGCGGAGTTGAGTACTGCCTGTCGACGAGCCAGGGAAGCAGTGCAGCAGGCTAGGGACCCGAAGCAGCGCGCTTGCCGGATGAACATGGCGCGTGTCGTGGAGCGCCAGTTCGAAGCGAAAATTCGGGCAAGCAAGCGTCGCTGCTTTCAGGACCTTATCAACGAGGCCGACTCGCTTGAGGGGAAGCCGAACACCGCCGGAGCGGAACCCTCAAGTGTTTGGCACCATCGTGGCGGAGCTGTTTCCCGAACACCCTGCGATGGAGTGGCCGGAGCCATCACTGACGGCGGCGTCGTCAGTCCGCCCCGTCTCCGAGGACGAGCTGCTGGCCATCGCTGCTTCGCTGAACCCGCGAAAGGCCCCAGGCATCGATGGAATTCCCAATGGCGCATTGACGGTGGCCATTCGGACGAGTCCTGGTACGTTCTGCCGCATTTACCAGGACCTCCTGGACAGAGCTAAGTTCCCGGCGCAGTGGAAGCGCCAACGGTTGGTGCTGCTGGCGAAACCGGACAAACCACCGGGTCTGCCGTCATCGTATAGGCCCCTATGCATGCTTGACAATGCCGCTAAAGTGTTTGAGCGCATAGTCCTGAGTCGGCTCAACGAGCACTTGGAGCAGATCGACACTGTCCGTCTCTCCCCCGCCCAGTGCGGTTTCCGTAGGGGGAGATCGACAGTGCAAGCCATTCAGGAGGTGGTGGCCCGAGGTTTTATTGGTACCCTAATTGGCCACCCTAATTTATTGGTATGTTCAAATATCGCTCAACGTTGCAAATGTTTTTTTGTTTATTTTGTTTTACAAGTGACTTTTACATTATGGTCGGGAAAGGAATTTCCGTTTTCAGAATAAGAAAAATTCACAAAAATGTAAAGTCGTCAACGAACAGTTCAGTTTCCTGCAAGTCATCTCTCTTCAAACATTTATTTAGACACTAAACTGAGCTTAGAAAGTCAACTCATTTTCTTCTCATGCATGTTTACATTTAAAAGTGTACAATATTTTGCAACACATAGCGCTATGCCGTTATTCAGTCAGATTCAATTTTTAATTGTGTTGAGTAGCGTTGGAAATGTGGTTGGTGTAATACATTTCAATATGGATTTCAGAGCGTAATGATTACGAACTCGAAATGGAGTTTTGAAGAGAACAGCGATACAGATAAAATATAAAGGAGAATGGAAAATTGTTTCCAGGCAGCTTCAGTGACGAAATAAAAATAATAGATAGAAAAGAAGAATGATTTTGAACGTCATACATGGATGGAGCAACATGTTACTTTTCCTCATTGCTATATAAATAAATTGATATGACGAATCCTAGAAAAAACATAGTGGATAAAAAAGAATTTTCGAAAGAGTTAAAGTGGAAAACACTAGGCTTAAAAAATCGGTTTTATTAATTTCATGACGTGAAAGATGCAAAGAATTAGGTAGAAAAATATTGGTAAGAACGGTTTGATCATACGAAATGAAGATTATAAAGAGAAATGGCAGTAGTGAAAAAACAAGAGAAGAAAGGATTTGATATAAAATCCTTTCCTTGATAGCTAAGATGGTTGAAAGCGTAGATTTGTTTAAAAAAGAGTGCAAATATTTTGAAAAAGTATAGCATTGCCAATTGGATAAGATGTGTCAAGAGTACCAGAGAAAGGTTGATGAAATGACATTGTAAATATTCAAAGACATAGTTAGAATAAAATAAATAAGCAAATAAAGCAAAATAAAATATACACATCAATAATTTAATTTCACAAGCATAAGTAAAACTGCCGCTTTATGTGTGTCACTTGCTAATATGTGTTGCTTATGGGCAACGGTTCCCTCAGTTGTCATGTTTGCTCTATGTTCTATACTTGTGAACAATTTTGACCTTGATTAAGCATGGTTAAATAGCGTACTTGCAAATTAGCTGGAGTGATAAAGAGATGACAGTCGCAACTTCAAGGAATATTAGTGACTAGCTGATTAACTGACGAATTCCGGTCGACGTATTTTAAGGGAGTATTATGCGACATTTTTACGGATGCTTTTATAATTCAAACTTTGACGTGTTCTATCGTTCTTCTAATTGGTTTTAAACTTTGCAGTACCTTGCTTTTTTCATCGAATAAGAGCATTCCGTCTCGCTTACAGGCGATCAAACATGGCTTTTGTAAGCCTCGTAATTCGTTTTTCACTCCATTCTTTTCCTAATTACGTGATGAAACAGACTTGTGAGCAGTGGCGCTCGAGAACTTTTAACTATCGCTTAATTTTGCGTAGCCAGGGACAGTGAGTTTTAAACCTTGAGTGAGTCTCAGTAATTTTTCATTTTATTTGTTCATCATTTATGTGCATTCAGAATTACTACAATTAATTCCAATCATTACATGTACAGTCTTAGTTACAGTCTCTTAGTCGCGAACTGCGTTGGCCGACATACTTACCAAACCAAAAACTGAAAGAGCTGGTCCCACAATCTCCAACGCGGGGCATAGCCAACATGAGCCTTCTGGCAAAGTCGACGGTTGCTAATGCAAACCCTGGTGATAACATCTGCAGCAGTATGGCAGTATGATGTCGTCATGTAGCTCGGATACGTCGTTGGTGTCAACACTTCCAGGGCAGCACACGTATCAGGAGCACAAACACCTGCCAGCTGCTCGAGATGAAGCAGAAAGTCGCTTCCTCGACTCTACGGCGACGTCTTTGACTTCTGGGATCAAACATCTGATGTCCGCCGCCGCCGGATCACGCCAACGATCGCCCTCATCGTCGGAGTCTTCATACGACAGAGTGCGATCACAACAAGCTCGGTCGTCGGTTACGCAGGACAAGAGACATTCGAGTAGTGTTCGATAGCTGTTCAAGGCGCCCATAGACACAACCACAAATGCAACATTTGGAAGTAGCAGCTCTTCCATGTCAGGAAGTCATCGAGGAAGTGTGGAAAGCTTATCGGATCAAGAATTCGCATGACCAGGACCACTTCATGCGACCCTGGGCAATGTTGCATTCTCGTGGAGTGCTCATCGAGGCTCTACAAGTGACCGCAACTGCCGTTGTGTACTGTCACTTTCAGCCGAAGCGCAGGCTCATCGTATCTCTTTTCCAGGGACTACCAGGGAGATGATGATTGTGCGCTTCACCTTCGAGAATGTAAATCTTGAGCGGGTCATTGTGAGTTGGATCAAGTGTTCTGCTAGTTACTTATAAATAGATTCAATAATTCATCGGTGTAAACATCGGGGTGCTTTCGAGGTATTAAAGTAGGTTGTGCATATAGGTTAGAACGTGAAAACACGTCGCTCTCTATGAAAAGTTAAAAATTGTGCAAAAAAACTGCACAGATTAGGCTGGAAAAGACAGAAAAAGAAAAATCCAGTGGGGCACCAAGTCTGTGCTCGTGGTGACAGCTCGGTGGTGGAGCCACAACAAGAATGGATACCGGTGGTGTTGGCCAGCAAAAGGAAACACCTCAACCTAAAGAGAGGGCTTTCAGAGGCTAAACTGAAGCGTAAATAGGAGGAGCAGCGACTCCTGCAAGCTACACCTCCACAGCAGCGACCAGCCCAAATGCAGCTAGGTGCGTGGCAGCGGCCTGTTCAACGCGGCTTGGAGCGGAGCATAAGAACAAGCGGAGATTCTGATTGAAAACGTGGACCCTTAAGCGTCGGCGGAGGACGTTATGAAGGTGCTGAACCAACATCTCCATAACCCATCGATGACAGCAGTCCAAGTTTGGTCGATTTGGAACGGTTCCCAAAAAAACTCGCGGTACAGCTGACGGGCTAAAAGGTGAGAGTCTTGTACACTGTCTGCGAAGTGCGCTTTGTCCCAGCGAAGACGAAGAAGAAGATGCGCTTCTTCCGGTGTCTGGAGCGAGGCCTCTTCGTAGCGAAGTGCCGCTCCAGATCCTAGCGGGTGATTTCAATGCTAGGAACGTTGTCTCGGGAAACGCCAGGACCACGCGCGAAGGAGCCGACCTGCTTCAGACAGCAGAGGTGCTTGGCCTACACACTTTCAACCTTGGCAACGAACCCACCTTTACCGGTAACGGGGCTGCCCGGCTGAGTGTAGTGGCTGTGTCGTTCGCGAGCTCGTCAATCGCTTGCGCCGACACATGGATCGTACCCAGAGCTACTCGTACAGTGATTATAAATACTTGCAGTGCAAGGTAACGATTCTAAGCCGATCCAACGCCAGCTCCCTATCACTACAGCAAGCGGGAACGCGTTGGAAAATCTGCCAGTTTGTTGCAACAAACTTTGAGGCAGCGCTCCGGAGAAGGAGAGTTCACTGGCAAGGCAGTCGACTCGGAGAGCCTTGTGTCAGCCCTTACCGAAGCCTGTGACCGAACGATGCAGCGAGTGGTCAGGTCCTCCATCCGGAAAACGAGAAACCTTTATTGGTGGACCCGGAGATTGAACGTTTTCGTGAAGACTACAGTGCAACCTGCGAAAACACCGGCGTCATCGGCGAATCCTGCGCTGAGAGCAACAGCGGCAGCAAGGCTTCAAGAGTCCCGAAAATCTCTGAAACGAGTGGTCCGCACCAACAAGAGCACGAAGTTTCAACAACTGATAGACGCGGTGCAGGATGACGTTTTTTGACGGACGAAGACATCCTACGACCGGAGTCTGTTGATGAGCTGCAGAACATCACGGTCACCCTGAACCCCAGGCTTGAATGGCATTCCCAACTCCTCGCAGCCTTCGAGGAAAAAGCTGTTGCGCTAGCCCTCCGATGGATGATCAGGATCCGCTTCGAGAAGCAGCTCTTGAAATTCGAGACCAGTGAAGGCCTAGTCACGTGTACGGTAACAGCTGGCGTTCCACAGGGGTCCATCTTGGGTCCCACCCTGTGGAACACATATTGTACGACGGGGTGTTGCAAGTCAAGCTACCTGCTGGAACCCGACTGATTGGATTAGCACATGACGTAATGGTGCTGGCATCATGAATCACCAGACTGGAAGTGTAGCTTCCTCAGCTCACCAGAACGCTGGAGTGCGGCATGTGAAGCAGCGAAACGCGTAACGTCGGCGCTTCAGCAGGACTGAAACGAGGAGCAGGCCCGACTAGCAGCGGAAACAAGGTTTACATCAATGACGCAGCTTAGGCGTGAACAGTGAATGGCGGTACGGAAAGCACGGCGAGAGGAACAGCGAGGCGTACGGCCTTCAACGCCACCTCCATCTCCAGCAACGGCAGCCCGACGTCAGGCGACAAGAAAGCGGATACGGCTCCATCGAGGTGCGGAAGCGGTTCTAAGGAACCTGCTGGTAAAGGAGGAAAGGATATCACAGGGCTACGCGCCGACGGAGTCATCATCTCTCGAAGAGCGTGGAGAGCGTGGTTCGGATGAGCAGCAATGGAAGCGGACGTCCCAAATCGCTGAAAGGGCTTATACCGCATCCTTTATCAATCTGCCAAGCTCTTGCGGGATAATGCTAACCGAAAGAACGAAGTGCTTGAACTACATGTTTCTTTTATTGTAGAAAATAAAGCACTTCATCTTCTAAACAAAAAAGTACTTGCCGTACAGCGTGAAGATCAACCAAGCGTTGGCACGCCACAACGTCATCCCACATGGCACCAGCACATGGTGATCAGAGTACAGCGGAGCGGAACGTCAGTTTCCCAGGCCCACAGCTTGCAACAGCATCAGATGGAAGACGTGCCAGTTTGTTGCGGCAAATTGCGAGGAGACACTCAGCACTGACGAGTTTGCCACGAAGACGATTGATGCCATAAGTTTGGTTGTAGCCCTAATCGACGCTAGCGATCGCATCATTTATCGGGTCCGACGATCATCATTCCGAACGAAAAAGTATCTCTACTGATGGTTTCCAGAAGTTGACCGGCTTCGGGAAGATTGAGTTGCTTCCAGCGAAGAGCACTGGCAGACAACGGAACCAGAGCTGAAAGCGCTAGCGCCAAAAAGGCTTCGAGATTGTCGAAAATCTCTGAAGCAAGCAATTCGCGCTCATAACAAAAGAACGCAGTTTCTGGACCTCATTGATACCGTACAGAATGACGTCCTTAGCTCTGGGTATCAACCCTTGAGAGTACAATCAGGAGGAGCAAAGAGGAACATGTTCAGCGCCTCAATGCCGCAGTTGAAGAAGACGGAGGAGCTCCTAGACATCGCCTCTAGGATGAGCTCCCGAAAGGCCCGGTCCCGGTCTCGACGGCATTCCCAATGCAGCAGTGAAGGCAGCGATCCGCGAACACCCGGAGGTTTTCAGGCGGATCTACCAGGACTGCTTCGACTGTTCCATGTTCCCGGATCAGTGGAAGAGACAGAAACTGGTACTGCTGCCGAAGCCAGATAAGCCACCAGGACAGAGCTCCTCGTATCCCGCACTGTGTATGTTAGACACGGTGGGAAAGGTGTTGGAACGCCTCATCCTGGACAGGTTGAACGAGCACCTGGAGGAGGCGTCACTGCGGCAACTGTCGGACCGGCAGTTCGGTTTCCGTCGGGGCCGGTCAACGGTGGATGCGGTCCGTAGGATAGTTGAGGCACGAAGAACAGCCATGTAGTTCGGCCGTACCAACGGTCGCGGCCAGCGATTCCTGCTCGTCGTCGCTCTGAATGTGCAGAATGCGTTCAACACCACGTGCTGGCACTCTATCGCGCTGTCGCTTCAAGCGAACAGGTGTACCAGTGGCCATCCAGGGACTGCTAAGGAGTTACTTCACAGGACGCAGACTCGTCTACGACACGAGTGAAGGTTCCGTCGTACGGCAGGTCACCGCAGGCGTTCCACAGGGGTCCATTACGAGACTGCTCGAAGGGCGCTGACTGAACAAAGGAGAGCGGAGAGGGAACCAGCACCACTCCCATCACCGATGACGGCGGACCGGCGACAGGCCATTGGAGATAGAGTGCAGCTCTATTGACAGCGGCAGCGCCTGTTACTTAGGCCGCAGTTCCGCACAGCTCTTCGCCAACAATGGAGGGCTGATGGCAGCGCGAGTAGTCCCTCGTCCAGCCCGTCTACCTCGTCGGATGAGAGCTTCGGATTCGGTCGTCGGCAAGCAGGAAGGACCACGGATGATGCCCATCGTCGTGGTAGTAGGTCTGCGGCCTCGGTTGCTGCTGTAGCCGAGGCGGACCTACCGAACCGCTGAGGTTCCAAACCACTGCAGTGGTCGGAGGCCCAGCGGTGAAAGGCGGGGAAGGGAAAGTAAAGAAAAGGAGAAATAAATAGGAATTAATGGATCTTCCAAACTAAAATAATCCCTTACGGGTACTTGGTTTGGAAGGGAGTGTTTGTTTTGTTAAAAAATAAAGCACGATTTTTATAAAAGAAAAGAAGAAGCCAGTTATCCCTGTAGTATCAGTTGTAATAGAGGCCACGCTGTGTCAGTGTCCTTCCGAACAATCCTCTCTAAACAAGAAAAGTTTTTTTCTTAAAATACACCATTCCTATTTAGAAAATTTTGCGGATGAGGAGATGGAAGTGCAATAGGAGTACCACCAATCGTCGAATGCATTGACTCTCTTGCCGCCCTGGCGTCACTTAAAAACTTTCCGCCCTGGCGACCAGAGACTTCCGTGCCTCAAGCATTTATACTCTTCGAAGGAAGGATGCGTAATAGAATTCCACCACTCCATACCCTGGATTTGCAGCTTACACAACGCCCATCGTTCCCGTCTGGCCGCTGGACGATGATTCAGCTACGGGCGCCATACGCACCATGTTGCCGCGGTCGAATGATGTAGCACTAGATAAGTTGCTGGTCCGATATGTAATAACGAAACCGGTCAATAGATGGCGCTAGAACTGGTAAGCCCATGAGGCTCGGGCCTAAGTCGGCGAGGAAGACGGCACGACAACAAGCCGAGTCGGAGATCGTTGGCTCGATCGGACGATCGGGACGATTAAGGACAATCGGCGCGAAACTGTCGGGTTAAGGTCATTCGCAAATTAAAAGTGGACCAGAAAAAACACTGTTTTTTGGAGCTACCAAATCAAGAATAAAAGTGGCAGCTGCCAGAAAGTGCAATTACGGTTCCAATATTTTATCTACTCAGGTTCCGGAAAAAAATTGATTGCAACTATTACTGATGTAATACAGCCGTACTTTGGTCATTGGTACCATGTTTATCAAAATAATCATTACAACAGTGTTGCCACGGCAGAAATGCTTTATAAAAATAAAACTTATGTATGTGGAACAATTCGGGAAAATCGTGGGTTACCAAAATTATTAAAAGATTAATCAAAAACAATTCAATAACGGGAAATTTGCATTTGCATTTGCATTTGGATTTGCAAGAAAAGGGCCAATTCTGCTACTAACGTGGAAAGACAAACGATTAGTACGCATGAAATCCACTATTCATGATGCATCGATGAAGTCTACAAACAGGAAAAAAATAATTATCACTTCGGAAAATCTCAAGCCAAAATGTGTATTAGATTACTACAAGTACATGTCGGGAGTGGATCGTACCGACCAGTACTTGGCCAACAGCTACATTTTTAGTAAAAACCATAAAATGGTACAAAAAATTAGCATTTTTTTAATAAACAGTTTCTTAATCAACACATACATAATTTTTCGTTCACATAGTGATGCCCATAGTGAATCAGGAAAATGCCCTATAGAAAATTTATGCCCGAAGTAGCAAGAGAATGGATATGTGCGGGGGACGATAATAATTCGAGAAACGTTTTATCTCAGCAACAGGATTCTCAAAATAACCCCTAAGAGAACTTACAAAGCGAACATGTTCTGGAAAAAATCATAACGAATCATAAAAAACGGCCAACAAGGAAATGTAAATTTTGTAGCGAAAAAGGTTTACGTAAGGAAACAAGATATATTTGTAAAGCATGCGATGTGCCATTACATGCATATCAATGCTTCTTCAAATATCATCGAAAAATTTGAATTACCAAAAAATATTTCCTATAGTTTTTCAAAAATAAATAAAAAAATGTCCCCTTCTTGTATGAAAAATAACGTAATAATGAAGTAAATTCGTAATTATTTGATCTGAAATTGGTTTAGCATTCTCTACGGGCAGCGCATTTTTTCACGATTTTTTATATGGATTGGTCAAGAGAGCCAAGAGAGAAATAGGACATGCTAAGCTCTCCAGCGCCTATGATAACAAACGTATGCCGTGATACCAGTACGATCTGGCTAAAAATCGCCAGTTCACAAAGTATTAAAACTGTAAATGATGTCCAATTTGGCTGAAATTTGGCAAACATGTTTCTTTTTACATTCGGTAAAAGTATTAAAAGCTTCATCCACCCCCGCTAGATGAAAAGGGGGGCTCCCATCCAACTCCCCCGTCTAACAAATCTATAATTATTACTAAACAATACAAAGAGCCAACGCTCTGACTGAACTTTTTCATGCATGTATCTTTTTAAATTTTATAAAAGAATCCAAATCGTCAGATACTCCGGTGGGGAATAAATGGGGCTCCCATACAACCCCAAATCAAGAAAAAAGGGGGGCTTCCATACAATCACAAAAAAGGGCAAAAATATAACCACAAAAAAGGGATGCAAAATACAAATGAAGACCGAAATATCCGCAATTCGGGAAACATGTTTCTTTTAACTTTTTCGAGCAGAAACTAAAGCTTCACTTATCCCGAAAAAAAACGAGCATCTTCTATACCATTCGCTACCCTTATTATGAAACAATATGTAGGTCTGAATTTGTCTGAACATGTTTTTATAAATCTGTTCGTAAAAAGCCAAACTCTCCTGGCCCCTTCGAGGATGAAAAAGGAGGTGGTCTCCCATATATTCCCTTTCACAGTAATTGAAAATCGTTGAAAATACAAATGACATCTGATTTGACCTAAATATTGCGTATGCGTTTCTTAAAATTCTCTATGCAATATGATATGATGAAGTGAAAGTTTCCCGGTTTAGTATATCTTTTCATCATAAAATATCACTGTGAAGTAATTATATCGTCGAAATCAACTGAAATTTTGAATGTCATTGTATTAAGTGATAAAATTTTAGTTGATTTCGACGACATATGTAATTCAAAGTCCTCTTCCTATTCCAAAGTTCCTATTAGAGTATTGGAAAATATGGTCAAGCACAGCAATCATGTCTGATTTAAATGAAATGAGGAAAATTCTTAAAAAAGTTTTTATTTACAGGAAAATCAGAATGGGGACGTTGCAGCTCTCCCGGTTGGAAACAAATTGATGGGAGGGTATACAATACCTATTCAAAATACTGAAAAAAAATGCCCAAAATAACACATATCGTTTAATTTAACAACAACTTTTCATGTACGCCTTAACACAGTCTATGCGACAAGTAGCAAAATATCATAATCTCCAATGTTGAAACGGGAGTATGCAACCTTAATTTATCCTTATTATTCCGTTTCCAGAATAAAAGAAAATCACAAAAATGCAAAGACGCCAACAAACAGTTCAGTTTCCTGCAACTTTTCTCGCTTCTACTATTTATTTTAATGCTAAACTGCACTAAGATACTAAACACTTCCTCACTCCACGCATGTCAAAATTTATACGCAAGTGTAAAATATTTTTCAACATATAGTTGTAAATAACGCTAAACCCTTAATCAATAAGATTCAATTTTAAATTGTATTGAGTTACATTGGAAATATGGTTGGTGTAATATATTTAAATATGGATTTCAGAGCGTAATGATTACGAACATGGAATGGCATTTTGAAAGTTAACAGCAATGCAGATAAAATATAAAGGAAACGGAAAATTGTTTCTAGGTAGCTTCAGTGACGAAAAAAGAATAAGAGATAGAAAAGTAGAAAGAAATTGTTTGTAATACATGTCATACAACTTGCTACTTTTCCTCATTGCAATGTAAATAAATTGATATGACCGATCAAAGACAAATGATAGTGGATAAGAAACGATTTTCAAAAGAGTTAAAGTGGAAAACACTAGGCATAAAAAATCGGTTTTATTAATTGCATGACGTGCAAGATGCGAAAGGTTATGTAGAAACTTACCCTGGAACCACTGGCCGAAAGGACGAGTAATAGCGGTAGTCAAGGCCGCGGATGGACAGGTCCGCCGCGCAAAAATACAGATCGCGAATGGTATTTTGGAACGGCCAGCCACTAAAATCGCGATACTCGATATAAAGTATCAAAACCACGAGGCGGACAGATGTGACAGCGCGAGAAAGTAGAAGGTGCACTACAAGCAAAATTTGGGATGTATCGTTCGTCTCGACGTTTCATGAGCTTGTCACCTCTTCGATCCATACAAATTTCCAATCCGTAGCGTTGTGCATGGGTGTGTTTGCTATCGTCGTGAGCATCGCGCGTACCGCTCAACACCCCGCTCCACATAGCTCCCACAAACTAGCTCATTTTTCTTGTCACTCGTATCAGCCGGGGTCGTCACGAGTTTTTGTTCCGTTCTGTCTGTACCAAAACTATCACCGCACTCGTCTTGAGCTTCAAACCCGTACTGAGCGGCCCTAACGTAGCTCAATCACTCAATGTTATTATCAGAACGGAATGCCCGTGGAACAACGACTAGAAGTTTGTAGCGATCGCTTATATTTAGCGAATTTCAATTAGGGGTTTCCCATTCTTAATAAATTAATAATTTCAAAATAAGTTTAACCCTTTCCGATGCCTCAACAAAATGGTTCAGCCATTTAAGCAAATCACACAGTAGAAGAAACCCGGAGGGAAAACCGTATGGGACAATTTATTTTATCAATTTTGTAATCGTCGCGAAATTGTCTAAATTACGTTTACGATAGCTTTTCCTATAGGAGAGATGCATTCATAAGATGCCATGCATGCGAAATTCATTGACTTCAATTTAAAGCATAGACCGGCAATTGTTTCTACGATTGGTTTGCAAAGCACATTTTCATAACGATTCAGGTGATTGTTTATATTAACAAAATATGGTATTGAATTTACTCATAACCGAGGGTAGGCTTTCTGGCAAAAGGTACAGCAATTCGTACATTTAGCCAATCGCTTCGATCAGAAAGCTATTGGATTGGTTTTACCCTTAGCGAAGGAATTCTGTTTATGATAAACACCGAAGAAGCAAATCCAGTACAATTGAAAGTATGCGGAATGATAAGGAATGATTGGTTGGCGAAAGGAATCACGATATCGGGGGATCGATGGATATTACCAACGTATTTATTACCGATCGATATATTACCTACCGAGCTCCATCACCTAAACATGGGAAACGGAAGTCCTTCCCTGCAAACCAGCCAGATATGGATAACGCTTTTGTAAGGTTGAGTTAAAGTCCGTAATTATGTTCAATGTTTTTTTCTACTTTCATATAAATAATATCGACTGTTGAAAGATTAGTTTTTTATATTGTCAAAAACATATGATTTTGACTGAAATATTTACGCTCATATCTCTTGATGGTTCCTACTCATTTGCTCGAAAGATATAATTTAGTGTGTAAGAAGTTTAATCCAAGCACACTTAGCGCCAAATACCCTAATCATTTTTTTTAAATCCACTAAAAATATCTGTCTTTTTGATTGTGATGTGCCGACCATGAACGTGAAATAATGGTGCAGATCAGAAACAAACTTGCGAGACGGTATTTTGCTAGGCAAATTCAAGTCAGTTTCACGTTATGGGTAATATGGGGTTCTCAGCGATCTCAAAATATATTTTAATCGGCGTCATAATTTGGCCTTAAAAGAAAGAAAGTCAACCGTTAGCAACGGGGCACATAATATGAGACTCGACGGCTGAATCGGTAAATTTTCGACGCTCAATCATTTCAATACAAAACTTCATATCTCATCAATTCTAACTTCTCCCCTCTCTAATTCGACCCGAAATAATTCAAATTTGCAAAGCAAAGAGAAGAGAGGCAGAAAAAGCAAGGCAGCCAAGCACAACAAGACCTAATCAGAACGAATACAGAGCATAGGGGGGGAATCGTTTCGACACTTAGAACACTCAGAGCTAATGTTCCACTCCGACATGCACTCGCGGCCACACGGTCAAGAAGAGCTTGAAGCGAAAATAACGAGAGCAGAGCGTACGGGCGGGCCTGAGCTTCCTTCCACATGGATTTTTTTTTATTTCATGATCACTCAATTTTACGCGAGCGCCATTGATTTGCAACACATGCTAGGCAACATCCTCATGAAACGTCGACTTTTTACTGCATCTCGACGTCGACGCGACGGTCGAGGCGACGATACGAAACGTCGGCTCGACGGTCGAGCCGACGATATTTAACGTCGCCACAGCCCTAAATGCTAGTCGTGTGCCTACTAAGGTGACACCGGCGAGGAGATATGTTACAAATGACATTTGTAACGCTCTCGCGCGTCTGCTGAGTGAACCGGTTCAGACGTGAGACGTGACCGGTTCAGACGTGAACCGGAAAGGATTGAGTATAAAGGGCTGAACGGGGGTCCGGGGAGGCCTGGTGAGTGAGCATCGAGCAGTCAATCCGGAGGGACGTGTTTGTTGCGAGCGATTTTACAAGTGGTTAGATCAGCGTTACTAACTGTGAATTTCATTATTTTTTAGTGCATCCAGTGTGAAACGTGGCTGTTCACCGCTTGCGATGAACGGCATGAAGAAGAAGCGGAAGCCCCCCCCCCCCCCCCGCCAACCATCGAAAGGGAGCGTTGATTCTGCGATCAGCGTGCCCGTGGACAAGCGTCGCCGCGAGGAGATTGTCCCTGCCCTACTGACGAAAGCCAAAGCTCTGTGGTAGCGGGAAAGAGACAAAAGATGATTTTCTACCTACCCCTCACCGGTTTGAGTGATTTTGGGTGATTTTTCCCCGCCTGGCTGCACGAAGCGAACGAAATGGGCTAGATTTCTCCGCTCTGCACCTTCGTACCCTTGTGCGTGTGCATGTGTGCGGCTGCCAGCAGCGATTTTGGGTTTGTGTGAGCGTTTCTCCAAATTCTAAGTCCGGCCGATGCGTCGGCGAAGAGAACTTAGCAAATTTGTGGATTGAAGCAAACGGCGAAGAGTATGAGTAAGTTCAAGAGAAAACTCAAACTGCCAGTGTGCAAGTGCTGTTCTTGGAGAAAGGTCGCGTCATCGCAGAGGAAGCGTTACCGTAGAGGTAGGTTAAAAAACATCGCAATTGGAGTTTGAACTGTTTTCTACTGGACGATGAAGGCGTTTATTCCCCGTACACGCAGCTGAAAGACACCACCGCAAACAAAACGCAATTCAAAATGAAAGAAAACAATAAAATGTACTGTATTCTCTCTTGTACGTTCTTCCGTCTGCGCGTTTGTTCTGAAAGAGAACACAGTCGTAAGCGCGAGCGAAATTGCGCTCGCGGCTTGCGTTCTCTCTACCTTGAAAGAACCTGAACTGCAGAAATGAGAAATGAAAGCGAAGGGGAACGAGCGCTTCCGGCCGAGGCTTACATTTTGTCGACAAAATCGCAAAAAGGAAGCCTTTTGAGAGCCTCCGTCGTGATTTATTTTGAGTTATTCCTGCCAATTGAGTTAGTTTTGTTCTCAGATGGATTTTTTTGTATTGACATTCACATTCACACAGTCAAGGGCTAGTTGGGTGTTACTTTTTTTTAGTTTTTTTTTGGGTTTTTCGCGATATACGTTGTGCATGCTTGTTGACCTGTCAGTGTGATGAATTCAGTCATATTGAAATCCTATGTATTGCAACTAGTGCGGTGTTTTGGTTAATTTTGGCAAATACTATCCGAGCAGAACACTAACAGAACATAACCGGGCCTTTATCTTATACAGGAAATTAAATTATATACTCACAAATATGGCAGAACAACCCTCGAATTCCCGTTCTATTTCGCGCTTCTTTTGGTAAAGGCTGTGCTTACGCCTTCAGATCTTCCCTCGATCACCGCTTAAGTATTTTCGAAGTGGCACTCCAATTCCAGCTAGCCGATTAGATGCATTTCATTCTAGTTCCGTTTCTCTACTTCTTCAGGAAAAGGCTCTGCTTACGCCAACACCAATTCCAGCTAGTCGAATAGATGCATGTGACACCACTAGTTGCATTTCTCCTCTTCTTCCGGTAAAGGCCGTACTTGCGCCTTCGGATCTTCCACCGCTTAGATATTTTAGTAGTGCCACACCAAATCCAGCTAGCAAATCAGATGCATGTCACAGTAGTTCCGTTTCTCCTTTTCTTCCTGTAAATGACGAGCTTGCGCCTTCACATCCTTCACCGCTTATTTATTTTCATTACCAATTTCACCTACTCGTTCAGGTACAAGTGGCACCAGTTCTATCCTCACTAAGACGGCTGTGCCAACTCGGTCGGAGGTTCCTGGATTAGCATATTTTGCTAATACTAGTTCAAATCCGACAAATTCAGACAATCTGCAAAAGACAACCAATTCCAACGATAAAAATTTAACTGATATATATATAGAGAAATGCAAACAACCAACAAGCAAATGTTTGCATTAACCACGAGCGTTATTCAGCTGAAACAATTGTTAAAGAAACAATCTATAAACACACAGCAAACACATGTGAGAAAACCGCGTTTTCAGTTTGACAAAATAGAATGTTATGCTCAGTTGGAATTGTTTGCGATTTTTTAAAAGATGAAAATAACTTCAATAAATTCAGTCAAAGCTTGTTAAACGAAATTGTTACAAAAGTTCCTGAAAACAGGATGAACGATGTGCTGCATCTAATAATGTCAAACTCATTTTTAACGAATTGCAGTTGGTTAGGAAGTGGAAAGAATGGACCGAAAGTGGCACTTGTAAATTTTCCATTTTTTTCACGAGTTATTTAGTGTTGTTAATGGTGACCAAGCTACCAAATCAGCCGTAGAATCTTTATTAAAAAAAGCTGTGGCATTCTAAGAGTCCAATGAAAATTACTCATAGAAGCAACAGTGTGAGGCATACTAGAAAAGTTAAAAGTCTTGAAAATTCCTAATAACTTATTTAAAGTGTATAATATATAATGTTTGTATAAGTTCTGTTGGCAAGGTAGAAGCAATACTACACTGATACGGGAATGGATCCGAAGCTTCTAGAAAGATAACATAGGCTCTCCATTCCCTACACCTACCCAATACGTCCACGACGTACAGAGCGGTAAAATGTCTCTCCGAATATCTGAGCTTGGGTATACGGGGAAACCCAACCCCTTGCGAGGATGGGTGATATGGCTGAATTGGGGGGAGGGAGAGATATCAGCGTCTGTTCTCCATGTCAGGGGTGGCTGGTGCTCTCTTTTGTCCTGGCTTCACACGGGACTTTAACACAGCGACGAACACAACACCCGGGACGGAACAGCTGTGAAGCGTAGGTCCTCCGACGAGACAGGGGGTTGGGGGAGAGGCCTTGCAAGCCACCACCAATACAAAAGCAACGTACAGAAACCAAGAAGGTAATTCGATTCGGAACTACGGCAAACGACCTACGCTACGAAAAAGGATTAATGATTGGAAACTCGGTACATGGAACTGCAGGTATCTTACCTCTCCCGGGAGTACCAAAATTCTCGCAGAGGAAGTGAGAGTCCGCGGCTTCGAGATAGTAGCACTTCAAGAGGTACGCTGGAAGGGTATCTCGGAGCGCCGGTACAATAGCATTTTGCATGATCTACCAGAGTGGTGGAGACAAGCACGAGCTCGGTACGGCGTTCCTTGTTATGGGTGCTATGAGAAAACGTGTGATGGGATGGTGGCCGATCAACGAAAGGATGTGCAGATTGAGGATCCGTGGGAGGTTCTTCAACCTGAGCATTATTAACGTGCACAGTCCACATCTTGGAAGCACCGATGATGATAAGGACAACTTTTATACGCAGCTGGAGAGGGAGTACGACCGCTGCCCACAACACGACGTCAAGATTGTCATCGGTGACTTCAACGCTCAGGTCGGACGGAAGGAGGCATTTAAATCCACAATAGGATGTTTCAGCGCCCACCAGCGGACGAACGACAATGGGCTTCGCCTTATAAACTTCGCCTCCTCCAAGCACATGACCATTCGCAGCACCTTCTTCCAAAACGCACCTCGATTCAGCTACACCTGGAGATCACCAAAGCAGACATATTCCCAGACATATTGACCACGTTCTCATTGATGGAAGGCACTTATCGGACATTATCGACGAACGGACATACAGAGGAGCTAACGTCGACTCAGACCATTTCCTGGTCATGGTTAAGTTACGCCAGAAACTCAGCGTAGCCAATAGGCTACGATCCCAGCCCACCCCAAGGCTCAATACAGATCGGCTGAAGCAAGCTGATGTGGCGAGAGACTTCGCGATCGCGCTGGGGGAGGCACTGCCGGAGGATACCACCACCGAGGCGATGTCACTCAACGACCACTGGCGAATAGTGGAGCAAGCCATCAGCAGCACGGCCGAGCGAATAATTGGCCACGTAACACGTAACCAGATGAAGAAATGGTTTGATGATGAGTGCAGACGAGCACTATCCGAGAAGAACACAGCGCACACCCGAATGCTCCAGCGCGTGACCCGGCAGAACGTGGAAAACTATAGACGACTGAGAAGGCAGCAGACCCAACTCTTCCAGGACAAGAAGCGCAGCTTTGAAGAATCGGACGAGCAACTGATGCAACAGCTCTCTCAGTCGGGGGAAACCCGCAAGTTCTACAGGATGTTGAAGGCGGCAAGAAGCGGTTTTACGCCTACGATCGCGATGTGCCGCAACGTGGAAGGAGACATACTGTCGGACGAGCGGGAGGTGATTGACAGGTGGAAGTGCTTCTATGACGGACACCTTAACGGAGCAGAAGCAGTGGATACCAGACGAAGCGCAAGATGCAGAATTGAGCAGACCTACGATAACGAACACAACTATGACGAAGTGCCTCTGCCATCCTTGGACGAAGTCGTCAGCGCCATAAAACAGTTGAAATATAACAAGTCAGCTGGCAGCGATGGGCTGGTGGCCGAGCTGTTCAAGTTGGGACCGGAGAGGCTTGCCGTTAACATCCACTGGCTGATCAGAAGAATTTGGGACCAGGAAGAACTACCGGATGAGTGGAAACTGAGTGTCATACACCCAGTCTACAAAAAGGGCGACAGATTGGACTGTGCTAACTTCCGAGCCATCACAGTCCTGAATGCTGCCTATAAGATCCTGTCCCGAATATTTTTCTGCAGACTTGCGCCCCTTGCTACAGATTTCGTTGGAAACCACCACCGACCAGATCTTCACTCTACGGCAGATTCTCCAGAAATGCCGAGAGCACAAGATCCCTACGCACCACCTATTCATTGATTTCAAGGCGGCCTATGACACCATAGATCGGATGGAGCTATGGAACTCCATGCAGCAGTACAGATTCCCTAGGAAGCTGGTATGGCTGTTAAGGGCCACCTTGGATGGGGTGCAGTGCAAGGTGCGAGTGACGAATATGCTTTCGGAACCGTTCGACTCACACCGGGGTCTGAGGCAAAGGGACGGACTCTCCTGTTTACTGTTTAACATCGCTCTGGAAGGTGTCATACGAAGCGCGGGTTTCGACATACGGGGCACGATTTTCTCCCGATCTCTCCAATTCCTGGGCTTCGCGGATGACATTGACATCATCGGACGGACATCTGTGGCGGTATGCGAGGCGTACACTCGACTGAAACGCGAGGCCGCTAGGATTGGTTTGAGGATCAATGCGTCGAAGACCAAGTACCTGCTTGCCGGTGGCTCTGATCGGGATAGAGCCCGACTTGGAAGCAGAGTAGCAGTTGATGGTGACGATCTTGAGGTGGTAGAGGAGTTCTGCTACCTTGGTACGATCGTCACTTCGGACAATAATGTGAACAGCAAAATTCGAAGACGCTTTGTTCAGGGAAATCGTGCCTACTATGGGCTCCATAAACTCTTGCGATCCAGAAGACTCCAGCAACACACAAAATGCACGATATATCGCACACTGATACGCCCGATAGTCCTCTATGGCCATGAGTCTTGGACGATACGGGCGGAGGACGCTAACGCTCTCGCCATTTTCGAGCGGCGGGTGCTACGGACTACTTTGGTGATATTTGTGAGCTGGGCGTGTGGAGAAGGAGAATGAACCACGAGCTAGCTGAGCTGTATGGCGAGCCGGACATCCTGACGGTGGCGAAGGCCGGCAGAATTCGGCACGAGGCGCAGAGGAGCGCAGCGAGTTCGGTGGCTGGACCAAGTGGAGCAGGACCTGTCGGAGATTGGGTGCAGCCGGGGGTGGAGGAGAGCAGTCCTGGACCGAGTTTCCTGGAAACTGATTGGTAACCTGGGCTTGTCAGCACGACGTGCTCAACTATGAGCGGGCCAAGAAAGAAGAAGAAGAAGGGACGAGCCATTTGCATCCGACCTACAAACGCGATGGCTTAACTTTCTAGACAAATTAGCCATGCTGAAAAACATCAACATACCACGTTGGCTTTTAACGGATCTACAAGCGACGAATCTTCAATTACATTGTTTTTGTGACGCATCAGAGAAGGCTTATGGAGCTGCTATCTACCTTCGTTCTACTAACACCGATTGAAGTGTGACAACCAACCTCATAACCGCAAAATCGAAGGTAGCTCCGTTAGCTGATTCCCGTAAACAAAAGCGAGTTTGTTTGCCCCGGCTTGAACTTTCGGGAGCGTTACTACTGGCCCATCTGTATGAGAAGGTATCCAGCGCATTGCAGCTTCAAGTGGAGACTGTTTTCTGGTCTGACTCCACTATAGTTCTACACTGGTTAGCTGCAATCCCATCCCGCTGGAAAACGTTTATTGCTAACCGAGTTTCTGAAATCCAGCATATCACACAAGGAAGAGAGTGGAAGCATGTACCTGGAAAGCAGAACCCTGCCGACATCATATCACGGGGAATGGATGCAGATCAACTGAACACTTCCACCCTTTGGTGGCATGGACCGGAGTGGTTAGCTAAATCAAAAAAAGATTGGCCACATACGCATCCCATTGATCCTGATAACTTCAACACGGCGGATCTCGAAGAACGGAAAGTATGCCTACCAGCTCATACCGTTTCTCAAAATGAAATATTTAGCCTTCGATCAACTTACACTGGACTACAGCGTATAGTGGCCTGGCTTCGTTGATTCAGGTACAATACGAATCCTGCAAACCGTGATCAACGAAAACTGGATCATCTCAGCTTGGAAGCACTAGCAGAATCTACTCTATGGCTGGTTCGCGTCGCGCAAGCTGAATCCTTCAAAGAGGAAATTACTAACCTAACGAAAGGTGTTCCAGTCAACAACAATTCATCACTAAAACAACTGGCTCCAGTTCTTCAAGATGGATTACTTCGAGTCGGTGGAAGATTGAGACATGCTCCAATTCCGATGGACCGAAAGCATCCGTACATTCTACCGGCCAACCATCCTCTTACGACAAAAATTGCTACCTACTATCATCGAAAATATCAACATGCTGGACCACAACTTCTAATCGCGGGTATGAGGGAGAGATTCTGGCCATTACGAGCGAAAAATTTGGCCAGAAAAACTGTGCATTCCTGTCACACTTGCTTCCGTTGTCGTCCCACATCAATACAGCAGATCATGGGGGATCTTCCCGCAGAACGAGTAACACCAACACAAACATTTTTACACACCGGAGTCGATTTGTGTGGACCGATATATTACCGACAGGCACATAGGAAGGCTCAACTCATCAAGGGATACATAGCAATTTTCATTTGCATGGCAGTGAAGGCAGTACACATCGAGCTAGTTGCTGATCTGTCTACAAATGCCTTTATCTCCGCACTTCGACGCTTCATCGCTCGACGAGGAAATCCAGCCCTGATCGAATGCGACAACGCTAGGAACTTTTTGGGAGCTTCTAGGGTAATTGCTTCATTGAATAAGTAATTTAATCATCAGTGGCAATCATCTGTGATAACGTCCTGCATCGACAATTGCATCAAATTTAAATTCATTCCACAGCGTTCACCTAACTTTGGAGGTCTCTGGGAAGCTGCAGTGAAGTCCTTCAAAACGCACTTCAGACCAACTATTGGAAATGCTGTCCTCACAAGTGAGGAACTCAACACTCTACTGGTCCAGATAGAAGGATGCATGAACTCCAGACCACTAACACCACTGTCCAACGAGCCATCCGATTTAGAAGTCCTTACACCCGGTCATTTTTTGATTCATCGTCTAATCGTGTCCATGGCAGAACCATCGTTAGAAGACTTGCCGTTCAATCGCCTCGATCGCTGGCAAAGGGTGCAAGAGTATCTACGTCGCCTGTGGAAACGATGGTCCACCGACTACTTGTCCGGACTGCAACCGAGAACCAAGTGGACTAAACAGAAGGCCAATGTGCAATTAGGAACCATGGTGCTGCTGAAGGAAGAAGGACTACCGCCTTCAAAATGGTGTCTCGGACGCATCATACAAATCATCAAAGGAGCTGATGATAACGTTAGGGTAGTTGTCGTGAAAACGAAAGAGGGCGAATTCAAGCGAGCTATTTCAAAAATATGCGTACTTCCAACTTTCGAACCCAACGAAAATCGCTGAAAGAAGCAATTAAAAAAATTATTGTTGAACTACAAGTAATTCAAGGGGGGCAATATGTTACGGCCAGGGTATAAGAAGTAACGGTAATCGGTCCCAGCCCGTTAAGATACCCTGCACATCTTGTATCCTTCACATACAACCATTGGTTTATTTTCCTCTTCCGGGTACTCTACATTTTTGTTCTGTTCCGCCAGTCAGGCGCCAAGCAGCAATTTCTCCGCAAAAAATCCAAATGGCTGGAAAACCCCAAAACATTATTGAACCGGATTGTCTAGGTAACACTCGATCCTCGCTTGCTAGGACTCCGGGTGCTATCTTTATTTACCCACGCCTACTCTTTTTATCCGTCACTACCCAGCAACGGGCAAAATCGACGCCGCGGACAAGTATAAATACGGCCTAAAAATCAGTATAAGAAGTAGTCACTTACAAAACTCCATCGTGTACACCTCGTGAAAGAGAAAATCGTTAGTCAGAAAAAACTCTTGCAACCAATCTCAACCACTTAAACAGGGAGAAAGAATCCCCATGAATAGATTCTTCGCTAAGGAAAAAACGTTTATGGTTATTGAAAGCAGTAAAACCGAAACACCCATCAAAATGGCGAATCCATTCGCGTTTCAAAAGGCCATTGTTCTAGCTGTAAACGAACAATCTTTAAAAGCGTCTCTATTAAAGGATGGCAGACTGCTTACATTACTTTGTAACAAAAAACAGACTGTTGGAGATCGGCTCGTACTTAAGTGTTCGTAATAAGAAAATTTGTCCAGACGAGTTCTTTTAACTAATTTTCCATTAACTCTTTATTCAAGTAAATTGACGATGGGGTGGCGGTCGTTTTTTACGCGTTAAAAAAAATTCACGTCCTTTCTTTTTGGTTTCGCCATTGGAAAAGAAAAGCATTTTAATCCCATGGCCCCCTCGCGATGGCCATTTTTTTCCCGCGTCATCCCTACGATGTTTTTCCTCTTTGTCTCCATCCCTTCGGTAACGGCCATACTAACGTTCGACTCTTGTCAATACCCCACATAAAGTAAACTTTGGTTATTACTATGATTTGAAAGTGGAGTTATACATCCCTAAGCCGATGCGATGCATGAACTGCCTAAGACTGGGGCACACAAAAAAGTTTTGCAAAAGTAATAAGAACTAGAAAATCCTGATAATACAAGTACCAACCAAAAAACCATAAATTGCACGCCCCGCAATGAGATCACTAATACAACAGAAATCACAAAGATCAATACTCATACAAATACTACAGACAATTGCATTCTTTCCGACACTGAAATTCCACCGTATAATAACAAATAAATTGTACCCTTTGACGAGCGTACAGCATCGCCATCGGACAAACAAGCATCAGACATACACAGAACACTCACACCATTATAAAGAGCTAACATAATAACAACTATCTAATAAAAACAAAAACCCAGCCTTAACATTACAAGCATCCTCAACGCACCCATTAGCATGTTTAATTTAGTCCAATACAATATTCAAGGGCTAAAAAACAATTTGGACGAATTGAAAAAAGTAGCAACAGAAGCTAATTTTGATGCCTTTTGCTTACAGGAGATATGGACAAATCCAAATTCTAACACACTCCCAAAAATGAAAGGTTACAACATAATATATCAACACCGAGAAGACGGCTACGGGAGTAGCTGCATCATATTAAAAAACCGGTATAAGTTTGAAGAAATTAATATTTGCAAGAGTAATAAATTCATACAAACCACCGCGATTAAAGTGGCAGACCCTAATATAATAATAATATCGATAACACCCTCAACTCCAAAGAAAACATTTGAAAAAACTATGGAAGAAATTCTAAATGCAACCAATCTACATAAAAATACGATAATTACTGGAGACTTCAATGCGCACCACGAAGCGTGGGGGAACCCATAAACAGACACTACAGGTAGAGGACTATTGAACCTCATAAATAATTCTAGTGTTTCCATTCTGCGTAACAAAGAGCTAACCTACATCAATTCTGACCCAAGAAAAAATAATACAGCTATAGATCTGACTATCATACCGAGTAAGAAAACTCTAGATATAACTAGAGAGGTAACAGAGCAACACTTAGGAGGAAGTGGTCACCATATAATTAAAATCAAGTTGAATTCCCCAACAAGCCCGGCTATGAGAGTGACCTATAATAAGGCTCGCATTGAAAAAGAAATCTCCAAGCTAGAATGTGAAAAAAGCATTGATTCTATGTAAAAAAAGATTCAAGAAATAGTACATAATGACAAATATACCACGGCCCATGTTCCCAAGTGTTGGTGGACAACAGAGCTTCAGCAGGCATGGAAAAACAAGAATCAAGCGTGAAAATTTTTTAATAACCACCAAACGTTAGAAAACCTTATCAATTTTAAAGGGGACCCAGCAAAATTCAGATATTTAAAGAAGCAAGAGAAAAGAAAGAATTTTGAATTTTGGCTAGAATCAATAGATTCAAGTGCATCCACTGCTCAGCTCTGGCACATTATTAGAAAGTGTCACGGGAAAAATAATATCTCTCCAAAAAATAACATAATAAACAGCAGCAGTCAAAAGGCAAAGGAATTCTTAAAAGTCAACTTCCCAAAGACACATCGTCGAGACCAAAGAAGAACAAATAAGTACGAATCTGAAAAAGAAATACTTAATTATGAGTCTTGGCAAAATATCCTCAAGAAAAAAAGAATACATCGCCGGGATCTGACAACATATCCTACAGAACACTAAGTCTGCTAAGCAAAAATAACACTCTATCCATCATTAAGGAAGTTAATAAAATGTATCAAGTTGGCAAAGTTGCAGCTAAATTTAAAAAAATCAAGATAGTAGCCATACATAAAATGGGCAAAGACCCAAAAAAACCGAAAACTTCAGACCAATCCATATCATCGTCTTCTATGCCAAAGCCCTTGAGTGGTTTTTCCGCCAACAGCAAATTATCGAATGGTTTCGGAAATTACTGCTGTTCCTGCATTTTGGACGAAGCTACCACTTCGTCCAACTTTTGTTGCTGCTGCTGTTGGGCTCGTGTGCCCGAACGAGAGTGGTTGTGCCGGAGTAAGTAGTTTTTTTCCAAAATTTACGCTGGGACCTGCTGGAACATCTTGCATGGTAAATTTGCGTATGAGTGCGATTTCTTACAGTAACAAAAAACCATGCAAGCAAACTTGCAACATGCCAACGAACAGCGATAATGTGGGCTCAAATAAATTCAAAATTCTTCAAAATAACATACAAGGTTTGAATAGCAACATTGACTAGTTAAAAAGAATTACTGCACAGACAGACATTGTTGTAATATGTCTCCAGGAAACCTAGTATCACACCACTCCCAACATTGAACAACTACAATATTATTTCACAATGCAGAGAAGATGGATATGGAGGCAGTGCCGTTTTCATAAAAAAGAGGTATCAGTACGAACAACTTAAAATCTCTCTTAATAATAAACACATACAGGTCACCGTTATTAAAGTAGTCAAGCCAAGAGTAAGCATAATATCGCTTTAGGTAAAACCCAATACCCCACTTAAAAGGTTTGAAAATCTAGTCAAAAAAATAATAAACCTCACAAACCACCATAAGTACACGATCATTGCGGGGGATTTCAACGCCTGCCATGAGGCATGGGGAAACCACTTCACTGATACACGGGGTAACACCTTGTTGAAACTGATTAACAGCTTGGACATGATCATTCTGAGCAACCAAGAGATAACGTACATAAACTCAGACCCCAGAAAAAGAAAGTTTTAGACACAATCAGAGAGGATACAAACCTCCATATGGGAAACAGTGGGCACACAGTCATCATTACACGCCTCAACTTGCAATCCACCTCAGATTTAAGAGTAATAGTTAACAAAGCACGGGTCGAAAAACAGCTAGCTACGTTACATTGCGAAAAGAACATAGAAGCAATTACGGAAGAGATCCAAGGTATCTACCAGAAAAACAGACACGTCCCCAACTCACATCCCCAATTGTTGTTGGGCAGTGGAACTACAACAAGCATGGGAAAAAAATAAATCCAGGACCAACTTCAATAGAAATCGCACCATAGAACAGTCATATGGTATTTTTAAAAGACCTAGCTAAATTTAGATACCTCAAAAAGCTAGAAAAAAGGAAAAGGTTTGAAGCATGGCTAGAGATGATTGACGCAGACTTATGAATCCAACATCTATTACCAGAGTCGCAAATGAAATTTAAATTGTTTAACAGTCCTCCACGCGATCGTGGAGGACGTGTGTTGGCAGAACGGACAACGGCCAATAATGGCTCACCCAACGGCCACTAACAGCCCAACGACCAGTAACGGACTGGTGACGCGAGTTCGGGCTGGGGCGCGTATAAATATCGATGCAAAACCCGGGCTCCTTCTCTCTTTTATCGACAAGCCAAAGAATAAAGGTAGTAATTTTAAAACTCTCCTTTCAGAAATTTATCTCCTTCAATTCAGAACTCCTTCAATTTATTTTATAAAAAAAGAGGTTGCATTCGCAACATTTTTAAAAATTACTCCTCATTTAAATAAAGTTACTGAGTTCAGACCAACGCTATTGTCACCAACGGTCAATTCGTTTATTAAATCTCGAAAGAGTGAAGCGAGATTCCCGCGCGCGCGAGTATTACGGAGAGTAAATCTCTTCACGAAGAGTGATCCGAATTGTGTCGTGTGAGTGAATAAGGCTGAAAATGCAAGTTGACTCCGAAGTGATCGAAATCACCGTCACGCATCCGGAGGAACCAGTGCAACAACAAGTGCCTTCAGCAAGCTCTAGGATGAGCCATGGCACGGGAAGTGATGCTACGCCATCAGCAACAGCAAGAGAGTCCCTCACTCGAGATGTCCTGAGGAGACAAATAGAAGTTGAGAGACGTAGGCGAGAATTTGAGCATGCCAAAGCCATGCTCGAGCTACAAGAACGAGAGCTCGAGATCGAGGGAGGGATCTCACTTCAACCCGGTGAGCGCCATCGGAATACAAATGAGCGCGAAGCGCCTAAACCCCTTCGCGTCAAAGGACGCAAAATCATTTTCCCCAACGACGCCAACGTTCAGCCGGTCGGGAGGAACGGCGGAAAGTGGAGATCACAGATTCGCACGGTTCATGATCACCCCACTTTCACCGGTCACGCCAGCGTATGATCGGACGGGGGAAATAGATGCTAACGCCGAGCGTTATTACGAATACATTGCGTGGCGCAGGGCAGCGGATGAATCGCTCAGGCAGACCCACGGTCATCGTCCGAATCACCCTGATAGAGTCTGCGAGATGGCGGGAACAAAGTTCATGGATGGCGGTCAAATACCAAGCCACCGACTATACAGTAATGGCAGCTTTGGCGCCACCCGACTAAGTGAAAGCCAAATTGCCGCAAGAAAGGTTGCCAAGCGGGATTTACCCATTTTTTCTGGAGAAGTAAGGCAGTAGCTTATGTTTATTTCCAACTTCGAAAACTCACCGGCGATCTGCGGGTATAGTGACGAAGAAAATTTGCTACGCCTTCAAGTCGCATTAAGGGGACCAGCGCTTGGGTCAGTAGAACATTTGTTGTTACTGCCCTCCGGACTCGCCGAAGTGATGTCATCCCTCCGCGCGCAATTCGGAAGACCAGAACTCATCTTGGACACAGCTATAGAGAAAGTGAGAGCCATGCCAGCGCCCCGAGTGGACAGATTCGAAACGCTAGCTGCATTCGCGATCGCAGTTCGGAATATGTGCGCAACAATTCGCGTTTCTGGCATACCCGACTACATGTGCAACGTGGCTCTGGTAAAGGAATTTACCGCCAAACTACCCCCTACAACGCGTTTAGAGTGGGCCAGATATAAGCAGAAACAAAAATATGTATCCCTATCCGATTTCGGCAAATGGATGGGTGAGCTGGCTGAAGCCGTTAGCGGCGAGATAACACCCCAAATGGCGCATAACGAGACCAAGCCAAGGCAAGCCATTATAAGAAAGGGCGGACAAGAACGCGGACCCGCAGCTCATCTAAACCACACAACTCCTGAACGAAGATATCACTTCGTCAACGCACATGCACAGGAAAAACGGCGCACAACATCCCCACAATGGCCTTGTCCCCTGTGTCAAGGAAGTGGCCACACACTTGTAGATTGTGACCGGTTTAAGCAGTTAACTGCAACCGAGAGGCGTGCATACGTAAAAACACGGAATCTGTGCAAAAAGTGTCTCGCATGGCACAAAGGCGGATGCTACATACAATCTCCATGCGGGAAGGATGGATGCACGAGCATGCACAATGCACTTCTGCACGACAGCGACAGCGACAGCGACAGCCACAAGTTCACACAATCGGTAGATCGACACTGCCTCACACACACAGCCACCAACGACGGAGTCCTACGGTATGTGCCTGTTACTGTATATCACGAAAACAAACGTGTAGACACATTTGCAGCAACCCACGCAGGGCGCAGCAATCCACGAAATATCACTGGCATATACACTACGAAACTTATCACTCTCGACACAACCACTGTCGATGGAACAATTAACCGAAGCATACAGCTACTTGAAGGGACTGCCAGTGAAATCCTACCACAAGGCAGTGCCCAGGATTTTAATCGGGATCGATAATGCCCGCCTTGGAAAGCCGCTTCGTGAAGGCGTGGAAGGCAGGCCAGGTGAACCGTTAGCATGTAAGACACGCCTCGGTTGGACCGTCTCTGGACCATGCCCGATTGCAACAACCGCTTCACCAAAACAAATTCGCAGTTGCTTTCACATATGTGACTGTAATGAGAGTGATAGGAACGATGCCCTGAGGAACTACTATTCAATCGACTCGATTGGTATTTCCCGTTCCGCAACAGAACTTCGGTCGGAAGACGAGGATAGGGCCATGGGAATATTAGCGGCCAAGACGCGCTTCACAAACGTACGTTACGAAACCGGCTTGTTATGGAAATATGATGAAGTTCAGCTTCCCTCGAGTAAGGAGATGGCTCTCAGACGTCATACGTGCTTAAAGAGGAGAATGGAAAGAGATCCGATATTAGCCAAGTCCATAACCGACAAAATGCTCGATTACGAAAGGAAGGGTTACATACGCCGCATGACAAATGCTGAACTACAGGAGACAACACCACACGACTGGTACTTACCAAATTTCCCTGTAGTGAACCCGAATAAACCCGGTAAAATTCGCATGGTGTTCGACGCGGCTGCTAAGGCAAGCGGTGTAAACCTGAATTCATTTCTGCTAACGGGAACAGACCTATTAGTGGGACTAATCGCGGTGCAGTACAAATTTCGTGAATACCGCGTGGCCGTTAACGGTGACATCAGAGAGATGTTCTCGCAAGTCCAGATGAGGAAACAGGACCAAAGAAGTCAGATGTTTTTCTGAGAGTGGCCGGAAAATTCTAACGAACAACCGGCAGTATTCGTGGCCACGGTGATGACATTCGGTGCGGCCTGTTCTCTGAGTAGTGCGCACTACATACAAAATTTAAACGCCGATAAGTTTGGCGACCAATTTCCGCGAGCCGTAACCTGTATAAAGTACGAACATTACGTACATGACATGCTGGCCAGCGTTGAAACAGAAGAAGAGGCATTGAAACTGGCAGAACAAGTCAGGTATGTTCACGCATGTGGTGGATTCGAAATTCGTAATTGGGTTTCAAATTCTAAGTGGATTGTCGACCAACTGCATTCAAGCAAAGACGTAGAAACGAACATCAAGATACGCACCGACGAGAAAACGGAAAAGGTTCTCGTGATGTGGTGGAACACGATATCCGATACATTCACTTTCCGTTTGAACAACAGGCACGACAAGTAGCTACTGGTTAGGGAAAGATTGCCAACAAAACGTGAAGTATTACGCGTACTTATGTTAATATACGACCCACTAGGCCTAATTGGACATTTTTTAATAGCACTGAAGGTCCTCTTACAAGAAATGTGGCGAGCTGAGTACGAATGGGATCAACAAATCGATGGTTACATAGCTGAAAAATGGGCAGCATGGCTCGCCGTACTCCCTAGTCTGGAGGAAGTTAACATACCCAGATGTTACCGAAGCGTGACATCCTCTCGAGTCCAGAATGTGCAGCTACACGTTTTTTTGCGATGCGAGCGAGAGTGGAATGGCAGCAGTCGCCTATTTACGTTTTGAGGAACACCGATCCATCGAATGCGCTGTGGTTGGTTCGAAGACAAGGGTAGCACCTCTCAAATTTTTGTCCATACCACGCCTCGAACTACACGCCACAATATTAGGAGCCCAACTTGCCAACTCCATAGCAACGTCACACCGCATAAAGATCACGAATAGAACGCGTTCTGGACGGACTCTCGTAACGTTATATGTTGGTTAAAGTCAGACCATAGGCGATATAATCAATTTGTCGCATTTCGTGTCGGAGAACTGCTTGAAACTACCGATGTCAATGATTGGCGTTGGGTGCCAACGAAAGTGAACGTAGCCGATATGGGAACAAAGTCGCAGAAAATACCTCAAATGAGCCCGACGAGTACATGGTTCCGAGGACCGGACTTTCTCTGGGAACCGGAACACAAATGGCCATCCGCAAATAACGTTCGTGAAGAAACAAGCGAAGAATTGAAACATCACATACAGTTGCACCACCACGTAGTGATCGATCCACTCATTAATTTTCAGCGGTTCTCGAAGTGGGGTAGACTTTTACGGACTGTGGGTTACGTTATACGATTTGCCACAAATGTTCGTAGCCGTTGTCGAGCCAATCCAACCGTAAAGGGACCCTTAACCCACGACGAACTTACTCTAGCCGAACGAATACTGCTCAAAGAAATCCAACGGGAGAGATTTCCCAACGAAATCATTCATCTGAATAGCGGCACGGAGATGACCAGCCCTCTGTATAATTTGTCTCCTGAACTTGATCAGCACGGCGTAATAAGGATGCGCGGGCGCCTTTCAAACTGTAATCTTATAGAAAAATGACTGAGGAAACAAATTATTCTGCCAAGACGACATCATGCTTCAGACCTAATAATGCAACTCTACCACGAAAGGTACAAACATACCAATCACCGTTCGGTGGTGAACGAACTACGTGGCACATACTACATACCACGGATTCTAGCAGAATACAACCGCATCCGCCGCTCCTGCCAGATCTGCAAGAACCGTACCGCAGTTCCAATCCCGCCGATGATGGGTGATATACCTCGACAAAGGCTAGGAATCGCACAGCGCTCGTATTCATTCACAGGTCTCGACTATTTCGGGCCAATGCCGGTGGTCGTGTGTCGTCGAACGGAGAAGCGCTGGGGGGCGCTATTTACTTGCATAACCACGAGGGCCATACACCTTGAACTTGTTCACTCGTTAACAACAAACTCATGCATTTTAGCAATTCGCCGATTCATCGCGAGACGAGGAAGCCCTAGGGAAATAGTGACCGAGGGACTAACTTCGTAGGAGTAGCACGTGAACTGAACGCGGCCTCTACGGTCGATGATAATGCTGTAACGAACGGCCTGCGACGAAAATAGCGGTACTAGACGTACGACGTGAGGACACGATGCAACCAGCCAACGATTGCTCTTTGAAGAACCACGTGGGACAATTGACACTTGCTCCGATGAGTGAGTGAACTGTTGTAGCGTTCACTGGGGGAGAATGTCGCAAATGAAATTTAACGGACTGGTGACGCGAGTTCGGGCTAGGGCGTATATAAATATCGATGCAAAACGCGGGCTCCTCCTCTTTTTTATCGACAATCAATAAATAAAGGTAGTAATTTTAAAACTCCCCTTTTAGAAGTTAAAAAAACTCCTTCAATTTATTTTATAAAAAAGAAGTCGCATTCGCAACACGATTTTTCATACGTATTGTATATTCATTCTAAGATTTGACGATGTTCGCTTTATGAAAACGCCTTACAATTTTTTTTAAATAATGGAACCTTTCTAGCTTAGACCACTTGACATTAAGAAAGAGCTTAATCAGAATAAAAAAATAGTTCACTAATGTTGAAAAATACTTAGACAACATGGGCAGCCTTTTGCAAGAAAAAGATCAAAAATCATCTTTGTTCCTATTTTTTCTACCGATTACTAATGTCCAATTACCGATATTCGATTTTTCTAAAATCTGGTTCAAACGCTTATTTTATGTTTGGTAAAAAAAATCAAAACTTCACTCTCTTAGGAGGGTGAAAAAGGGGCTCCTGTATAGCCCTTCGTAGGAACAGTTAGATAATATTCGCTTAAAAAGTACAAATAACATTCGAATTTACAGAAATTTTAAGCATATGGTTCGTGTCACTTTTTTCCAAGAGAAACAAAAACTTGAACTTCTCCGATGGAACGAAATCAATAACTCTTAGAATCAATAACGTTAACTAAAACATATACATATTCCTTCGTATTTTGACTTTATTTTATGAACTCAAGTAGCCCTCGAATGGTGGGGAAAGGAATGGGAGGCTCCTATATATTTCCTCTTTGCATACTCGCTTTTTTGCATAATTCTCTATGCAATATATGTCAGCACGACATGCTCAACTATGAGCGGGCCAAGAAGAAGAAGAAGAAGAAGCTGATGGAGATCAACAATGTTACACCGATTGGAGGACCTGGTCTGATAGTCGAGGTAGACGAGGTCAAAATCATTTGGTAAAAGTACTACCGGGGTCGGAATAATGTTTTCCCCACAGAGTGTTTGGTGCGAAGCATTTGTCGTGAAACAAAGGAGGTATTTCTGGTGCTCGTGGAATACAGAAATAACGAAATTTTAACAGCGATTATCAATGTGCACGTTCGTATCGGTTCCCGAATTGTAACCGACTGTTGTCCCAAGTACAATTTTCTGGAACAGCATGTATACGAACATGTCGCTGTTCATCACTCCTACCCACTTTGTGTATCCTTCCGATTCACTAATTCAAATTCGAAATGTAGAAAATTTTTGGCGGTGGCTTTAAGATTTTGTGAAAACAAATGGACCAATCAAAAGAGCGACGAATTTAAACCAATACCTAGCGGAGCATGCATTCCTCCGTAGGAAACATGCAAACAAATTTACCGCTCTTATGAATTATAACTTATTTTTAAAACTAATGGGTTTTTCTAATCCTTGGATCGCTAATACATTCCGACCTCGACATGCTGCTATACAGAAGGCAAAAAAGCTGGATTTTAGAGTGATGCAAACGACCAGAGTAATCGATTTGGTGATCTGAGTTTTTTGTAAAAAAAATCAGGCACATCCCGGTTTATCCAAGATTCGTGCCTTATAGTAATCAGTTCGTTTCGGTTCAGTGCGTATATGCGTTACTTAACAAAAGAGTGAGTTAAATCAGTGTTAGTAATGGTGAGCCAAAGAGGAGTCATAAATATTGACCCCTTGAAGGTGCCAGTGAGTACACCGGCTGCCGATTTGTCAGTGCCGATGTGTACCAAAAACTGGGGATTTAAACCTCACCATTAGAAAGGATTCACTATAGAACCTCATCTACAGTCGCCTTCATTGAAGTGAAGGACCAAAACGAAGTACATCGCAGCGTAGAAAACAACGATAGGAAATACACCATAATGTGTCAAAACCAAGAGTATCAGATCTCCTTGGAAATGAACGAAAGCTCTCGTCTTATCAAAGTATACGACCTGCCTAGCCGAGTCATTGACAAACACATCATCGCAAGCCTTAGCCAATATGGCAAAACAATCTCCATCATTTAAGGAGTATGGAGTAATCTATATCTGTGTGCTGGATCACCAAACGGATTTAGACATATAAATATGGTGCTACAGTAACCAATTCGTAAATAACAATGCAAGGTCACCATAAGGGTTTTGATCCAGAGAAGATCCGGCGCGTTCTTGCTTCGGTCAAAGCATGTTTAAGGTTGGGAATCTTCTGGAATTGGCCGAGGGGGAAACTCTTGACATTTCTGGTGCAAGAGGTCTTAGCACCCTCGTGAGTCTCTTGGAGACTTTGTTCAATCTTAGAGGCAACAACCTTGAGGCCATTAAAGATGGTCTAGAAGGACGAACTAGAGTATATTTTGGAACTCGACGGCCGAAATTGGTAAAAATGTATTTAAGCCCTCGTCCGACAGCATGGGTTGGTTTCTGGGGAAATATACGCCTAATGGTATGCAATCTAATATCTTGACAGCATTTTCAACTGCACTAGCGAATATTTTTTGTTTTCAACTAGATCAAACATACTATAGCTGATTTATTCAAGTACACATTATTCAATTTGGCCGTTGAAAGTAAAAATAATTTGTTTAAATCAAAACAACTAGCTACGTTGTGAATTTTTATTGCTAACCGTTCGTTGTAAATTTTAGTTGCGTAGAATAATATTTTGGAATGATTTTAATGTATCTTTTTTATTTCATAGAAAAAATTAACAAAAAATTGGTGAGAAAACAAAAAGCACTATAGTAAGACTGTTAAGGTTTGCTTGCGTAATTATTTAAATATCATACTTTTAAGTGGAAGGGGTACACAATTAATGTTGATGATATATTTGTTTTTAATTTGATCAATTTAAAGCATGGTATTCATGCACAAGTTCAACGCGATTATTGATTGTTTTGATTTTGTTTGAATCATAACAATATTGCGCTACACTATGGATTTTCATCACAAAACATTCGTTGTTTGTTATAATCGCATAATAAAATAAATTGGAATGATTTTAATGTATTTTTTTAAATTTCGTATAAAAAGAAACTAAAAATAGATATGATAATAAACACTGCCCTAATGAGACGATTAAGGTTAGGTTGCGTCGTTCTGCTGGTTTCGGAAAATTGAAATGCTATTAAATTGATAAACAAATCAACAAGCTCTATCTAGAAATATTTTTACATTCTGCAACAAAAACTATTAAATTTGTAAAATAATTAATTTTGTAGTTGTTAATATTAAATGAGCGAATTATAGTACCCGTTTGGTTCCCCACGAATAATCATTTTATTGTTTCAGTAGTTGAGCTATGCAGCAAAGGCTGCATGTGTGGAGAAGATCAGTAAATTAAAAACAGTTTTATATACGACGATTCGATTCAATATTATCATTTGTGTCTGCATCGTCTGTTTTAATGGTAAAAAACAGCGATTTAAAAAAATGGAAATATATGTTGTTCTAGTTCTATTCTAGTTAATTTGTGTACATCCTAAAAGGACTTTGCGGGCTAGGTCGTCCGATTCTATTCTAATAAAGTGACCATCCCAACGGAGCCTGTGCGCGCCTAATTCGCTTCACGACCGTGAGGCTATCGTGTAGAAAATGGTTCTCGAGGTTTCCACTCTTGAGTCGTAGATGGCCCTCTTTAGCGCCAGGTTGTAATTCGTGAAGCTCCATAAATTTCGTCTTGGGAAAGAGTACCTCCTGAAATAGATAATTTATAAGGATCGATTCGCACTCGGTGACAAACAAATGGATACGATCGTTTTACTCCCGATCCTGGTACATCCTGGATCCCCATACTTACATCCTGGTTTGCACATTTATTATTATAAGACAGGAATCTGCGTAGACCTGTACGTTGTTGCAGATCACCGTTTACATCTTCCTAAAATATAGCTTTCCTGTTAGTATATACATTAGGCATTTGATGTAAGAATACACTTTTGCCTTCTGTATACTCCAGCTGGCACCACGTGGAGGTCGGAAAGTATTAGCCAACCAAAAACTAGAAAAAAAGCATTAGTTAAAAGCACAAAATTAGAGCGACAAACTTAAACCCATACTTGATTCACATTAATAAGCTCCATCAGAGCAGAGTGTTCTACGAAAAGCATGCTCCGCTAAGTATTGATTTAAATTTGTTGCTCTGTTGGTACCCTTTTTTTAGAAAATCTTTGAGCCACCGCCAAAGATTTTCTACATTTTGGGTATGAATAAGTGAATCAGAAGGATTCACGAAGTTAGCTGAGTGGTTAGCAGCGACATGTTCGTATCCATACTGTTCCAGATGATTGTAACCACGCCAACAATCGGTTACAATTTTGGAGCCGATACGAACATGTTCGTTGATTATGCCGGTTAAAACTTCGGTATTTCTGCGTTCTACGAGCACCAGAAATATCTCCTTTGTTTCCCGACAAATGCCTCCCACCAACCACTCTTTGGGGAAGGCATTCATGCGCCCCGGTTGTACTTACGTGTCGAGATTTTGGTCTCGTCTATCTCGACTGTCAGACCTGGTCCTCCAATCGGTGAATCGTTGTTAATTTCCATCAGCAACTCCATCCGAATTTCGCCGAAGAGCTTCAGCACTGTGCGAGGGTTCACTTTAGCTTCTTTTGCTGCAGTTTTAGCTCCAACTCCGATGCTCCACATGTAGAGCAAAATCATTCCCTGTTTGAGGGAGTAGCGGGTGTCTTCGAAAAATGACTGTGAACGTACGGATCTTTCGGCGTTCTGGCAACCACGTTTTCCACACACCCACTTGCATCTGCAAAATAAATTTACAAGATGTACACACGTAACCTGTTTCTTTGTTAAGTACTATGTACGTACTAAAGTTACACTAATAATTATTCTGCCTATCTAGTTTACTTTCCTGTCTCCGTTCCGAACACCTGTTCTAAGGAGCATCGCTCCTTGGCACCGACTGCAGATTTGGCTGCTCCGCAGGATGCCTTTGTCCATCTGCCAAAGGACGGACCTGACGGGATTCGTGAATTGACTCAGAACTGTTGCAAATGATTCTCTTTCCATTATTTTTAGTCACTTGTGTTATCGATGTTTGTTTAACCGAGTAGTGTTGTTGATTTACTCTAGTGTTTTGACGGTTTAGTGTTTTCAAAAGTGACAGATGAAAAAGTCCGCCAAAACACTAGAGTAAATCAACAACACTACTCGGTTTAGCAAACATCGATTACACAAGTGATTAAAAATAATGGAAAGAGAGTCCTTTGCAACAGTTTTGAGTCACTTCACGGATCCCGTCAGCTCCGTCCTTTGGCTGATGGACAAAGGCATCCTGCAGAGCAACCAAATCTGCAGTCGGTGCCAAGCAACGATGCTCTTTAGAACATGTATTCGGAACGGAGACAGGAAAGTAAACTAGATAGGCAGAATAATTATTAGTGTAACTTTAGTACGTACATAGTACTTAACAAAGAAACAGGTTACGTGTGTACATCTTGTAAATTTATTTTGCAGATGCAAGTGGGTGTGTGGAAAACGTGGTTGCCAGAACGCCGAAAGATCCGTGCGTTCACAGTCATTTTTCGAAGACACCCGCTACTCCCTCAAACAGGGAATGATTTTGTTCTACATGTGGAGCATCGGAGTTGGAGCTAAAACTGCAGCAAAAGAAGCTAAAGTGAACCCTCGCACAGTGCTGAAGCTCTTCGGCGAAATTCGGATGGAGTTGCTGATGGAAATTAACAACGATTCACCGATTGGAGGACCAGGTCTGACAGTCGAGATAGACGAGACCAAAATCTCGACACGTAAGTACAACCGGGGCCGCATGAATGCCTTCCCCAAAGAGTGGTTGGTGGGAGGCATTTGTCGGGAAACAAAGGAGATATTTCTGGTGCTCGTAGAACGCAGAAATACCGAAGTTTTAACCGGCATAATCAACGAACATGTTCGTATCGGCTCCAAAATTGTAACCGATTGTTGGCGTGGTTACAATCATCTGGAACAGTATGGATACGAACATGTCGCTGCTAACCACTCAGCTAACTTCGTGAATCCTTCTGATTCACTTATTCATACCCAAAATGTAGAAAATCTTTGGCGGTGGCTCAAAGATTTTCTAAAAAAAGGGTACCAACAGAGCAACAAATTTAAATCAATACTTAGCGGAGCATGCTTTTCGTAGAACACTCTGCTCTGATGGAGCTTATTAATGTGAATCAAGTATGGGTTTAAGTTTGTCGCTCTAATTTTGTGCTTTTAACTAATGCTTTTTTTCTAGTTTTTGGTTGGCTAATACTTTCCGACCTCCACGTGGTGCCAGCTGGAGTATACAGAAGGCAAAAGTGTATTCTTACATCAAATGCCTAATGTATATACTAACAGGAAAGCTATATTTTAGGAAGATGTAAACGGTGATCTGCAACAACGTACAGGTCTACGCAGATTCCTGTCTTATAATAATAAATGTGCAAACCAGGATGTAAGTATGGGGATCCAGGATGTACCAGGATCGGGAGTAAAACGATCGTATCCATTTGTTTGTCACCGAGTGCGAATCGATCCTTATAAATTATCTATTTCAGGAGGTACTCTTTCCCAAGACGAAATTTATGGAGCTTCACGAATTACAACCTGGCGCTAAAGAGGGCCATCTACGACTCAAGAGTGGAAACCTCGAGAACCATTTTCTACACGATAGCCTCACGGTCGTGAAGCGAATTAGGCGCGCACAGGCTCCGTTGGGATGGTCACTTTATTAGAATAGAATCGGACGACCTAGCCCGCAAAGTCCTTTTAGGATGTACACAAATTAACTAGAATAGAACTAGAACAACATATATTTCCATTTTTTTAAATCGCTGTTTTTTACCATTAAAACAGACGATGCAGACACAAATGATAATATTGAATCGAATCGCCTTGCATAAAACTGTTTTTAGTTTACTGATCTTCTCCACACATGCAGCCTTTGCTGCATAGCTCAACTACTGAAACAATAAAATGATTATTCGTGGGGAACCAAACGGGTACTATAATTCGCTCATTTAATATTAACAACTACAAAATTAATTATTTTACAAATTTAATAGTTTTTGTTGCAGAATGTAAAAATATTTCTAGATAGAGCTTGTTGATTTGTTTATCAATTTAATAGCATTTCAATTTTCCGAAACCAGCAGAACGACGCAACCTAACCTTAATCGTCTCATTAGGGCAGTGTTTATTATCATATCTATTTTTAGTTTCTTTTTATACGAAATTTAAAAAAATACATTAAAATCATTCCAATTTATTTTATTATGCGATTATAACAAACAACGAATGTTTTGTGATGAAAATCCATAGTGTAGCGCAATATTGTTATGATTCAAACAAAATCAAAACAATCAATAATCGCGTTGAACTTGTGCATGAATACCATGCTTTAAATTGATCAAATTAAAAACAAATATATCATCAACATTAATTGTGTACCCCTTCCACTTAAAAGTATGATATTTAAATAATTACGCAAGCAAACCTTAACAGTCTTACTATAGTGCTTTTTGTTTTCTCACCAATTTTTTGTTAATTTTTTCTATGAAATAAAAAAGATACATTAAAATCATTCCAAAATATTATTCTACGCAACTAAAATTTTCAACGGCCAAATTGAATAATGTGTACTTGAATAAATCAGCTATAGTATGTTTGATCTAGTTGAAAACAAAAAAATATCCGCTAACGCAATTGAAAATGCTGTCAAGATATTAGATTGCATACCATTAGGCGTATATTTCCCCAGAAACCAACCCATGCTGTCGGACGAGGGCTTAAATACATTTTTACCCAACCGACTTCTTAGCATTTCACGGGCTTAAATTACACCAGACTGGTTTAGCTAAAAATGGAACATAAAATGGAATGCACATAGAAGAGCAGTTGCATGCTAAAGCTATTTTGCGGCTTCTGCGAAAGAAGTTCATTTGGAGTTGTAAAGCAACGTAACGACAGTAGGTTTTTTGTCCGTGGTACAAGACGTGGACTATGTTGTGAAATTTACTCCGAGAACGGTGCAACTTTTGAAGATGCTACACGAGCTCGAGATGTTACACAAATCATCATCACATCCAATCGAGCTATTATTTTGATTCAAAACCCCAAATTTCGACAGACTAAGGAAAGCAGCAGATAAGATGACAAAGTGTCATCTTTAACAATACTCAAGCTCAGCTAGAAATTTCCTTAAGACTGATGCTATATTGTGCTACAACAGATAGAAGCATCAATTAACTCCCGTCTATTGCTGCCGATCTCGGATGATCTAAATGGTTTTGCTGCACTGACAACAAAACATTTACGAAGCAGAACACCAATCAATGCCGTTTCAGAATCTGACTAGGACATATAATTTCAGGGAACTATAGAATTGGCTCGTTCATTCAATATATGAATATGAAATATTTCTACAAATGTATCAATTGTTATAAATATGTGCTTTGTTTAATGTTATGGAACAATATGCAGTGTACTTTTTATGCATAGTTACAAATGTGTACAAATGTGTTACAAAACCATTGCGTAATACCTAATTTGCTTAGTAATTTTGTTGTACTTTTCAAGTGTGACGTACTTAGTTCAATATTAGACCTATCTGGTGACTAGAAAGGCATATACAAAAAAAGGCAAGTTTAAGATTACGTTTACGTGTAAATATTTAGATGACGCTCCAGATTCAAAAGAATTTCCTATTTGATTTCCTATAGCACTGCATTCAGGATAGTTTCAAAATCAGACTTAATACCCTAGCAATGCTATTTGCAAGATCAAAATAGTTACATAAGCGAATGCCCACAATGAACGATATCATCATCAACAACATTCTGCTAAACTTGAATATCAAAACCTAAGCTATTTACTTCGTACAGAGCATACATTACTACGGGTTTATGTGAGGAGCTAAGAAATATCACGAGGTTATTTTTTTCCGATGTCATTCCTATGCTAGTGGCCAAAGTGATTCTTTCCATGAAGGTGATTTTTTGTAACGAGAATTTAAAATTGCTCTGACGCCTAGAGCTTTAAATCGCGTTCATCTTCAATTGACACTTACGTGTGTCTATCAATCAACAAGGAACAGAAAGGTGACTTTTCTAACGGTGCTATTACCGTACACCTTTTGATGGTGAAGCTAATAATCAATCGTTGTTTGCCAACAATGTATGAAGGCTAAGCAGTCGTAACAAATAAAATGAATATTATCACCATATTTTATCGAGCTCATACAAATATAACACAGTGTGAACCGAAAAAATCAAACTGATTGTAAACCGTTTTTTCTTGTGAATAACACGTCACACGATGTAAGCTACTATCTTGAAACACACAATATTAAATTTTCAAATATTTCTCGAGTTTGCATTCATTTACCGTCTGATTTATCCATAAGACTGATGTTCACATCATCAATCAACTCTAATTATCATACCGTAACATTTGATTGCTTAATTGGTATTTCATTTTTCACGAGGACAATGTTCAATCGCTCATCATAGAAAAATTAAGCTACAGCATTTTGAACACATTACTAATTATCGATTTAATTTTTGTAGGTCGATTCTTGGGTGTCAACGCTTGTTCACCACACCTATGAAATAGAATAATAATTATCGAAATGTTGTATCATCAACTATATCTCATGTTTCCAACTACTTACCCCTCGGACACATGTATGCGCATGCATCTTACTCAATCGGATTAATTTGCTTTGATTCTTTCGAAATTCTGTTCGAACATTCCATTATTCGCAAACAAAAATGTTTTCTGATGTTTTTAGCTTGTTTCGTAAGCATGTTTTGTCGACTGTACGATCCCATCAGATCGTTAAATTACGAAACAATATTCAGATAGCGTCAAACAATACTATTGCGAATAAGGAATAAGCCGAAAGAGCGCGAGATTTTAAGGACGTATTTTCAACCTGACCTGCAAGTGGGTATATCACATCTGATTACAATATGATAACATTAATACATTACAACTGTCTTACCTCATCTCATCAATTTGTTTGTTTCATACACTGTCCGGATTCCGGGCTTCGTTTTCAATATGACAATCAATGTCACTAGTAATGTGTTCAAAATGTTGTTCAGGAATGCATATTTAAGTTTTGTTACCAATTTTAAACAATCAACATTTTTCTAGCGATTTTCTTAAGTGTTTTTTTTTTATATTTTTACCATCCGTTAGACAATTTTATAAGCTTTATTTATATTTTAGAACGTATGTACTTAACATATTATATTAGAACATATAGTAATATTATAAGCCTCTTTAGAAAGCATGAAGGGATAATGCTTCAATTCAATGGTAAACGTGACAAACGTTAGAAATATTGTGACTTTCACATTCCACTCAGAATTTTATTTAAAGGTTTTTTTTTTCAATACTATAGTTTTCTTGGCTTATTTTATTATGAGTAGTTGCAAAATTATAGATTACATCACCGTGTGCGTATCAACATGTTCAACACACATCACATTCGAACAAGTTCGCCTTAAAATATGAGGATATTGATAGTAAACTATTCGATGGTACATATGCGCGTCTCCAATTATTTGCTACGAACTTGACAGTAAAATGTTGTCAAACTTGATTAGTAGTTCATTGCCATCCGGTAACCGCTACCATAATCGCATAAGCGGAAGCATTGTCACATTCTTATTCCGTTAATTGATCACTCATGCCATGTCCCTTGAAGTGATGTCCGGAGTGATGCCACTAAAACTGCGCTTAAAACAACGATCGCTTTGCCTGCCTCCTCACTCCCTCCAGAGTATTTACCTCACCGATAATGGAAAATTGCAAAACGTAGCTAGAGATAGAAGTACTATTACTAACTTCACATCACATGGATGACCTGTTGGAAAGAGCTCTTACATATCAACATCAAATTTGATTGCGCAGTTATGGATCTTTCAAAAGCTTTTGATAAAACTTTGAGACGAGCTATTTTAAACCAATTTGCAGATGGGGTTTCGGTGACCTTTTGTTTTACTTCCTTAAAAGCTTTCTATCAAACCGTGCTTTTAGGGTTGTCATTGATTGGTTTGTTTCCAAAAACTAGGTTTTAGAAAATGGTGTCCCACAAGGTGCCTTCCCTTCCGCTACACTTTTCTTTTTAAATCACAACAATGGTGGTCTCAATAGTCGGATTATAAAATATACCATGAAAAATCAAAAACTGTACACATTTGTAACTCACATACTCACCGACATATACCATCGTCTTTTTCTTTTAAACGATTTCCTCATCCTTATTGCCTGAGCTGTTAAAATTCTTGGAATTACCCTGGACTAGAAATTCTCCTTCCTTCCCTATTCCAATCGAATGAAAAAGAAACAGTTAGCCGGATTAATCTCTTTCGTATGCTTGTATCTATAAAACATAGAAATATCCGCATCATTCTTAACAAAATTATCGACTCATGGCTTTTACCAAAAACTGTATAAGGCATTGAAATTGTTTCTCGCCAAAGAGACATTCTAGAGAGCAAAATCAACCCCATCTATCATTCAGCTATTGAATATTCATCCGGAGCTTTCGTCACCAGCCCCAATAATTCTATTCTATGCAAAAGTCACGTGGTCGCCTACCCATAACACAACCTTTAAAACAATAGCGGCTACTTGCCGCCTATTAGAAAAGGGAATAACCTGCGATACTTTGACTATAAGGGCAAATACAATCCTAAATGAGCTCTCTCTTCAACAGCTTCCACAAATCACAGGCTTACTCATACCCTCCCATAGAACTTAGCGAAGAAAAAACCGGAACAATATGAAAAAATTGAAAAAAAAAATTTCTGCTACCAGCCAGCTTTTCGTTGAATTTATAAAAACACAACAATACCATCTGCATCACCTCAATTTCATCGACTGCAGCACCTTTTAATTCTTCTGTTGGATGGGCTATCTACTCAAAAAATAAATTACAAAGAAACTTCCGATCAACACCTCTCCTTTCTCAGCCGATACTAACACTTCATTCAAAGCTACAAAAGACTGCCCTTGGACGGAAAAACAAAACATAATTATCAATGATAGTATAAGCGCTCTATCTTCATTAGAAAATGATTATTCCAAAAACCACAATATCCTAATCTTTGAAAAATTTGCAAAACCTACTTCCGTTTTGTTCTTTTGGATTTCAAGCCATACCAACATCAATGGGAATGGAAAAGCAGATAATCGTGCAAAACAGGTTAAAATCACTACGAACACTACAACAACTAACACAAAAAATGTGAAATATGGAGCTCCTCAAGCAGTGATCAGAAAGTACTACTTATCTCGCCTCCGAATTAATCTAACCTGGCTCCCTCACCAACACAACCACCTTTATGTCATTATTGCAATGTGGATATCACTGTGCAACATATTCTGATTGGATGTCATGGTTTCACGAAACATCGAATAACCTGCTAACTTAATAAAAACATAAAAACAATTCTCTCTCCCGATCAACTAAACCGATCTAAACTTCGAAAATTTCTCCGAATTTCCAATTATGAATAAAAAACTTAATTATCAAACCGACATCATCAAACTATAAGTCAATATTCTATTGCTCAGAGAGGCGAATGAATCTATCGAATTCAAAGTCGTTACAAACAAACATCAAAAATTGAAAATGAAATGACGTCTCTAGGCAAAAAGGCCAAACTAGGTGCCTCCGAAGGTGACTAATTTGAGAAGTCGATTACCTCACACGAGTTTCTTCGCGCCACAGCGAAAACTAAGAGCTCGGGAGGTTTCTCTATTCAATTTAACCACAAATTTCCCAGCGGCCCTGGTTCCATGGGCTCTCAGCGTTTTTTTAGCAGGAATACCATTAAAGGGAGACGAATGCGGTTCGTTCCGGTCCCGTTTAACACCCCAATGTATGTGGTGAATGGGAAGACAATTCCCAACCCTAGTAAACATGTCCCAGCACACTGTCATCGGTCTTCAACACCACATCAGCCAATAATGGCTCGGCACTAACCACATCCAACCACTAACTTTACCAACACACCACCCCACACACAAAACTACAAAAAACTACCGAAGTATACCAGAGCCAAAGGACACAGAACCACTATAACAACTAACCGAGTTAGCCCGGAATAAGGCTCTCAGCGGTTGTAGGGAAGAAATGGAAAAACGAAATCTTAAAAAAAAAATCCAAGAAAACCTAATCAACATATTTTTCAAATGCATTTCAATTTCAGTTTATGAAAAATAAAGAACTAAGGGTTTGATAAAACGCATGATTGATAGGACTAAATCATGCACATTGAAAACGGACCAACGGAAGTTACTTGCTGGGCTTGAACTTAAAAAGAAGTCTTTTCTCATTTTTTACTACATCCCAACAAAAGCTAACCTAGCAACTATGAATTTATATAAACTGAGGTCAATTGTAAAGCCAATGTGTGTGCCAAGCTGGTCCACGATACTTTTGGCATAATCAGCAACAGAAAAACATAGAAGGATGAAACATCAGTACTCACCATTTACGCCGGAACTTACACAGAAGCCGTAACATACACTGCATCATAACCTCAATCTATTTGTACTCACTGCGAGGCTTCAGGCACTTTCCCGACGAGCATGCTGCAATATCTGAAATTTCAACAAGCAAGCAGATTAATCCAATCCAATCCACAAGCATCGCAACATGAATATCTCTTCATTTTTCGTCTCATTTTACGCACAGTTGCTGAACATCCAAGCGTCCTTCTTTATTTTCGGTCTCTTCTTTTTTCGTCGCAACTTACGCACAATTGCTGAATACTAAATAACATGCAGTACGTAAGAGCGTATGCCATGTGGCTAATAGAACAAATCTTCAATAAATTTATCTTTTAAACAACGCAATCTTCTAGCGAACTAAACACCTAACGCGCAATTAGACTGCCACTTTTCACTTCACGACTGCGTTGACGAATACCATCTCAATGCAGCCAGCGTCTCGAGGAAAAGGAACACGTTAAACACAGGGTGTTCCTTTCGCTAATTTTTGCTTTTCAATGACACTGAACCAATTTTGACAACCGGTAAAACATTTACCACAGTTGTCTCTGGTTTATCGTTTTTCAGTGCTGTGGTAAAAAGAATTATTGAATATTAGGTTTTTTAATAAAACCATGGACAAGTACAACTCTGAACATATGTTGCTTTAAGATTTTACACAACCAAACCGATTTTCCAGATGGTGGAAAAGCACCTTATTGTGATAAATTTGAAAATGTTTGCATTTTTTATTTTTTTTTTCAATTTGTTAATTTCGTGCAATGTTTTTCTTCACACTGTTGCGAATCAATTTAAATTCACAAGAAGTGTTCCACACGATCGGAGGATGCGCGTTAACGGTGCGGCATTTTAAATATTGACAATATTCGACAACGGCCACTAGCGGAAAGCTCGGTCGGGTGGGCAAATAAATATGAATGGAAAGCACGCCCTCGGTCTCTTTTATTTTTCATAAAGCCAAAGCGGAATAAAAGAGGTAATTTTAGGTCGTTTTAAAAACTCCTTTAATTTAGAAAAGAGGTTGCATTCGCAGCACATAAGGATGAGGTTATGATAGAGATAATGAAACTATAATGAAAATCTTTTATAAGTTTATATGCTTGTTTCTCTTTATTTGAAAAGAAATTGTACTATTTAAAATCAAGACTATTATGATCAGTTTGTCCTTACGACATTTGAAGAAACTACTACCGATTCTTGTCAGTCCAAGCCACATAGCTGTGTGGAACCAACATACGAAGGTATGAATTGTACTGCGTAACATCGAGACATAGTATTTTAAAAGCAACGGTATAGCATTATATACGTAACATTCCCCAATCAAATCATGACGAAGTTTAATTTAACAATATCAAAGAGAGCTGCTAATGCAATTATTTCCCATATTATATAAAAAAATCTTTTGTTAACTTTGGCATGACAATAGCGGAACATGAAGAACAAAGTTACATGAAGAAAAAGTTATGTCAAGTTAGTCAAGTGTGTTTTTTAAGGGCCGAACAAAATGCAAATAGGCTCATCGATATCCGAAGGCGCCATGGATATCGGTTACAATTACAGTTTATTTTGTTCGTGTCGATTTAAATTCGCGTCGAACTGTTTCCGTCCAGCCATATGATTTAGAGCTTTCTAAACAAAAGCCAGCGACAAGGCAGAACTACATCCCTTAATCCTTAATCTATTTCAGATCCTAAAAGCTATAGAATTAGCCAATAATTCTTCATCAGCCTACAAAAGCATCCCTGTTAAAGACGAGAGACTATTAGTACTAGTACGTAAAAAATAAACAGGCAAAGATTAGCATTTTAAATGGATATATAGAGAAATGTTTTAAATGACATTGGATCTGCCCTATTTACTGGTAAATGTTCGTAGAACGCCCTTACTCGCTGTCCTATAATATGTTATGTAATTTCCTGGTCAAAAACTACATAAAAATATATTTTCACAAAAAGTAAACTGACGAGAACAAGAAAGTTTACAAACAGACCCACCTACAGACGACCACATCCTAACAGACACCGAGATTCATTCACTTTGTAATAATGAGATCATCCCGTTTGACGATCGACCAATAATGCCAACGGTCAATCAAACAGCAAACCAAACACACCCATACTGGAAAAAGTAAATATGCCAAATTAGACAACCTTTAGGCATTAAAGTATAACGTCGATGATCTAAAAACAGTCGTCGCAGAGGCAAATTTGGATCACATATATTTGCAGGAGACATGGATAAACCCAAATATTAACGCACCCCCCAAGAATAAGGGCTATAACACAATTTACCAACTTAGAGAAAACGGCTATGGGGGTAAGTGCATCATGTTGAAAAATAGATGCAAGTTCGAAGAAATCAATATTTGTCATACTAATAATTACATACAAGCTACTGAAATCAAAGTCAAAACTGAGTCATAGGAAAAAAAACTAAATATAACAAACCGGCATAGAGACGCGATTATTACCAAAAAGTTTTAGTGAGCCTAATCAATAACTCAAACTTGGCTATTTTACAAAATACAGAAATAACATATTTTATTTCAGATCCAAGGAAAAACAATACTGCAATAGACCAGACCATCATTCCGAGCATTACAGTATCCATCACAGAATTATAAAAATTAAAATGAGCTCACCAACCATGCCGGAATTAAGAGTGAGCAACAACAAGGCACGCATTGAAAAACTGCTAGCCAATTTGGAATGCAAGTAATACTACAAAGCAAGAAGCACACCATTACCCATATCCCCAACGGCTGATGGAACCAACAGAACTCCAAATGGCTGGGTAAAACAAAACTAATGCCAGAAAGACATTCCATGCGAACCAAACATTAGAAAACCTTAACAGGTAAAAAAAGATTTAGCAAAGTTCAGATTCTTAAAGAAACGAGAGAAAGAGAAATAATTGCATCAAAAGCTGTATGCTATCCCCAAAGCATTTTGGATATTTGCAAATAGCAAACAGAAACAGGCAAACAAACCAACAAGCATATACCTCAATGATAAGCATACATGTATGCCAAGGAGTATTTGCCAGCGGAGTATTTTGTTGAAAAATTCAAAAGTGCCTTTTCAACTCATAGTGTCAATGATTCTATTATCGAACGAGCTCTTGAGACAGTACCACATAACGTTTTTGAGTTCTCGTGGCTCAACGTAAATGTTACACCTTCAGTCTTGACAACTGCTGCCAAGAGGCTGAAGCTTTCATACAAACCTAGCCTTGATGCTATATGTTGGGAGCGTAGTCTAATGTGCCACTCACGAGTGACCTTGTTGACGTGGGCACTTAGACAGGCACCCGGGAGTGACTCGCGCTCTTCTGCCGGGACCGTCGACGAGGACGGATGTTTTAAAACATACACGACTAGCATTTAGGGCTGTGGCGACGTTAAATATCGTCGGCTCGACCGTCGAGCCGACGTTTCGTATCGTCGCCTCGACCGTCGCGTCGACGTCGAGATGCAGTAAAAAGTCGACGTTTCATGAGGATGTTGCCTAGCATGTGTTGCAAATCAATGGCGCTCGCGTAAAATTGAGTGATCATGAAATAAAAAAAGATCCATGTGGAAGGAAGCTCAGGCCCGCCCGTACGCTCTGCTCTCGTTATTTTCGCTTCAAGCTCTTCTTGACCGTGTGGCCGCGAGTGCATGTCGGAGTGGAACATTAGCTCTGAGTGTTCTAAGTGTCGAAACGATTCTCCCCCCTATGCTCTTATTCGTTCTGTTTAGGGTCTTTGTTGTGCTTGGCTGCCTTGCTTTTTCTGCCTCTCTTCCTTTTCTTTGCAATCTTGAATTATTTCGGGTCGAATTAGAGAGGGGAGAAGTTTGGAACTGATGAGATGAAGTTTTGTCTTGAAATGATTGAGCGTCGAAAATTTACCGATTCAGCCGTCGAGTCTCATATTATGTGCCCCGTTGCTAACGGTTGACTTTCTTTCTTTTAAGGCCAAATTATGACGCCGATTAAAATATATTTTGAGATCGCTGAGAACCCCATATTACCCATAACGTGAAACTGACTTGAATTTGCCTAGCAAAATACCGTCTCGCAAGTTTGTTTCTGATCTGCACCATTATTTCACGTTCATGGTCGGCACATCACAATCAAAAAGACAGATATTTTTAGTGGATTTAAAAAAAATGATTAGGGTATTTGGCGCTAAGTGTGCTTGGATTAAACTTCTTACACACTAAATTATATCTTTCGAGCAAATGAGTAGGAACCATCAAGAGATATGAGCGTAAATATTTCAGTCAAAATCATATGTTTTTGACAATATAAAAAACTAATCTTTCAACAGTCGATATTATTTATATGAAAGTAGAAAAAACCATTGAACATAATTACGGACTTTAACTCAACCTTACAAAAGCGTTATCCATATCTGGCTGGTTTGCAGGGAAGGACTTCCGTTTCCCATGTTTAGGTGATGGAGCTCGGTAGGTAATATATCGATCGGTAATAAATACGTTGGTAATATCCATCGATCCCCCGATATCGTGATTCCCATCGTCAACCAATCATTCATTCCTTATCATTCCGCATACTTTCAATTGTACTGGATTTGCTTCTTCGGGGTTTATCATAAACAGAATTCCTTCGCTAAGGGTAAAACCAATCCAATAGCTTTCTGATCGAAGCGATTGGCTAATTGTACGAATTGCTGTATCTTTTACCAGAAAGCCTACCCTTGGTTATGAGTAAATTCAATACCATATTTTGTTAATATAAACAAGCACCTGAATCGTTATGAAAATGTGCTTTGCAAACCAATCGTAGAAACAATTGCCGGTCTATGCTTTAAATTGAAGTCAATGAATAGAATTTCGCATGCATGGCATCTTATGAATGCATCTCTCCTATAGGAAAAGCTATCGTAAACGTAATTTAGACAATTTCGCGACGATTACAAAATTGATAACATAAATTGTCCCATACGGTTTTCCCTCCGATTTTCTTCTACTGTGTGATTTGCTTAAATGGTTGAACCATTTTGTTGAGGCATCGGAAAGGGTTAAACTTATTTTGAAATTATTAATTTATTAAGAATGGGAAACCCCTAATTGAAATTCGCTAAATATAAGCGATCGCTACAAACTTCTAGCCGTTGTTCCACGGACATTCCGTTCTGATAATAACATTGAGTGATTGAGCTACGTTAGGGCCGCTCAGTACGGGTTTGAAGCTCAAGACGAGTGCGGAGATAGTTTTGGTACAGACAGAACGGAACAAAAACTCGTGACGACCCCGGCCGATACGAGTGACAAGAAAAATGAGCTAGTTTGTGGGAGCTGTGTGGAGCGGGGTGTTGAGCGGTACGCGCGATGCTCACGACGATAGCAAACACACCCATGCACAACGCTACGGATTGGAAATTTGTATGGATCGAAGAGGTGACAAGCTCATGAAACGTCGAGACGAACGATACATCCCAAATTTTGCTTGTAGTGTAGATATTAAGTTGTGCGTACTAAATGTATAATAAAGTGTAACGTTCTTAGAATACAAAAGTGGCGACGAGGAAAATACAAATCTACGTGAAATATTATAGTTGAAAGTAACCATAGTAATTGTTATAATATTAAAAAAAGAGTCACACCTCAGATACACGATGCTGAACCCAGATGACCTCAACGATGAACAGCAGCCATCGCGAAGCAGCCATGAAAGCCACCGGCAAGGCAACGTCCCTGAGCCTAACACCGCTTGGATACACGAAATGTTCAAGCAGCAACAGTGCATCCTACACCAACAGCAGGAAGCATTTTTGAAGCAGCAAGAAAGTTTTCTAACGCGTATGATGTCGTCCATGAATATGCGTGAATCGACCGGACCGGAATTCCTGATTGACTCGTTGGCGAATCATGTGACGGAATTTCGTTATGATCCGGAGGAGAACGTTACGTTTGCTGCATGGTACAGGCGTTTTGAGGGGCTTTTTGAAAAAGATGCTGCAAAATTGCCGGATGATGCCAAGGTGCGATTGTTATTGCGTAAACTTGGTGTGGCGGAACATGAGCGATACAACAACTATATACTGCCCAAAAATCCAGGTGATTTTGGTTTCGCGGAAACCATAGTGAAGTTGCGGGCACTGTTTGGTTCAAAGGAGTCGGACGTCAGCAAAAGATACAAGTGTTTTCAGTTGCAAAAAACACGCACAGAGGACTATGTTATGTTTCCATGCCGGATAAATAAGGCTACGCTAGAGGCGGAACTAGCCGGGCTCAGCGAGGAAACAATGAAGTGTTTGATCTTTGTGTGTGGTCTGAAAGACGAAGAAGATGCCGATGTGCGTATGAAACTGCTGAGCCGTATGGAAAAAAAAGGATGTTACGCTTGCGCAACTATCAGAGTTGGGTGAAAAGCTGGCGAATCTTAAGAAAGATACAACTTTGCTCGCGGGGGAAAGGAAAGTCCAGTTGATTGGCGAAGAAAAGTGTCGAAGCCCGAAGGGAAGGTGGCAAATTAATAAGAAGCCACACCAACGTCCCGAGAAAAGTAGACTGGCATGCTTTTTATGTGGAGAAGACCACTGGGCTAGGTACTGCACTTATAAGAGCCATAAGTGTCACAAGTGTTTTAAGTTTGGACACAAAGAAGGGTTTTGCAATGCAGCGTCTCGGTGGACAAGCAAAACTAGGCGAAACCGCAATGTAAGAATCGTGACGGTCAACGCAGTTAAGAGCGGACGTGGATGCGTCAATGTTGCAATTAATGGAATCCCAGTGGAAATGATGCTTGATACAGGCGCTGATATAACCATCATTTCACAGAGATTGTGGCAACATATTGGGAAACCAACATTAACTCCTTCAAAGATAAAGGCGAGAACTGCATCTGGTGATCTTTTGCGCTTGATAGGCGAGTTTGTAGGTTCCATGATCGTAGCGGAACAGTGCAAGAGTTGCATAATTCGTGTGGCTACGGAGGATTTGGCACTTTTTGGAAAAGATTCCATGGACGCGTTTAATTTGTGGAACGTGCCCCTGACATCAGTATGCAATCGCGTAGGTTTAGTTGAACCATGCAGCATAAAATTGCAGAAGGAGTTCCCGAACCTATTTTCCGGCAAACTAGGTTGCTGCAGGAAGGCGAAAATTCAGTTGAAGCTGAAAGAGGGCGCAACGCCTGTTTTTCGACCAAAGCGGCCCGTGGCCTACGCAATGTTTCAAGCAGTGAACGATGAGCTTGAACGGCTGGAAAAAGATGGTATAATTTCCAAAGTGGATTATTCGGATTGGGCTGCGCCAATTGTAGTTGTGCGTAAGGCAAACGGGAAGATAAGAGTATGCGGAGATTACTCTACGGGGTTGAATGATAGGTTGCTGCCTCATCAATACCCGCTTCCTCTTCCCCAGGATATTTTTGCAAGTTTGGTGACTTGTACAATTTTCAGCCAGATTGATCTATCTGATGCGTTTCTTCAGGTAGAAGTCGAGGAATCTTGTCGACCGATGCTTAGTGTAACTACTCATCGAGGATTGTACGTTTACAACAGATTACCTCCAGGAATGAAAACGGCCCCGGGAGCTTTTCAGCAACTGATGGATGTTATGCTAGCAGGTCTAGATGGCGTTGCTGTTTATTTGGATGACATTGTGGTTGGAGGACCAAATGAGGAAGCCCATATGAAAAATCTTAGAGCTGTGCTTAGAAGAATTGAAGACTATGGCTTCACCATTCAATTGGATAAATGCTCGTTTCAAAAGAAACAGATAAAGTACTTGGGCCATTTGTTAGATTTGAAGGGACTTCGACCTGATCCTGCTAAGATTGATGCAATTCTTAAATTGCAAGTTCCAACCGATGTTACAGGAGTGAGATCATTCATTGGAGCAGTGAATTATTACGGAAAATTTGTAAGGAACATCAGCAAGCTACGTCATCCATTGGATAATCTTCTTCGTGAAGGAGCTACTTTTACCTGGACAAAGCAATGTCAGGATGCTTTTGATCAATTTAAAGTGATACTTTCCTCAGACTTACTATTAACACACTACGATCCGCGCCAGAAGATAATAGTGGCGGCGGATGCCTCTTCCTTTGCACTAGGAGCGACTATTAGCCACAAGTTTAGAGACGGGTCGATCAAAGTTGTGCAACATGCATCACGTACGTTAACCAGAACAGAACAAAAGTATAGTCAACCAGACCGAGAAGGATTAGCTATTATCTTTGCAGTAACCAAATTTCACAAACTAATATACGGAAGACATTTTCTCCTACAAACAGATCATAAACCACTGTTACGAATTTTTGGATCAAAAACTGGTATACCGGTGTATACAGCCAATCGTCTACAGCGTTATGCTTTAACGTTGCTTCTATACGATTTTGAATTGGAATTCGTGCCTACACATAAATTTGGTAATGCCGATGTACTTTCGAGATTAATAGCTAAGCATGAAAAACCTGAAGATGACTACGTGATCGCAAGCATAGAAATGGAGGAAGACATACAATCAGTTGTGAACAGTGTGAGTAAAGTCTTACCGTTAAAGTTCACTGATGTTGAACGAGAGATGCAAAATGATGCTCAATTGCGGAAAGTGTACGACTTTACTAAAAATGGATGGCCGCAAGCAGCAGTTAAAGATCAAAGTTTGAACAAGTTTTACAATAGGCGTGAGTCCTTGTCAACGGTTGGGGGATGTCTCCTTTTTGGGGAAAGATTAATAATTCCATCGTCGCAGCGATGTATGTGCTTGAATCAGCTACACTTAGGCCACCCGGGAATTGAGAGAATGAAAGCTTTGGCTCGAAGCTATGTCTATTGGCCTGGCTTAGATTCAGATATTGAGAGCCTGGTCAAATGTTGCCAACAATGTGCATTGGCAGCAAAGTCTCCTGCGTCCAGCTTACCAATAACATGGCCAAAAACGAATGTACCGTGGCAGCGGGTGCATGTGGACTACGCAGGCCCTATTGATGGTGAATACTTTCTTTTAGTAATTGACTCTTTTTCAAAATGGCCGGAAATCATTTCAACAAGAACAATCTCAGCAATAGCCACCATTCGCATTCTTCCAAATTTGTTTGCACGTTTTGGAATGCCAACTGTTTTGGTGACCGATAATGGAACACAATTTACAAGTGCAGATTTTGCAGAGTTCTGCAACATAAACGGCATTGAACACATCTGCACAGCACCTTTCCATCCTCAGTCGAACGGACAAGCAGAAAGGTTCGTCGATACTTTTAAAAGAGCCTTAAAAAAGATTAAGGAAGGGGGAAGCACCGTAGCAGAGGCAATAGATACGTTTCTACTTACATACAGGAGTACACCGAGCAAGTTGTTGGATCACAAATCACCTGCCGAGGTAATGTTCAATCGGAAGATTCGTACATGTTTGGAGCTTTTACGATCACAACCAGATTTAGATACTAAGGTAGAAAGCACTAGGATGAATTTGAGGAATTTTAAAGTCAACGACTTAGTATATGTAAAGCAATATCGTCGTAATAGTTGGAATTGGGTCCCAGGTGTGATAAGCGGACACATCGGAAGAGTTATGTATGAAGTAACTATTGAGCGGGGTAGGAAGCTTCGTTCTCACATTAATCAGTTGCGGACACGAGTTCATGGAAGCATCGCCAGTAAAGTTGCTGCTAAACTAGATTTTACTTCAAAGAGGTCACTGCCTCTAAATCTGTTGTTGGATACATGGAACATGGTTGAAGAATCCCATAATCCAGACGCAAACCTAAATACTGGTCAACAACATGAAGTGATAGATGATGCCAAAGATTGTATGTTGTCATCGTCCCCATCTCCATCGTGTGCACTGTGTCCGTCGTCTTCACCGTTACCGTCCTTATCATCACCGCCCTCATCGTCTTCGTCGTCTACGCTACTGTCCCCTGAAACGTTCTTGTCGCCGACCTCACCAGGGTTTGAAACGGCCGACAGTGCAACGCCCTCGCCGTTACAACCTCTACGACGATCTTCGCGGGTTCGAAGACCGCCTCAGTGGATGGCACCTTACCAGCAATATTAAACAACGAGGGATGTTGGGAGCGTAGTCTAATGTGCCACTCACGAGTGACCTTGTTGACGTGGGCACTTAGACAGGCACCCGGGAGTGACTCGCGCTCTTCTGCCGGGACCGTCGACGAGGACGGATGTTTTAAAACATAGATATTAAGTTGTGCGTACTAAATGTATAATAAAGTGTAACGTTCTTAGAATACAAAACATACCAACAAGCATATACCTCAATGATAAGCATACGTGTATGCCAAGGAGTATTTGCCAGCGGAGTATTTTGTTGAAAAATTCAAAAGTGCCTTTTCAACTCATAGTGTCAATAATTCTATTATCGAACGAGCTCTTGAGACAGTGCCACATAACGTTTTTGAGTTCTCGTGGCTCAACGTAAATGTTACACCTTGAGTCTTGACAACTGCTGCCAAGAGGCTGAAGCTTTCATACAAACCTAGCCTTGATGCTATACCATCATGTGTATTAGCTAAATGCGCAGACGCTCTGTGTATCCCGTTGACGAACCTATTTATAATGTTCATTCGTTAGTGAGAATTTCCTACCGCCTCGAACTATTCATATCTAACGTCGATTCACAAAAAGGGATCTAGAAACAGTGCTAACAATTATAGAGGCATAACATCCCTGAGCTCATGTGCAAAATTATTTCAATTAATAGTCCATGACGCTGTAATGAATTCCAGTAAACGCTACATATCTGACTATCACCATCGGTTTATCCCCAAGCGTTCTCTCTCTACAAACCTGCTGCAATGCATCTCTGAATGTTTCACGTGTTTGGATTCAGGAGGCCAACTGGACGCAGTGTATACTGACTTCACAGCCACATTTGACTCTATGAATCATATTTTGCTACTACAAAAACTCAGGCATTTAGGCATTTGTTGAAATGTTGTGACATGGTTTCAAACCTATCTAGAATATCGATGATATAGTGTTAACGTGGGTAACACTACCTCAGAAACATTCTCATGCTCGTCTGGTGTCCCACAAGGAAGTAACATTGATCCGCTACTCTTTGTTCTATTTATTAACGACTTGCTGCAAGCTATCCCACGTCAGTCGCTTCTTATGTATGCTGATGACATTAAAATATACTCTGCGGTTAATAGTTATAGCCATTGAACTAAACTACAAAACTCACTTGACAAATTTGCAACCTGGTGCTCATTTGCACATTAAATTTACAAATAAACCCGGGAAAAACAAAAATGATACTGTTTGACAAAAAAGACCTCAACTTCAACGTAAAAATAGAGGAAAGCACAACAGAAAGGTGAAAAAATACAAATACCTAGGCGTGTGGATAGACACGAAATTATCCTTCAAAAATAAAAAAAAACTCTGAAAACAAAGCTCTTATCGGACTGCAAATCATAAAGAAAATACGCAATTCACAAAGCAACTTAAGTCCGAAGAAAACTACAACGCATAGGGCCCTTATTAGAGGTGTTATGCTAATGACAGGGCAAGTGAAACTTCGTTAAATATACGTCGTCACTAAGTTAGTGCCTGGCGCCCGCAAACTACGGCGCTCAACCACTTACCATCCTCATGCTTAATTTACGGATTCTCGTGAGCACATTGCATTATTGGCGCGAAACGTACGTTGTATCACAGCAAGTATTCTTGTTTTATTTTTTTCATCGCGAATGAAATTACTATATAATCGATCATGCCGGCGTCTAGCTTTATATTGTTGTCCTGAAGGGCAATATCGCTTGTCTCGCTGGATCGACACGAAAAGTTGCCGCTCGACTTTCTGCCGGAACGAGACGCGATAAAGACGCGCATATCCAACAACTTTCCGTTGATTTGGAAAAAAAATCAGTGCCTATTAGAAGGTTCAGCAAGCACCGAGGAAGATGCTCTACAAACCGCTGCTTTACGCGGTGACTTTGAGCCGCGTCTCATACGCGTTCACTTGCACTTAAAGGCAAAAAAAGATCTCCTCGCTCCTCGAATCTCATGCTCCTCGAAGCATCAACGCATCACAAAGCTCTGGCACTAGCCCTATGGTTGGCATCAAACTTCCTACCATCGCGCTTCCCGAATTCGATGGTGGTTATATGCGATGGCTTACGTTTAGGGACACCTTTGAGGGTCTAATTCATGACAACCCTGAATTACCGCCTATTAAAAAATTCCATTATTTGCTAGCATCATTGAAAAAAGAAGCTGCCAAAGTCATCGAGTCGATCACCATAAGTGCCGCGAATTATGAAATCGCATGGAAGGTACTAACAGATCGGTACTCCAACGAGTATCTGTTGAAAAAGCGTCAATGCAAGCTTTTTTCGGAATGGCTACCGTAAAGCGAGAAAGCACGGCGTCCCTTCACCAGCTTGTGCATGAATTCAAGCGCCACAAGAAAACTCTAACACATTTGGGCGAAAACATAGAAGTTTGGAGCAGTTTGCTAGAGCATTTACTATGCACAAAACTACCCGTCACAACGCTACGTGATTGGGAGGAATTTGCTTCCACAAATAAAAATCCAAGCTACAAAAGCTTAGTGGTATTTTTGCAACGCCGAATGCGAGTGCTCGAAACCCTGATATTAAACAATACCGAAGCGCCATCTAGCGGAAATCACTTATACTTCGCACTGAAGCACTCGACTGGCTACTTTTCCGACCACCTCTCGTGATACACGTAACTGCATCATATGCCAGCATGAGCATAATATCACGGGATGCCCGCGATTCATCACTATGAGTGCGGAGGACATGTAATGTCTAAAAGGTTATGCATGAATTGTTTGAAGGACAATCATCGAGCGCGCGATTGCTTTTCGCAATACAAGTGTCGACACTGCAATTCAGCTCACCACACACTGTTGCGCGAAATGTTCCGGCACACTAACCACACAACGCAGACGATCACTCGACAAATACACAAAGACACTACGTAGCAGCAAACACAAGCAAGCACACCTATGATAACGCATCCAGAGCGAGCACTATTAGATAGTGCCTGTCAGCCTGACCTGATGAGCACCCGGTTCGCTCATAGATTAGGTCTAAAACACAATTAGATCAACATCACACTTATCGGTGCGTTTCAGTCTTCCACCCCGGTGAAGAAAACGGTGCATGCGAAAATATCCTCCCGAACGAGCCCGTACGAACTGAGTGCTGATTTGTTGATCGTGGACAACTGGATCGGTAATTTGCTAGCACATGATGTGCATACGGATAAATGGTAAATACCGCTGAATTTTATGCTCGCGATCCGGCGCGGTGGCCGGCATTAAAAAAAAACATAGCACGCATGTTCGATCCGCTTGGTTTCATCTCTCCGATTGTTATGCGAGCCAAAATTATGATGCAGGAGTTATGGTTCCGCTTCCATTCAAGATTGGCCACTTCTATCCGGTTTTAAGATCAATCGCTATACGCTGTTACCTGATACTCGATTGCAGTTACATACCTTTTGTGATGCGTCTGAAGCAACTTACGATTCATGTTCGATGCGAAAATAAAACAGGATAAGTTCGCATTACTCTGCTCTCGTCTAAATCGCGAGTGGCACCACTTAAACGTGTTACACTCCCTCGGCTTGAACTGTGTGCGACAGTCTTAGGCGGTCAGCTTTGCAACCGAGTGAAGAAGGCGATGGGACTAGACAGAGCAATATAATTTTTTAGGTCTGATTCTACCATCACCTTAAAGGGGATCAGCGCAGCACCTAACACCTGGGCAACATTCGTGGGTAACTGAATACCTGAAATACAGAGAAGGACATCTTTATGCGTCCGATTTGTAAACTTTTTTGTACTCCCTTTGGCCGCTGAATGCCAAACCATGTGCTAAACCACGTTTCAATTGTTTTCGTTATGACATTATGTCATGGAGCAGAGAATGTGTACGCTAATGACAGGGCAAGTGAAACTTCGTTAAGTATAAGTCGTCACTTAGTGAGTGCCAGGGGCCCTCAAACTACGGCCCTCAACCGTACTAAGGGGCTTTAAATACGACTGGCTAACAACACATTAGAGCCGAATTCCTAGCCAGCAAAGAAATCATCACTCTGAAGTACACAGAAGACACATGTGAGCACAAGCTTTACTACTATCTCAGCATTTAGTTCAAACCCCAATTTCAATCAGTAAATTTAAACAAATGCTTCCCCTTATCAATTAGTATCATTACACTTTGTGTTCTTTTTCAGCTCTCTCTCTCTCCTTTCGCTATCATTATATTAACTATCTTATTTTATCACCTATACTACCTCTCCATTATTATATTTTTTCTATTTTTTCCAAAATCAAATCTTATTCAAAAATTATTAACTAATAAATTCCTCTCTTGGTCATATGCTTTTTATTTTTACTCTCTCCTTCTCTCTTTTTTACTGCATTTATTTTATCATCTGCTCTCGCCACCAATTTTTCTATGTCATCTATTATACATCTACATTGCAAAACTTTGCTACCACGCCTCACCATATTTCCATTTTTCACATTTCATTAATTGGACTCATCCATAGTGAGTATGAGTTTACTAGAGTACAAGTCGACTCATGCAATGAGACAGTTGAGTAAAAAACAAGCGTTTTAATAATATTTATTTGTTAACAGACAGATAAAACAAAGATCTCGCTCCTCCGAGTGCTGATTTGAAAAGACCGCCAATACTGCAGGCTGTTCGTCGGATTCCTTTTTCAAACTTTGTCCCTTTTAACGACCTCTCTCGGCCAATCGTTTCGGGCCCGCTCGCAACTAAGCTGTTTATTTAGTAGCGCCTCCTAGCGTCTAATCCCACTGAGAGGGGTCCAAGTATTCATCTTGGTCCGAGTGTCGAGCCGTCGCCTAAATGATACCGAGAAACATGCGGTCACTTAAGTGACATTTGTTTTATATCAAAGTTTACTGAATAATATAATTTTGAAGGTTAAAAATCTGTATTTTCTCATTTTTACTTTCAAAAATTCTGTCTCACAGGGCACTGATGTAACAGGAAACAACAGCATGAATCGATAACTGTGGTGATACCATATTTTTGAAATTAAAAATCATAGTAGTGAATGTTTCTTGTTGTTTCAAAACTGATCTGTTATGCTATCAAACGAATGCGTAGACCATACAAAACAATACGAAGCATAATAGTTTAAGTAAAAGCTGGAACTACCTGAAAACTCGGAGCTATTTTGCGATCGTGTATAGTTAAAATACTTACACCAATAATGAGCATGACCCATGCCTCATTAGCTCATCATATGCATTACGAAATGTATGGTAAACTAGGGTCATAAATGATTGTATAATATATGGATATGTTAGAAATATATAAAAACCTCTATATGTAATATCGATAATCGGAAATCGGCTTTCAGGAGACGGAAATAAATTTGATTGTCAGTCATGTTGGTCAGTTTCGAAAATTCACCTGATAAAAAAAGTCCCAAAAAAACAAGAAACAATGCAAAGTTAAAATGGGTTTATTATTGGGACATTATATAAATAATGTTATAATACGCACAAATATCACATCAACTTCATTAAAAAAAAAACACCACGAAAAAATAATATTTGTAATTCATTACCACAGCACTGAAAAACGATAAACCAGAGACAACTGTGGTAAATGTTTTACCGGTTGTCAAAATTGGTTCAGTGTCATTGAAAAGCAAAAATTAGCGAAAGGAACACCCTGTGTTTAACGTGTTCCTTTTGCTCGAGACGCTGGCTGCATTGAGATGGTATTCGTCAACGCAGTCGTGAAGTGAAAAGTGGCAGTCTAATTGCGCGTTAGGTGTTTAGTTCGCTAGAAGATTGCGTTGTTTAAAAGATAAATGTATTGAAGATTTGTTCTATTAGCCACATGACATACGCTCTTACGTACTGCATGTTATTTAGTATTCAGCAATTGTGCGTAAGTGGCGACGAAAAAAGAAGAGACCGAAAATAAAGAAGGACGCTTGGATGTTTAGCAACTGTGCGTGAAATGCGACGAAAAATGCTCACGTCTGTTCGGTTTGGAAGACATAACGTAGTGGCATCGGTCGTTCTTCGGTATGGCATAGTGAGTATTTTCATGTTGCGATGCTTGTGGGTTGGTTTGGATTAATCTGCTTGCTTTTTGAAATTTCAGATATTGCAGCATGCTCGTCGGGAAAGTGCCTGAAGCCTCGCAGTGAGTGCAAATAGATTGAGGTTATGATGCAGTGTATGTTACGGTTTCTGTGTAAGTTCCGGCGTAAATGGTGAGTACTGATGTTGCATCCTTCTTTGTTTTTCTGTTGCTGATTATGCCAAAAGTATCGTGGACCACCTTGGCACACACATTGGCTTTACAATTGACCGTGTAGTTAATATAAATTCATAGTTGCTAGGTTAGTTGTATGGATGTTTTTAAAAATGAGACATTATTTTTCTCTTTAAGTTAAAGATTGAAGTTAGAGTATGAATTTCAAATCCAGCAAGAAATGTACCTTTGGCCGTTTTTCATTGTGTAGGATTTTATCCCAACAAGCTTGCATTATATCAAAACTAGATCGCGAATGGGCTATTGTTGATGTTGTACTAGTACTTGCCGTATTGCTTCAAATTATCATTTATTGTAGTTGAAATATATTTGACGTATATGTCAACGTTGCCTCCGTATGTTTTTAGTAGATTTTAATTTTATTTTGTTTATTTGATAATATAAATACGATTAACATATTGCTCCGTGCAAATCCTTATAAAATTGTAATTGATTTGATTGATTTCCTGGCGACCGGCGAATCATATAAGATTGGAATACTTGTTTCGCGTAAGTAAAAACTACTTTTCAAATAATTTTTGAAGTCATAAACTTAATAATTTTTTTTTAGATTTCATCTGTAACAATAAACCGGTTTGTACCTGACATATGCCGTTGCATAGTTCAAGCATTGCAGGATTATGTTAAGGTATTCTTTCTTTTTCTATTTAGAATGTCTTTAGAAAGAGGAAGACTTTAGAATGTCATGAACGCACAGTTTAATATTTTAGGATTATGTTTTATTCGTTATCGGGGTATGTTTGTATAAGATTTATAATTGCTCTTTTTATACACTCATGAAGAGATGGATACCGCTTTTCCAGCTCTTCGTTTACATATCCAAGAAATCCACTATTTTTGGTTTGCTTCCTGATTTCGGAATAACTCTCCTTCCACATCTGCATAACGGAAATCATCTCGGTTTCAAAATTTGTCGATGTGTTATGTGCTTTGCGTGAACGGGAAGCGGGGGTGTGCTGCCTTACTGGGGTGATGGGTTGACGTAGAGGGGAATTCGTGCGTGGTTGTGGAGATATCTGTATCGTTGGATTCGGAGATGACTTTCGCTGCTGGGTAATGATGGGTAATTCGCCGGTGAAAAATGATGTTCGTGACGGAGTTGTAATCAAGCATTATCAAAAATGAATGTTGCATTTCCTATTTTTGCCTCCGCCCTTATGGGGGTTATCATCAAGTTGGATCACCTCAGCGTATTTTTTACTATCGTTGTTAGAAAGGAAGAGCCTAGCTTAATGATTTAATTAGGAATTTTCTGGCGAAAAAAACAAAAAAAAGTCTATTTCGCTCTAATTATTGCTCTTGCTTACTCCACTTGCTAACTAATTTTTCTTCAATTTCTTCTCTCTTGTATACAAACGGATGAGCATTGCAAGCTATGATGAGGAAGGCATGCTATAACAAGCATGGCAATCTATGACCATCATGGCATGCTATAAAAATCGTCATGCTAGAGCTCGACGAGTAGTTGAAAATGTCTTTTGTATATTAGTTAATAGATTCAGAATTTTGCAAACGGTTATCAACCTTGAACCCGATGTTGCTCGAGACATTGTTTTAACCACAATTTATTTACACAATTTTATCCGGAAAAGAAATCCGATGAACACTACAGAAACTAAAGTAGTTCCTGCGGATACTATTAACCTACCTCGATTGACACCAACAGATCCAGCACGGCCATCGGGTCGCTTGTTGGCCATAAGGGCCCATTTGGCGGAATATTTGAAGAGAAACCGCTAATGATTGTGGATTATTGAGGCATGTTGATATGTGTCCGAATAATGAACTTTTTTTCGTATTGTGAGGGTTTGTTTTGCGGACGATATTTGGTAAGTAAGTTGTAGTTTTACAACAATATTTAGAACAACATCCAGTTAAGATTAATAATAGTCAATCTCATTTGCTAATTTATGAAATGTATTTAGAGATACCATCGAGCGCTTTTAAGGCGAAAGATGAACTGAGCCTCCCCCGTACGCAAGACTGACTATCCAAAAAAAATCCAAGTCATGAAAGCCTTCGCTTAGCTTAGCAAGGCATGCCTTGAGCGTACACCTGTTATTGCGCCGTTTAAGAAGAAGATTAGGATAGTATAAATTGAAAAATATTACCGCATCCATCGTTTCTCCTACTTCTGCCGAGTCCAGCAAAAAGCACATTGCTCTATACGCATACCAAGTAGGAATAAATATAGTATTTGAAGCTAATAGAGTCAAAAAAGAACATTAATAGAACATGTATTATGAAAGAAATTATTTTCAAAAGCCATAAATAAATCAACATATTACTTACCCGAACCCGTATGGGCACTTTGATTTGCTTTGGCGTGGAACTGTCTGAATTGTCCTCGCAAGTTTTGCCACTTGTTTTTTGTCGCCTGCAGTGGCATCCCAACAATATCTGCAATTTGACGCCATGCGTCTTCCTGCATAACAATATTTTTGTAGTTTATGTGGCTCTTTTGCCACAACACTGGAAACCCTTCAATAAGCTCTATCAATTCTATCATCCGCTCTGGCGTAAATAAATTCTGAAATAAAAAAACAATATTATTTTTGAACAAAAAAAACTTGGATTTGCCATTGAAGCCGTAATTTTAAACCAAACTTATCACAAAAACCATGAACCGGTACAGTTTTTCCTGAGTTTGTTGGCAAACAATTTTCAGTAATAGTGGATATCATGAGCCGATTAAATCTGAAAAAAAAAATAATTGATTTTAAAATCACTGTTGTATAGTTGAGCGAAACACACATATTTTACACATTTTACGATAAGAATATATACATAATAAACAGGTACTACATCGAATAAACGTGATGTTCAATAAATTACGACCGCCACCGTTGTAAGTGTACATTATATTAGTATCCGTTGAGCTTATATTTTGATCATACTTCTTTTAATATTGGTTTTTAAACCAAAGCTGTTTAACACCATTTTGTACCAAACGAACATAAAAATTTACATAAGGCACACAGCCACAGAATGCAATGGAATATAACTCACCTAATTAATTATAACTAACTTTATCAATGGTTTTTTATGTAAACCAACCAACTAGATAATTTACCTTAGCTACAAACTAATGATATTTAAAGCAAAGCATCTGAAAGCAGCTATTAAAATTATACATCTTGCTTCTGCGGTCCGTTCTTGGTAATCATCTTCGTCGGAAGATCTGGAGCGGAACTGGGTCCTCTGTCTAGCATAAACAGTGTTCAATCGTTGCCCAGTTAACGCTTTTACATGCGTTGGCTACATCCAGTGTCACCGCCTTTGAACAGCACTTGTCGTGGTGGTTGGTCTTAGAGAATGACATTGCACGCTGTCCACAGGCCACCACATCATGAAACACTTATGAAACTTGAAATGATCGGTCCCTCCATGCGGTATCCGTATTACGCGGGGGAGAAACTTGGACCGTGGGCGTGCTCCAAGCCTCGTTGAAGCTCTTTAGAATTATGTGCTCAATTTTTTTCTCGGCTGTATCGAGCATGCATAGAGGCCTCATAGACGACAGTAGGTCCAACGCACCGATGCTCTTCTTCCCATTGCTTAGTTTGCCGGTTTGATGTTGTAATAAATTAATCGTTTTATGAAACACCTCACTTGGAGAGCGATTTGAACAAGAGTCTTAATTTTCATTCTGTAAATGTAATGCCTGTAAGCCGTCTTCAAGGCAGCCCATCGCCAATGCACGTCGATTTTCAACTCAACCGATATTGCGTACTTCTCCAATCTCTTTTTTCGCTTTAAAACTATTTTATATTATCTTTTCTATCAGCAGCGTCTTGTTCAAGCTGACAGTTGGCGACCTTGCTCGCGACCGGTTGCTTTCAGTGATAAGATCTCCTTTTGAGCGATAAGTCATCTTTCTACTCACCATTTCTTAGGCGATGTTACTAGGTGTTTTTTTACTTACCTGTACTTATTGATGTTAAAAATTTCTCGCTTGTCTTTTGGCGGGGAAAGTTCATTCTCCGTGAGTGATTCAGGTCATTATTCTGTGACGTGTGGCGGTTGTTCACTAATAACGTCTCCCCAACACACGCATACGGGGGTGTTGGAAAAACATTAAATTGTCGTAATTCGGAGCGGCGTTATTGGATGCGTGTTCCTCCCAATCCCGTAATGTGATCATAGGCAGTTTTGTGCAAAGTAGATGCTCAGTGCCCATGTGCCCGTCTCTTCTCCTAAGTGTTGCAAGATCTTTTTGTGTCGTTCAATGCAGCGTTTTGAGATAATTCTTCGGCAGTGAAGCGAAATTTTCCAACCCCTGCTTTATATCTTTCAAATCCTGGCATAACCTCTCGAACTTTCTTAAACGGGTTTCCACTTCTATTTGATTCCGTTCGGGAACAAAATCGTCCAAAAACTTCTCGTACCGCGAGAATGACACCAACAAAATTGTCCGCCAGGACACCTATGCAATGGGTTGCGCTGGCATTATGTGAATCTGTACGGAGGTCTGCGATTAACAGTATATTGCGTAATGCCTCAAAAACAGCTGTAGTTTTTGCGACTATTTAACGACAAACTTTAATACGGTAAAACGATCGAAACTCGCGACTTGAAATCAGATATTCGCACTATCCTGGTCACGGCACCATGCACAATCACATGAATCTAAATAATCTAAATAATCTAAATAATAATAAAATGAATCTAAATAATCATTTTTAGCATCAGATAAAAATAGTTATCTAACTTATTGGTACTTCGTATTCAAATTAATCTCGACATTTCGTGTTTTATTTAATTCCAGATTGATTTTTGAAATGTAAATAAAAAATCTTGTGTGATAAATATTTGTTGATCGATAGCGTTTCTACTTGGTTCAGTAGAATAATATGAAAAAATGAAACAACGTTGTTGTGTCCTCAGTGAACAAAATACACTGCTCAGAATCAATTTTTTGTTTCGATAATTGCATCAATTGAGTTGTTTGTGTGCTATTGTGTGCTAAGAATTGACTCACGCCAATAAATTCGCGGGATAAGAATGTGACGATGATTTCCCTTATGCGATTAACGTAGCGGTTACCGGATTGCAATAAGCAGCTACTTATCAAGTTTGAAAAAATTTCAATATCAAGTCCAAGAAACAACAGTTCGTAGCAAATAACTGGACACACGCATATGTACTATCGAATAGTTATATAACAATATTCCCATATTTTAATGCTTGTACAAATGTACAGATGGATGTGTGTTGAACATGTTGATACGCACACGGTGATGTAATCTACAATTTTGCAAATATTCATAAGCCAAGAAAACTATGGTATTGAATCAACATTAAAAAAAAATGTGAGTGTAATTTTAGTCACAATATTTCTAACGTTTGTCACGTTTACCATTGAATTGAAGCATTTTCCCTTCATGCTTTCTAAAGAGGCTTATAATATTACCATACGTTCTAAAATATTATATCTTATATAAATATGTTCTAAGATATAAATATAGCTCATTGTGTTTGAGGAACGAGCCTGTGTTAAAGAGTAAAAAGTTGTACTGGAAATGATTGCATCAATATTTCAATTGTCTCACGGATAGTAGAAATATCGGAAAAGTTACATAAGAAAATCGCTAAAAAAATGTTGAATATTTAAAATCGGTAGAATAACTTAAAGATGCATTTCTGAACAGCATTTTGAACACATTACTAGTGACATTGATTGTCATTGACGAAACAAAGCCCGGAATCCGGACAATGTATGAAACAAACAAATTGATGAGATGAGGTAAGACAGTTGTAATGTATTAATGTTATCATATTGTGATATGATGTGATGTATCCATTTGCAGGTCTGATTGAAAATATGTCCCTCAAATTCTCACGCTCTTTCGACATATTCCTTATTCGCAGTAGTATTGTTTGGCTCCATATGTATAATGTTTCGTAATTCGACGATTTGATGAGATCAAAAAATCGATCGAAACAAGCTAACAAACAATATAAAAACCAACATTTTTGTTTGCGTTTAATGGAATGTAAAAACAGAATCTCGAAAGATTCAAAGCAAATTAATCCGATCGAGCAAGATGCATGCGCATACATGTGTCCGAGGGGTAAGTAGTTGGAAATATGAGATATAGTTGATGATACAACATTTCGATAATTATTATTCTATTTCATAGGCGTGGTGAACAAGCGTTGACACCCAAGAATCGACCTACAAAAATTAAATCGATAATTAGTAATGTGTTCAAAATGCTGTAGCTTAATTTTTCTATGATGAGCGATTGAACACTGTCCTCGTGAAAAATATATGAAATACCAATTAAGCAATCAAAAGTTACGGTATGATAAGTAGAGTTGATTGATGAAATGAACATCAGTCTTATGGATAAATCAGACGATTTGTTGGTAAACGAATGCAAACTCGAGAAATATTTGAAAATTTAATATTGTGTGTTTCAAGATAGTAGCTTACATCGTGTGACGTGTTATTCACAAGAAAAAAACGGTTTCCAATCAGTTTGTTTTTTTTGGTTCACACTGTGCTGTATTTGTATGAGTTCGATAAAATATGGTGATAATATTCATTTTATTTGTTACGACTGCTTAGTCTTCATACATTGTTGGCAAACAACGATTGATTATTAGCTTCACCATCAGTAGGTGTACGGTAATTGCGACGTTAGAAAAGTCACCTCTCTGTCCCTTGTTAGTTGATAGACACACGTAAGTGTCAATTGGAGATAAACGCGAATTAAAGTTTTAGGCCTCAGAGCAATTTTTAATTCTTGTTAAAAAATTACCTTCATGGAAAGGATCTCTTAGCATAGGGAATGCCATCGGAAAATAAATAACCTCGTGATATTTCTTAGCTCCTCACATAAACCCGTAGTAATGTTTTCTCTGTACGAAGTAAATAGCTTAGGTTTTGTTATTCAAATTTAGCAAAAAGTTGATGATGGTATCGTTCATTGTTGTTGCCACTCATTCAATTTCTGATGATACCCAATTTGTATTTATTCTAGGCTCTTGTGGATTCTAAAGATTTGTTTAAGATTGTTTTCGATTGGCGATGTGAAAGATGTATTCAATGGTAAAAACTGTGAACTTTTTAAACGTGCTGTAAATTTTGGCCGTGGGTTGAGATGAGATGGTCATAATAAATGTTGTAAAATTTATTAGCAAACTTCCGTCAACTTCTACTGCGGGCGTGAAAAAGATAGTTACTGGACAGAAAATTTTGAAAAGATGATTGTACTTAGGTGTCGTTACTTTTGAAGATAAACGGTACTGTATTAGAGAAGAAAAGTTCAGATATTCGATGTTTTGAATGGGGATTTAAAACTTATAATAGCCATGATAGCTTTCTTAAACGCTGGTATCGCGGTGTCGTACTCTACTCATGCGTAGAAGATGGTTAACGTAGAACCGAGGTCTTTTTTAAAGAATTGATCTTTAATATCCTAGAGCTACCCACTCAACATACCCTTTCCGCGAGGGCTTTAGTATATGGAGCTCTAATAACGTGCCCTAGGCAGCCCAACATATCCTCTCCTCGCGGTTGCGCTACGTTTCAACCGTTTTATGTTTATACATACATTTGTCTAGTCCCTCTTCAGGACTAATTTTCAGCTCACGATCATTATTCAAGATTTACTGTTTTTCGTTTTCGGGTATGTGGCCGCTACAGGCCACAGGTGCTCTCCGCGCTGGCAGCTGCATTTTAGTCCGGCGTCAGCGGTAGAGGATCGTCCTTCACGTGCAGCTGTGGTAGAGGGGCAGCTTCTTGATGACGTCGCCCCCGCTGCTGGTCACGTCGTGCCTTTTGAAACATGTTGCGCCTTATGCGGTGCTTCTCTGTGTGGGTGGCTAGCCGCTGCGGTGTCACCCCGTCGGTTTGGTGACGTCGACGTCGTGGCTCTTGCAGGTTGTCTGGAGTTATCGCTGAGTTGTCTCTTCAATGGAAGAAACGATGATGGATGGCATCCTATCTCGGAAGAATCTGTGTCCTGAGAGCGCCTGCGACATATGATAGTTCTCTCCGGCACACGACAGAGGTGGGGATTGCTCCTCCTGTTGCTTGTACTTTTCACCAGCATCACGCTTCTTCCTGTACCAGGAAGCATATCGGCACAAAACCGGCTATGACAACAGCTGTCTCGTATCTGGCAGGTTGGAATATGCTGGTCCCTACGATGGCTGTTTGGACTACTGTCAGAATACCATCCTCTCTTCTGAGGACTACTGTCGGAATGTAATCCTCTCACCAAGGACTCTTCCAATTTACAGGTTTCGTTGTTTCGCTTATTTGCTTTATTGGGCCTCCTGTTATTCTGGATCGGAGATCTGCACAGTGACATCCTGTGCACACTCATTCATTCATATATTCATAATGTTCTACCGTTCATAGTAAAGTACAGATATTTAAGTCCTATATTCCTGGATTGGAAAATTTGAGTATAAGTATAGGAAGGTAGGGAATCAGATTACCAAGCCAATGCACGTTGGGCATTTACCGGGATAAAAGTCCGAAAACCTAAATCAGATTTCCGATAAACTTAGATAGGTAAGATTTTGCTCAAAATGAAGCACAAAATATCGCCACAAAATATCACAAAATTCTAACTATCAATTCTATCATCCGCTCTGGCGTAAATAAATTCTGAAATAAAAAAACAATATTATTTTTGAACAAAAAAAACTTGGATTTGCCATTGAAGCCGTAATTTTAAACCAAACTTATCACAAAAACCATGAACCGGTACAGTTTTTCCTGAGTTTGTTGGCAAACAATTTTCAGTAATAGTGGATATTATGAGCCGATTAAATCTGAAAAAAAAATAATCGATTTTAAAATCACTGTTGTATAGTTGAGCGAAACACACATATTTTACACATTTTACGATAAGAATATATACATAATAAACAGGTACTACATCGAATAAACGTGATGTTCAATAAATTACGACCGCCACCGTTGTAAGTGTACATTATATTAGTATCCGTTGAGCTTATATTTTGATCATACTTCTTTTAATATTGGTTTTTAAACCAAAGCTGTTTAACACCATTTTGTACCAAACGAACATAAAAATTTACATAAGGCACACAGCCACAGAATGCAATGGAATATAACTCACCTAATTAATTATAACTAACTTTATCAATGGTTTTTTTATGTAAACCAACCAACTAGATAATTTACCTTAGCTACAAACTAATGATATTTAAAGCAAAGCATCTGAAAGCAGCTATTAAAATTATACATCTTGCTTCTGCGGTCCGTTCTTGGTAATCATCTTCGTCGGAAGATCTGGAGCGGAACTGGGTCCTCTGTCTAGCATAAACAGTGTTCAATCGTTGCCCAGTTAACGCTTTTACATGCGTTGGCTACATCCAGTGTCACCGCCTTTGAACAGCACTTGTCGTGGTGGTTGGTCTTAGAGAATGACATTGCACGCTGTCCACAGGCCACCACATCATGAAACACTTATGAAACTTGAAATGATCGGTCCCTCCATGCGGTATCCGTATTACGCGGGGGAGAAACTTGGACCGTGGGCGTGCTACAAGCCTCGTTGAAGCTCTTTAGAATTATGTGCTCAATTTTTTTCTCGGCTGTATCGAGCATGCATAGAGGCCTCATAGACGACAGTAGGTCCAACGCACCGATGCTCTTCTTCCCATTGCTTAGTTTGCCGGTTTGATGTTGTAATAAATTAATCGTTTTATGAAACACCTCACTTGGAGAGCGATTTGAACAAGAGTCTTAATTTTCATTCTGTAAATGTAATGCCTGTAAGCCGTCTTCAAGGCAGCCCATCGCCAATGCACGTCGATTTTCAACTCAACCGATATTGCGTACTTCTCCAATCTCTTTTTTCGCTTTAAAACTATTTTATATTATCTTTTCTATCAGCAGCGTCTTGTTCAAGCTGACAGTTGGCGACCTTGCTCGCGACCGGTTGCTTTCAGTGATAAGATCTCCTTTTGAGCGATAAGTCATCTTTCTACTCACCATTTCTTAGGCGATGTTACTAGGTGTTTTTTTACTTACCTGTACTTATTGATGTTAAAAATTTCTCGCTTGTCTTTTGGCGGGGAAAGTTCATTCTCCGTGAGTGATTCAGGTCATTATTCTGTGACGTGTGGCGGTTGTTCACTAATAACGTCTCCCCAACACACGCATACGGGGGTGTTGGAAAAACATTAAATTGTCGTAATTCGGAGCGGCGTTATTGGATGCGTGTTCCTCCCAATCCCGTAATGTGATCATAGGCAGTTTTGTGCAAAGTAGATGCTCAGTGCCCATGTGCCCGTCTCTTCTCCTAAGTGTTGCAAGATCTTTTTGTGTCGTTCAATGCAGCGTTTTGAGATAATTCTTCGGCAGTGAAGCGAAATTTTCCAACCCCTGCTTTATATCTTTCAAATCCTGGCATAACCTCTCGAACTTTCTTAAACGGGTTTCCACTTCTATTTGATTCCGTTCGGGAACAAAATCGTCCAAAAACTTCTCGTACCGCGAGAATGACACCAACAAAATTGTCCGCCAGGACACCTATGCAATGGGTTGCGCTGGCATTATGTGAATCTGTACGGAGGTCTGCGATTAACAGTATATTGCGTAATGCCTCAAAAACAGCTGTAGTTTTTGCGACTATTTAACGACAAACTTTAATACGGTAAAACGATCGAAACTCGCGACTTGAAATCAGATATTCGCACTATCCTGGTCACGGCACCATGCACAATCACATGAATCTAAATAATCTAAATAATCTAAATAATAATAAAATGAATCTAAATAATCATTTTTAGCATCAGATAAAAATAGTTATCTAACTTATTGGTACTTCGTATTCAAATTAATCTCGACATTTCGTGTTTTATTTAATTCCAGATTGATTTTTGAAATGTAAATAAAAAATCTTGTGTGATAAATATTTGTTGATCGATAGCGTTTCTACTTGGTTCAGTAGAATAATATGAAAAAATGAAACAACGTTGTTGTGTCCTCAGTGAACAAAATACACTGCTCAGAATCAATTTTTTGTTTCGATAATTGCATCAATTGAGTTGTTTGTGTGCTATTGTGTGCTAAGAATTGACTCACGCCAATAAATTCGCGGGATAAGAATGTGACGATGATTTCCCTTATGCGATTAACGTAGCGGTTACCGGATTGCAATAAGCAGCTACTTATCAAGTTTGAAAAAATTTCAATATCAAGTCCAAGAAACAACAGTTCGTAGCAAATAACTGGACACACGCATATGTACTATCGAATAGTTATATAACAATATTCCCATATTTTAATGCTTGTACAAATGTACAGATGGATGTGTGTTGAACATGTTGATACGCACACGGTGATGTAATCTACAATTTTGCAAATATTCATAAGCCAAGAAAACTATGGTATTGAATCAACATTAAAAAAAAATGTGAGTGTAATTTTAGTCACAATATTTCTAACGTTTGTCACGTTTACCATTGAATTGAAGCATTTTCCCTTCATGCTTTCTAAAGAGGCTTATAATATTACCATACGTTCTAAAATATTATATCTTATATAAATATGTTCTAAGATATAAATATAGCTCATTGTGTTTGAGGAACGAGCCTGTGTTAAAGAGTAAAAAGTTGTACTGGAAATGATTGCATCAATATTTCAATTGTCTCACGGATAGTAGAAATATCGGAAAAGTTACATAAGAAAATCGCTAAAAAAATGTTGAATATTTAAAATCGGTAGAATAACTTAAAGATGCATTTCTGAACAGCATTTTGAACACATTACTAGTGACATTGATTGTCATTGACGAAACAAAGCCCGGAATCCGGACAATGTATGAAACAAACAAATTGATGAGATGAGGTAAGACAGTTGTAATGTATTAATGTTATCATATTGTGATATGATGTGATGTATCCATTTGCAGGTCTGATTGAAAATATGTCCCTCAAATTCTCACGCTCTTTCGACATATTCCTTATTCGCAGTAGTATTGTTTGGCTCCATATGTATAATGTTTCGTAATTCGACGATTTGATGAGATCAAAAAATCGATCGAAACAAGCTAACAAACAATATAAAAACCAACATTTTTGTTTGCGTTTAATGGAATGTAAAAACAGAATCTCGAAAGATTCAAAGCAAATTAATCCGATCGAGCAAGATGCATGCGCATACATGTGTCCGAGGGGTAAGTAGTTGGAAATATGAGATATAGTTGATGATACAACATTTCGATAATTATTATTCTATTTCATAGGTGTGGTGAACAAGCGTTGACACCCAAGAATCGACCTACAAAAATTAAATCGATAATTAGTAATGTGTTCAAAATGCTGTAGCTTAATTTTTCTATGATGAGCGATTGAACACTGTCCTCGTGAAAAATATATGAAATACCAATTAAGCAATCAAAAGTTACGGTATGATAAGTAGAGTTGATTGATGAAATGAACATCAGTCTTATGGATAAATCAGACGATTTGTTGGTAAACGAATGCAAACTCGAGAAATATTTGAAAATTTAATATTGTGTGTTTCAAGATAGTAGCTTACATCGTGTGACGTGTTATTCACAAGAAAAAAACGGTTTCCAATCAGTTTGTTTTTTTTGGTTCACACTGTGCTGTATTTGTATGAGTTCGATAAAATATGGTGATAATATTCATTTTATTTGTTACGACTGCTTAGTCTTCATACATTGTTGGCAAACAACGATTGATTATTAGCTTCACCATCAGTAGGTGTACGGTAATTGCGACGTTAGAAAAGTCACCTCTCTGTCCCTTGTTAGTTGATAGACACACGTAAGTGTCAATTGGAGATAAACGCGAATTAAAGTTTTAGGCCTCAGAGCAATTTTTAATTCTTGTTAAAAAATTACCTTCATGGAAAGGATCTCTTAGCATAGGGAATGCCATCGGAAAATAAATAACCTCGTGATATTTCTTAGCTCCTCACATAAACCCGTAGTAATGTTTTCTCTGTACGAAGTAAATAGCTTAGGTTTTGTTATTCAAATTTAGCAAAAAGTTGATGATGGTATCGTTCATTGTTGTTGCCACTCATTCAATTTCTGATGATACCCAATTTGTATTTATTCTAGGCTCTTGTGGATTCTAAAGATTTGTTTAAGATTGTTTTCGATTGGCGATGTGAAAGATGTATTCAATGGTAAAAACTGTGAACTTTTTAAACGTGCTGTAAATTTTGGCCGTGGGTTGAGATGAGATGGTCATAATAAATGTTGTAAAATTTATTAGCAAACTTCCGTCAACTTCTACTGCGGGCGTGAAAAAGATAGTTACTGGACAGAAAATTTTGAAAAGATGATTGTACTTAGGTGTCGTTACTTTTGAAGATAAACGGTACTGTATTAGAGAAGAAAAGTTCAGATATTCGATGTTTTGAATGGGGATTTAAAACTTATAATAGCCATGATAGCTTTCTTAAACGCTGGTATCGCGGTGTCGTACTCTACTCATGCGTAGAAGATGGTTAACGTAGAACCGAGGTCTTTTTTAAAGAATTGATCTTTAATATCCTAGAGCTACCCACTCAACATACCCTTTCCGCGAGGGCTTTAGTATATGGAGCTCTAATAACGTGCCCTAGGCAGCCCAACATATCCTCTCCTCGCGGTTGCGCTACGTTTCAACCGTTTTATGTTTATACATACATTTGTCTAGTCCCTCTTCAGGACTAATTTTCAGCTCACGATCATTATTCAAGATTTACTGTTTTTCGTTTTCGGGTATGTGGCCGCTACAGGCCACAGGTGCTCTCCGCGCTGGCAGCTGCATTTTAGTCCGGCGTCAGCGGTAGAGGATCGTCCTTCACGTGCAGCTGTGGTAGAGGGGCAGCTTCTTGATGACGTCGCCCCCGCTGCTGGTCACGTCGTGCCTTTTGAAACATGTTGCGCCTTATGCGGTGCTTCTCTGTGTGGGTGGCTAGCCGCTGCGGTGTCACCCCGTCGGTTTGGTGACGTCGACGTCGTGGCTCTTGCAGGTTGTCTGGAGTTATCGCTGAGTTGTCTCTTCAATGGAAGAAACGATGATGGATGGCATCCTATCTCGGAAGAATCTGTGTCCTGAGAGCGCCTGCGACATATGATAGTTCTCTCCGGCACACGACAGAGGTGGGGATTGCTCCTCCTGTTGCTTGTACTTTTCACCAGCATCACGCTTCTTCCTGTACCAGGAAGCATATCGGCACAAAACCGGCTATGACAACAGCTGTCTCGTATCTGGCAGGTTGGAATATGCTGGTCCCTACGATGGCTGTTTGGACTACTGTCAGAATACCATCCTCTCTTCTGAGGACTACTGTCGGAATGTAATCCTCTCACCAAGGACTCTTCCAATTTACAGGTTTCGTTGTTTCGCTTATTTGCTTTATTGGGCCTCCTGTTATTCTGGATCGGAGATCTGCACAGTGACATCCTGTGCACACTCATTCATTCATATATTCATAATGTTCTACCGTTCATAGTAAAGTACAGATATTTAAGTCCTATATTCCTGGATTGGAAAATTTGAGTATAAGTATAGGAAGGTAGGGAATCAGATTACCAAGCCAATGCACGTTGGGCATTTACCGGGATAAAAGTCCGAAAACCTAAATCAGATTTCCGATAAACTTAGATAGGTAAGATTTTGCTCAAAATGAAGCACAAAATATCGCCACAAAATATCACAAAAATCTAACTATCAATTCTATCATCCGCTCTGGCGTAAATAAATTCTGAAATAAAAAAACAATATTATTTTTGAACAAAAAAAACTTGGATTTGCCATTGAAGCCGTAATTTTAAACCAAACTTATCACAAAAACCATGAACCGGTACAGTTTTTCCTGAGTTTGTTGGCAAACAATTTTCAGTAATAGTGGATATTATGAGCCGATTAAATCTGAAAAAAAAAATAATTGATTTTAAAATCACTGTTGTATAGTTGAGCGAAACACACATATTTTACACATTTTACGATAAGAATATATACATAATAAACAGGTACTACATCGAATAAACGTGATGTTCAATAAATTACGACCGCCACCGTTGTAAGTGTACATTATATTAGTATCCGTTGAGCTTATATTTTGATCATACTTCTTTTAATATTGGTTTTTAAACCAAAGCTGTTTAACACCATTTTGTACCAAACGAACATAAAAATTTACATAAGGCACACAGCCACAGAATGCAATGGAATATAACTCACCTAATTAATTATAACTAACTTTATCAATGGTTTTTTATGTAAACCAACCAACTAGATAATTTACCTTAGCTACAAACTAATGATATTTAAAGCAAAGCATCTGAAAGCAGCTATTAAAATTATACATCTTGCTTCTGCGGTCCGTTCTTGGTAATCATCTTCGTCGGAAGATCTGGAGCGGAACTGGGTCCTCTGTCTAGCATAAACAGTGTTCAATCGTTGCCCAGTTAACGCTTTTACATGCGTTGGCTACATCCAGTGTCACCGCCTTTGAACAGCACTTGTCGTGGTGGTTGGTCTTAGAGAATGACATTGCACGCTGTCCACAGGCCACCACATCATGAAACACTTATGAAACTTGAAATGATCGGTCCCTCCATGCGGTATCCGTATTACGCGGGGGAGAAACTTGGACCGTGGGCGTGCTCCAAGCCTCGTTGAAGCTCTTTAGAATTATGTGCTCAATTTTTTTCTCGGCTGTATCGAGCATGCATAGAGGCCTCATAGACGACAGTAGGTCCAACGCACCGATGCTCTTCTTCCCATTGCTTAGTTTGCCGGTTTGATGTTGTAATAAATTAATCGTTTTATGAAACACCTCACTTGGAGAGCGATTTGAACAAGAGTCTTAATTTTCATTCTGTAAATGTAATGCCTGTAAGCCGTCTTCAAGGCAGCCCATCGCCAATGCACGTCGATTTTCAACTCAACCGATATTGCGTACTTCTCCAATCTCTTTTTTCGCTTTAAAACTATTTTATATTATCTTTTCTATCAGCAGCGTCTTGTTCAAGCTGACAGTTGGCGACCTTGCTCGCGACCGGTTGCTTTCAGTGATAAGATCTCCTTTTGAGCGATAAGTCATCTTTCTACACACCATTTCTTAGGCGATGTTACTAGGTGTTTTTTTACTTACCTGTACTTATTGATGTTAAAAATTTCTCGCTTGTCTTTTGGCGGGGAAAGTTCATTCTCCGTGAGTGATTCAGGTCATTATTCTGTGACGTGTGGCGGTTGTTCACTAATAACGTCTCCCCAACACACGCATACGGGGGTGTTGGAAAAACATTAAATTGTCGTAATTCGGAGCGGCGTTATTGGATGCGTGTTCCTCCCAATCCCGTAATGTGATCATAGGCAGTTTTGTGCAAAGTAGATGCTCAGTGCCCATGTGCCCGTCTCTTCTCCTAAGTGTTGCAAGATCTTTTTGTGTCGTTCAATGCAGCGTTTTGAGATAATTCTTCGGCAGTGAAGCGAAATTTTCCAACCCCTGCTTTATATCTTTCAAATCCTGGCATAACCTCTCGAACTTTCTTAAACGGGTTTCCACTTCTATTTGATTCCGTTCGGGAACAAAATCGTCCAAAAACTTCTCGTACCGCGAGAATGACACCAACAAAATTGTCCGCCAGGACACCTATGCAATGGGTTGCGCTGGCATTATGTGAATCTGTACGGAGGTCTGCGATTAACAGTATATTGCGTAATGCCTCAAAAACAGCTGTAGTTTTCGCGACTATTTAACGACAAACTTTAATACGGTAAAACGATCGAAACTCGCGACTTGAAATCAGATATTCGCACTATCCTGGTCACGGCACCATGCACAATCACATGAATCTAAATAATCTAAATAATCTAAATAATAATAAAATGAATCTAAATAATCATTTTTAGCATCAGATAAAAATAGTTATCTAACTTATTGGTACTTCGTATTCAAATTAATCTCGACATTTCGTGTTTTATTTAATTCCAGATTGATTTTTGAAATGTAAATAAAAAATCTTGTGTGATAAATATTTGTTGATCGATAGCGTTTCTACTTGGTTCAGTAGAATAATATGAAAAAATGAAACAACGTTGTTGTGTCCTCAGTGAACAAAATACACTGCTCAGAATCAATTTTTTGTTTCGATAATTGCATCAATTGAGTTGTTTGTGTGCTATTGTGTGCTAAGAATTGACTCACGCCAATAAATTCGCGGGATAAGAATGTGACGATGATTTCCCTTATGCGATTAACGTAGCGGTTACCGGATTGCAATAAGCAGCTACTTATCAAGTTTGAAAAAATTTCAATATCAAGTCCAAGAAACAACAGTTCGTAGCAAATAACTGGACACACGCATATGTACTATCGAATAGTTATATAACAATATTCCCATATTTTAATGCTTGTACAAATGTACAGATGGATGTGTGTTGAACATGTTGATACGCACACGGTGATGTAATCTACAATTTTGCAAATATTCATAAGCCAAGAAAACTATGGTATTGAATCAACATTAAAAAAAAATGTGAGTGTAATTTTAGTCACAATATTTCTAACGTTTGTCACGTTTACCATTGAATTGAAGCATTTTCCCTTCATGCTTTCTAAAGAGGCTTATAATATTACCATACGTTCTAAAATATTATATCTTATATAAATATGTTCTAAGATATAAATATAGCTCATTGTGTTTGAGGAACGAGCCTGTGTTAAAGAGTAAAAAGTTGTACTGGAAATGATTGCATCAATATTTCAATTGTCTCACGGATAGTAGAAATATCGGAAAAGTTACATAAGAAAATCGCTAAAAAAATGTTGAATATTTAAAATCGGTAGAATAACTTAAAGATGCATTTCTGAACAGCATTTTGAACACATTACTAGTGACATTGATTGTCATTGACGAAACAAAGCCCGGAATCCGGACAATGTATGAAACAAACAAATTGATGAGATGAGGTAAGACAGTTGTAATGTATTAATGTTATCATATTGTGATATGATGTGATGTATCCATTTGCAGGTCTGATTGAAAATATGTCCCTCAAATTCTCACGCTCTTTCGACATATTCCTTATTCGCAGTAGTATTGTTTGGCTCCATATGTATAATGTTTCGTAATTCGACGATTTGATGAGATCAAAAAATCGATCGAAACAAGCTAACAAACAATATAAAAACCAACATTTTTGTTTGCGTTTAATGGAATGTAAAAACAGAATCTCGAAAGATTCAAAGCAAATTAATCCGATCGAGCAAGATGCATGCGCATACATGTGTCCGAGGGGTAAGTAGTTGGAAATATGAGATATAGTTGATGATACAACATTTCGATAATTATTATTCTATTTCATAGGTGTGGTGAACAAGCGTTGACACCCAAGAATCGACCTACAAAAATTAAATCGATAATTAGTAATGTGTTCAAAATGCTGTAGCTTAATTTTTCTATGATGAGCGATTGAACACTGTCCTCGTGAAAAATATATGAAATACCAATTAAGCAATCAAAAGTTACGGTATGATAAGTAGAGTTGATTGATGAAATGAACATCAGTCTTATGGATAAATCAGACGATTTGTTGGTAAACGAATGCAAACTCGAGAAATATTTGAAAATTTAATATTGTGTGTTTCAAGATAGTAGCTTACATCGTGTGACGTGTTATTCACAAGAAAAAAACGGTTTCCAATCAGTTTGTTTTTTTTGGTTCACACTGTGCTGTATTTGTATGAGTTCGATAAAATATGGTGATAATATTCATTTTATTTGTTACGACTGCTTAGTCTTCATACATTGTTGGCAAACAACGATTGATTATTAGCTTCACCATCAGTAGGTGTACGGTAATTGCGACGTTAGAAAAGTCACCTCTCTGTCCCTTGTTAGTTGATAGACACACGTAAGTGTCAATTGGAGATAAACGCGAATTAAAGTTTTAGGCCTCAGAGCAATTTTTAATTCTTGTTAAAAAATTACCTTCATGGAAAGGATCTCTTAGCATAGGGAATGCCATCGGAAAATAAATAACCTCGTGATATTTCTTAGCTCCTCACATAAACCCGTAGTAATGTTTTCTCTGTACGAAGTAAATAGCTTAGGTTTTGTTATTCAAATTTAGCAAAAAGTTGATGATGGTATCGTTCATTGTTGTTGCCACTCATTCAATTTCTGATGATACCCAATTTGTATTTATTCTAGGCTCTTGTGGATTCTAAAGATTTGTTTAAGATTGTTTTCGATTGGCGATGTGAAAGATGTATTCAATGGTAAAAACTGTGAACTTTTTAAACGTGCTGTAAATTTTGGCCGTGGGTTGAGATGAGATGGTCATAATAAATGTTGTAAAATTTATTAGCAAACTTCCGTCAACTTCTACTGCGGGCGTGAAAAAGATAGTTACTGGACAGAAAATTTTGAAAAGATGATTGTACTTAGGTGTCGTTACTTTTGAAGATAAACGGTACTGTATTAGAGAAGAAAAGTTCAGATATTCGATGTTTTGAATGGGGATTTAAAACTTATAATAGCCATGATAGCTTTCTTAAACGCTGGTATCGCGGTGTCGTACTCTACTCATGCGTAGAAGATGGTTAACGTAGAACCGAGGTCTTTTTTAAAGAATTGATCTTTAATATCCTAGAGCTACCCACTCAACATACCCTTTCCGCGAGGGCTTTAGTATATGGAGCTCTAATAACGTGCCCTAGGCAGCCCAACATATCCTCTCCTCGCGGTTGCGCTACGTTTCAACCGTTTTATGTTTATACATACATTTGTCTAGTCCCTCTTCAGGACTAATTTTCAGCTCACGATCATTATTCAAGATTTACTGTTTTTCGTTTTCGGGTATGTGGCCGCTACAGGCCACAGGTGCTCTCCGCGCTGGCAGCTGCATTTTAGTCCGGCGTCAGCGGTAGAGGATCGTCCTTCACGTGCAGCTGTGGTAGAGGGGCAGCTTCTTGATGACGTCGCCCCCGCTGCTGGTCACGTCGTGCCTTTTGAAACATGTTGCGCCTTATGCGGTGCTTCTCTGTGTGGGTGGCTAGCCGCTGCGGTGTCACCCCGTCGGTTTGGTGACGTCGACGTCGTGGCTCTTGCAGGTTGTCTGGAGTTATCGCTGAGTTGTCTCTTCAATGGAAGAAACGATGATGGATGGCATCCTATCTCGGAAGAATCTGTGTCCTGAGAGCGCCTGCGACATATGATAGTTCTCTCCGGCACACGACAGAGGTGGGGATTGCTCCTCCTGTTGCTTGTACTTTTCACCAGCATCACGCTTCTTCCTGTACCAGGAAGCATATCGGCACAAAACCGGCTATGACAACAGCTGTCTCGTATCTGGCAGGTTGGAATATGCTGGTCCCTACGATGGCTGTTTGGACTACTGTCAGAATACCATCCTCTCTTCTGAGGACTACTGTCGGAATGTAATCCTCTCACCAAGGACTCTTCCAATTTACAGGTTTCGTTGTTTCGCTTATTTGCTTTATTGGGCCTCCTGTTATTCTGGATCGGAGATCTGCACAGTGACATCCTGTGCACACTCATTCATTCATATATTCATAATGTTCTACCGTTCATAGTAAAGTACAGATATTTAAGTCCTATATTCCTGGATTGGAAAATTTGAGTATAAGTATAGGAAGGTAGGGAATCAGATTACCAAGCCAATGCACGTTGGGCATTTACCGGGATAAAAGTCCGAAAACCTAAATCAGATTTCCGATAAACTTAGATAGGTAAGATTTTGCTCAAAATGAAGCACAAAATAACAAAAAAAACTATTTTTGTGGGATTGTATTTTGAAAACTAAAAGATTTGCAGATATAAAATGACACATTTTTCTTAGCTAAATTATGTAGATTGAGAAACAATTGAATGTTTATCGAAAATCCGATTTTGTTTAACGGGCTTTTATCCCGGAAAATGCCCAACGTGCGATATTTTACTGTAAAGGAATTAATCCGAATACTGGCATTAAAGGAAGCCTTTGCTGGGGCAGAGGCTTTTCTGTGCTCCTTTAACTCTCCTCCAGGGTTTAGGAAAAACAATGGGAAGGGGACCGTTGTTTTTCCTAAACCCATGTTTCTGTTTGTTTTAAGCACTTAAAAATAGAGCAAAGAAACACTGGGAAGGGAGTGGAGAGGGGTTTAAGAAACACAGGGAACCTTCAGTGATGCAACGCTAAAAATCGCTCTCGAAATTGGCACAGTCACCTTTTTAGGACCAGGAAAAATTCACTTTTTGATCAAGCCTCACGGAATTATTCACTGTCACATTTATCTGTTCGGAGTCCGTAAGCAAGCTCGGGGTTGTCAAAATTAGTTAGACTTAAAATAAAGGTTGTCTGGAACACTGTTATACACCGTATGCAACTTAGCCTGCTGCCGTATGTCGAACTAGCCACCTGCGCACCCTGTTGCATGAAAAACGACACGCTCGGTGGTGTGCGTATGCTGCGACAGAATGAGTGACAAATGGGTACGAAAAACAGTTACGAGAGCTTTTCCCGGGAGATACGCGAGAATGAGCGAAAGATCGCTCCCATAGCCTAAGACTGAAAGGAAGATTAAAAAATAATTAATGGACACAGACGTATTTTTTTTAAACTTGCATTGGTGATTTATTTGAAGATTTAATGTTGGTAACAATTTTTTTTGGCACCACGGCGGCTGTCGCTGAGCCTCGTTCTGTCCGGCTTCTTGTTCTAAATCTTCTTTGTACTTGGCCCCGCGTTCTGCCTCTTCCTTGTCCTCGGCCTCTTCCTTGTCTTCGGCCTCTTATAAATCCACGTTGTCCACGGTCCCATAGTCCTCGGCCTCTTGTGACTCATTCTAGTGTGCGAAACGAAGCTCCTTCAGGTGCGCGAAACGATGCTCCTTCAGGTGCACTTATCGCGCGCACCTGAATTTCCGTCCAACGGTCATCTGCCGTTCGCAGATCACAGCGTCCAACGGTCAACGGACGCAGGCCCTTGCGTAACGAGTAAATGAAAGCTTTGCAGTGGAGGTAACCTATTACGCAGCCTGCTATCGAAAATTATGAGATTTGAAGTGTGTGGCTCGGGACGCCATGGAGGAAAGGGAGAACGGTTAGAAGGTTAGAACGGTTCTTTTTTTCAACAAATTTTCACTTCACTGCGAATGCCAATTAACTTTAACCTGTCACTCTGGCGTTTACAATTGATACTGAGTTTTTCCTCTGCCGATCGGCAGTTTAAATACCTGGCGACGCTGTCGGAATCTAAGCACACATACACTTGCATTTTCTTCGATTGCCTTCAAAGTAAGTATTCCATACGGTGTTATTCTCCCTTTCGTCTCCAGTTTAAGTCTTAAACTATGAAAATACCTACAGTCTAAACCTTAAACGTAACTAAAAACTAATCAAAAAATTCACCCTAAAAAAGATCCCAGATCAGCGCAAAAGTTGAGTTACGGGAGGTGAGTTGGAGACGCATGAGACTAGTTTTGAAGCGATCACTTATCCAACGGGCATATGCAGACTTATCCCTGCATCTATATGCAGACCCCTACCATCTTCAGAAACCTGTTCTGGATTCTCTGCACCACTTGGATATCCGCTTTGGAACAATTACCAAACAGATGATAGGTTCATTTTCATCAAAACGGATACCAGACCAGGGTTGAACTTAATCCAATGGGATCGAAAGGTATGAAACCAAAAAAACTAATAAAAAAGGAATATCCCTAGACTAAAATAATATGAAAAATTGACCTAAGTCGGACAAATCCTACATCTTAGTATCACTCCGTGCTCGGAGAGTACCTAATATTATGTAACTACTTTAACGATATCTTGAGATAACCTACAACTTCCTCATACATGGTTTAAGATGATAAAGATGTTTTTTTTAGTTTTATAGTCGTACTTTTTTTGAAGCCGCCTCCCATTAATTCGTTGTAACTTTGATTTCTGCTGTTGCTATATGATATCTGCTGTGGTGATATGATTCTGATCACCTGTGATCATCTGTGGTGATAATTCTGACTACAACCCTTTTGCGATGCAAAGAAAATATCAATTAGAATAAATTATTTGAACGAGAAGAGAAAAATGAAAAATATTAAATATAAAGAGAAGGCAAATAGATAGCATAGTTTAGGTATCATCTGAAAAACGTGTTCACTTGTAGATATATTCCATTTTGACCATCACGAGGACGAAACGGCTCGCTTAGAAGGCTTGACTGAAATGCAGGTTGCCCAACACGGCAAAAAAAACTGCCAGTTAAAAATTGCCAGTTTTAATTGCGCTGTTAAAAGAGGTCGTCCCACGAAATCATACTGCCACCTCGATCCGGAGTTGTGATGGAAGCATCCTTAAAAAACGGGAAAGGGGAAAATAGATTTAGGATTGAAGAGTATGAAGAAGCGGAAAGAGAGCAAGATAAGAGGGGATATTAGAGGACAGTTGGGTTTGGACATGAGGATGGGTGAGAGATCGCGAAGGTAACTTGACTCGAACCAGCTTACACTTGATTCCAGTCCAGGATACTTCCATGTGCCTAGTTGGCGAATTTTCGATAATTTTATAAATATTTAAGTCAGTTGAAGATGTCTTTGCGATAGAGTTATCTTCAAAATTTAATTCGAAAAGCGCCATTTTGAACAAAAACCGGACCCCAACTATAGTGATAGAGAATAATGATGAGGCTTTTACATCCAAAAATTTAACTACATCATCATTTTTTAATAGAAAAAACTGGTCTTTGAAATTTGGTAGTAGGACAAAATCGGCGGCCACGTGTAAACCAATACCGTTTGTCTTCAAATATGGATATTTCGGAGCAATTAAATTGGCAGTCATGTAGATGGTGGCAATTTCACTTGATCTACCTGCCACTTGCTCCGCAAACTTCTTGCCAGATCTAACCCAACGTTTGATCTGCTGTAAATGGCTTTCGAAGCAATATGCAGAAAAGTTATCAAGCGGTCCAAACATTGCAACCTCTCCAAACACGTGTTGGAGATTATGGACATTGTTGGTCATGTGGGTACGACCATAATATGTGCCGAAATCCTTAACAAATCGGGAAAGGAAGTCTTTCACACGGGTCCAAAGGTGCTGGTAGTACGATGATGACAAAATCGTAACACCGCAAAAATAGAGCAGGAAGTGACTATAGCCTTGCGCATCATAAAAGTCCTTCAGAACCACAACACTTGCATAATGAAGGAAGGTCCTATATTCGGAAGCCTTGCAAAAAGCAACATACCGTACGATTCTAAGCGTACGGTGAATTTCAGAAGGAAGCTGCATCTGTTTCAAAAAATTTGAAAAAAATTCCTTTATTTCAGGGGACCACCGAGGAAATCTTTCAAAATTGCCTTCAAGAAATCCTCGGAATATTTTTCGGGTAACCCCCAAATCAATTAAATGAAGTCGTTCACCAACAGGAACGTTTTTAATTATTCTCCAACAATTGAATTATTGAAGTATTCTCCAACACAAGAACACTTTAAACAGCCATGCACTCCAGTGAAGCTCGTCGTAGCTGTAAATTTAAAAAAAATCGTTGAGTGATTGATCAAATAAGTGAGTTACATTTCATGCTACTTACCTTTTATTAAAGCACGTGCTGGTGAGTCGGCGACAAAATTGCGAATGCTAAAATGCAACGTTTTATCGCCAACAATCAAGCCTGCTCGGTGAATTTCATTTGCTTCATCCACCAGCGGCCGCAAGAATTCTTCGATGCTTTCCGGTTTTGATAGTGATTTTGATAGGTAGCACTAAAGGTGGCTACCGTCATAACCGGAAGCTTTGGCAACTCTACCACCTTTACAAGAATAGGCCAAAGCTGAGTTGGCCCACCCTTGTGTAGTGGCAGCCCGTCGATTGACACATCCAATGAGAAATGTGTCGCTTCAGGATTGAAGGTTTTAGAAAGAGTTAAAGGAGTAACATATTTGGTCAGGACTGATTTTAAGCCTCCGTACGAATAATCACCTCCTCTGATAGCAACAATTTCGTTCCTTAATTGGGTAGGTGTTCTAACCAAAGTCCGCGCATCTTTAGGAAGATCTAAATCCAGCTTCATCCGTAGGATGGCCAGCATCATATTGACCGCCGAACGGGGAAGTTGGTGCCAAATCGCAAGATATCGAAGACAATCTTTCAAATCCATTGTATCGAATATATTATATACACCGTCCCAAGCGACTGCTTCATCATCTTCCTCAATGCAGTCGTCCCCGTCCGGTAAAATGTCCTCGTGAACGTCGGTTTCATACGTTTCAATCCCACGGCTTTGATTTTCTTCCACTACTTGTATTCGTTTTGACCCTGGCTCTTCATGGAGCAATTCCTCTTCATCAGAAGACATATCTGTGAATGATTATGAACATGTTTAAGCATAACATTTTTTAAAGTGCGCACTATACTCGATAAAATACGGCATATTAGATCACTACATTTTAGTTAAACACACAGCATAAGGTCAGTCAAACCCGAAACCTTTTTAAATGCATGAGACTCCATAGACTGGCCTGATAAGTTTCTTAACACTTAATCAATACAAAAAAAAAACAGAACACTTACCTATGATAGTTATATAAATTGTGCATTACACAATTCTATGACCAGCATCACACAGAATCCACAGAAGACGAAGATTGTACAGACACATCAATTAAATAGAAGACATTGTTAAAAAACATAATACAAAGTAACATTGAACACATTTCACACACAACTCACAAAACACTGTTTTCGATGTAAAAACATGTAAACTACAATTTTATTTTTCTTATTTGCACTATTCCAAAACATTGACAGGCACATACATTGTATTTCGCTGCTATCCATCATTATTTCTATCTAGAGATGTTTTACAATATATATTTTCACTTGACACTTATTTTAAACACTTATTAACACTACTTTTGCAGGATATTGCAGGATAAAGCACTTTTGTCTATCACTATTGATACCTACCATGGGAACGATTATGCATTATTTGAGGTTTTTTTATATTTACTTAGCGAGAGAAACTTTGCGAACTTAGCGAGAGAAAGACAAAAAAGCAAAGAAAAAGAATCCGTATGACGACTGATCAGCTGGCGCGCGTCGAAGAATTCGGTAAAACGCACGCATGCGCAAAACCGCTTCGAGGCGAGTGAATTTTTGCAAACCAAATCGGCCGAACAGTGAATTCATGACCCACACATGCTCAATTTCCAGTTCGGCTAGCGTTGTGAAAGCAAGAAGCAGATAGGACATAACTTCGGTCTCCTTCTGGCTACCACAGACCTTCGTCAAATTGTCTCATGGGATGCTTCTTAACACTTTGACTGCCGCATCAGCCACTATGTGGCTGAAGGATTTTTTCGATTGGGCCACGTCAGCCACATAGTGGCTGAAACATTTCACATTGAAACAGACGAGTTACACGAGATAATTTTACTCTTTCTAAAAAAGTCAATTAAAATGAGTTTTTATGGTTTTTCTGTTCTTCAAATATCCGTAATTATGTGATATCATAATTAGTTAATTTATTCATCGTTTATTTTAGATGAACAATGTTAAAACACTCAGCGCAAAGTTGAGGTTGATCGGGACAGCTTGAACAATATGTAAACGATATTTTAACTGTTTTACGTGCTTTTCGACCGGTCCATATCTTGCCTATTATTGTAGCATCGTTTATATGCACGTCACATTTTTTTCCCTTTAGAGTCAATCCGTCAATGGCTAAAACATGATGTTCCTGTTGCGGTTCTTGTTGCTTGATTTTAGTTGTGTTTTTGACGAGTATTTTTAATAATTCAGAACCAATCATTCTTGAGAAGCAAGCTTGTAAGGTACCAAAATTTGTGCCTAATTAACCAATGAGTGGAGGATTAGGATAAATTTTTAGGTCTTACCAAAATTTACCCTGATCCTCCATTCATTGTGGTATTGGATATATTTATCCAAACTTTCTGAAATCCTCCTTGGAGACACTCCAAATTTCGAGTGGAGTACAAAATGGTAGTGTCGTCTGCATATAACGACAGCTGCGTATGGTTATCCATGTCGAGAGCATCCGACGTAAAACAATTGTACAGGAGTGGTCCTAGGATACTCCTCTGTGGAACGCCAGCATAGCTGGCACAGGGGTCGGACATTGTTCCCCCTACATGAACAACTGACGTACGAGAACTCAGATAGGACTGAATGGTTCTGACTAAGAACGTCGAAAATTCTTGTACACGAAGCTTATGCAAAGAGCCATTGTGCCAAACGTTGTCAAAAGCTTTTGTCCAATAATGCTATAATAATGCAAAAGCGATGTCCAATAATGCTATCGCATTGGACTTTTCATCACGTTTATCGTCATTAATGACATTCAGGATATGCTGCAGTTGCTGAGCTGTCCTTTTATAAAGCCAAAATGGACACCCGTCAACGTATTACAGTCGGTACAGTGGGCCTCCATCCGCGTATAAACCACTCTCTCGAAAATCTTGCTTACAACAGGCAAGAGGGCGATCGGACGGTAGTTCGAGGTTAGGGAAGAATCCTTCCCTATTTTTTTGGCTTGGAACGACTTTTGCAAGATTCCATTGGGTTGGGAAATACCACCCAGTTCCAGACATCTGTTAAAGATGTTGGTTAAGCAACTCATACCTCCATGGCCTCCATGCTTTAACATCACGTTAAAGATGTTGTCAGGTCCAGGAGCTTTAATTCCAGCGCTGTACTTTATAAGTGTCCGGACCTCATCCAAGAAGGCCCGGTCAGTGTCGGGAAGAAAACATTGAGCCGATGCTAGCTTACGGATGATGTTGCTAACAACAGCATCGTGTGGACTAGCCATCGTATCGCTCACTCGATGCGAGTGAGCAAAATTCTCAGCAAGTAACTATTTTAATAACAATCGGGTTTATTTACAGTAATAAGTTACAACTAAGCCCTCTCTTACCCTTAAATTTCTTACCCGTGAAGGATTCAAGCTTAATGGGGGGTATATTCTGGAAGAATTTCGCTGTATGATGTTTTCTTCATGTTTCAATTTTGCGCAACGATCGTGGGAAAACGCTCACTACAGCATCAGTATCAGTCGTAGACGTTCCCGTGTTAGTGTACAGAGAACTCCAAGATGCTGGCTGCCGCCTCTTCCGCCGCCTTTAGTGTTGACGCAGACACGAGAGAAGTCCGCTGTTCACGCATTCGCAGCTCACGACGGTACTCATGATGGTGGTCGTTTCGGCGCTGTCTTGCAGTCTCAGCCCTTCGCGCCACTTCAGTCGGTGATGGCGGTGTCCTAACTCGGCTGTAACGCATCAAGAGAGGTGTGCCGGGGTTGCGCAGCATGCGCATCCGATGCCGCCTCTCGTTGACACGCCGCCGCCGCTCCCGTTGACGATCGACGAGGAGCTGTGTTTCCCGCTGTGAAACAGGATGCACTGACCATATCTCGTTCAAACTCGGCTCCAATTTGACGGGTTCTGCAGCATGTGAGTTACCAGTGTCGCAGCCACCGTTTTAAAAATTGTGCTTTATTTTTAACAAAACACTCCCTTCCGAAACCAAGTACCCGTGAGGGATTAGTGAGGTTTGGAAGATCCATTGGTTGTATATTATTCTAGTTGATATTAGCTGTTCTAGTTGATTTGTATTTAGGGAAACTTATCAGTCATGTCACATCGAATGATTGCCATTATGTGATTCTAGCTTATCAATTACTTTATATACTTCTCAGGCGCTACAACCGCTTATCGGTCTTGGCCTACCTCACGAGAAACCGGAGCCTCTCGCGGTCGAGCGCCGTCGTCTGCGGGCTGGGTCGTCGGGTTCCATTCTAATAAAGTGACCAGTCCACCGGAGCCTGTGCGAGTCTAAGTCGCTCCACGACGGTGAAGCTTTTGTGTAGAAAATGGTCCTCGAGGTTTTCACTCCTTTGGTTGTAATTCGTGAAGTTCCATAAATTTCGTCTTGGGAAAGAGTACCTCTTGAAATAAATAATTTATATGGATCGATTCGCAGTCGATGACAAACAAATCGATACGATCGTTTTACTCCCGATCCTATGGACCGCCGTATGATGAACGAGTTATCGAATACATTTTATTTCTTAAAATCCTCAAATTATATTAAAAATGAGGATTGTAATGAAATAATGTGTCATACTTACATCCTGGTTTGCACATTTGATATTATAAGTCACGAATCTGCGTTGACCTGTACGTTGTTGTGCGTTGTTGCAGATCACCGTTTACATCATCCTAAAATATAGCTTTCCTGTTAGTATATACATTAGGCATTTGATGTAAGAATACACTTTTGTCTTCTGTATACTCCAGCTGGCACCACGTGGAGGTCGGAAAGTATTAGCTAACCAAAAACTAGATAAAAAGCATTAGTTATAAGCATAAAACTAAAGCGACAAACTTAAACCCATACTTAGTTCACATTAATAAGACTACATTTTGACATTAATTTCTACATTTTGAGTATGAATAAGTGAATCAGAAGGATTCACGAAGTTAGCTGAGTGGTTAACAGCGACATGTTCGTATCCGTGCTGTTTCAGATGATTGTAACCACGCCAACAATCGGTTACAATTTTGGAGCCGATACGAACATGTTCGTTGATTATGCGGGTTAAAATTTCGGTATTTCTGCGTTCTACGAGCACCAGAAATATCTCCTTTGTTTCCCGACAAATGCCTCCCACCAACCACTCATTGGGGAAGGCATTCATGCGGCCCCGGTTGTACTTACGTGTCGAGATTTTGGTCTCGTCTATCTCGACTGTCAGACCAGGTCCTCCAATCGGTGAATCATTGTTAATCTCCATCAGCAACTGCATCCGAATTTCGCCGAAGAGCTTCAGCACTGTGCGAGGGTTCACTTTAGCTTCTTTTGCTGCAGTTTTAGCCCCAATTCCGATTCTCCACATGTAGAGCAAAATCATTCTCTGTTTCAGGGAGTAACGGGTGCCTTCGAAAAATGACTGTGAACGCACGGATCTTTCGGCGTTCTGGCAACCACGTTTCCCACACACCCGCTTGCATCTGCAAAATAAATTTACAAGATGTACACACGTAATTTATTTCTTTGTTTAGTACTATGTACGTACTAAAGTTACACTAATAATTATTCTGCCTACCTAGTTTACTTACCTGTCTCCGTTCCGAATTTCTGTTCTAAGGAGCATCGCTCCTTGGTACCGACTGCAGGTTTGGCTGCTCTGCAGGATGCTTTTGTCCATCAACCAAAAAGGGAGTTGACGGGATCGTGGACGGGAAGTGGCTAAAGACTGTGGCAAAGGACTCTTACTTATCAGGCGCTACAACCGCTTGGCGGTCTTGGCCTGCTCCAGGAGAAACCGGAACCGCTCGCGGTCGAGCGCCGTCGTCTGCCAATCGTTGATCCCGGCCTTTTTGGCGGACGCATCCACGCCATCACTCCATCTCAGTTTGGGCCTACCACGCCTCCTCTGTCCATGTGGGCAGCCTAAAAGGACTTTACGGGCTGGGTCGTCCGGTGCCATTCTAATGACATGACCAGCCCACCGGAGCCTGGCGAGTCTAATTCGCTGCACGACAGTGAGGCTATCGTACAGTTCGTAGAGCTCGTCATTGTATCGGCTCCTCCATTGTCCTTCCACACATACGGGGCCAAAAATCCTTCTGAGCATCTTCCTCTCGAACGCGGCTAAGAGGGTTTCGTCAGTTTTGGACAAGGTCCATGTCTCAGAGGCGTATGTGAGTACTGGAACTATGAGTGTTTTATATAGTTCCAGCTTCAGCCGTCGCGACAGGTATTTTGAGTGGAGAAGTTTCCTCAGGCTGTAGTATGACCGGTTGGCTGCCAGCACCCTTGCGCGTAATTCAACTTCTATGCTACTGTTGGTGCTGACTTTTGACCCAAGATAGGTGAAGTTTTGGACGACTTCAAAGGTTCGCTCACCTATCTGTACGTCACCTCTGCGTAGACTCGCATTAGTATTTGTTAGCAGGGCCGCTGACGGTGCCACCATCATTTTGGTTTTTGCCTCGTTAATCTCCAAACCGAGGTTCTCAGCCGCCTGCTCAATCCGTTTGTAAGCCTCTGCTACATAGGAGAGCCGCAAACCAATGATGTCTATGTCATCAGCGTATGCCAGAATCTGGATTGACTGGTAGAAGATGGTCCCCGAGGTTTCCACTCCTGAGTCTCGGATGGCCCTCTCTAGCGCCAGGTTGAAAAGGAGACAGGCAAGCCCATCGCCCTGGCGCAGACCCTTGGTGGTAGCAAAGGGCCTTGAGAGTTTTCCATCCACCATCACCTGGCATGTGACGTTGGTCATGGTCATTTTAACAAGCCTGGTAAGCTTGGCCGGGATTCCAAAAGAGCTCATTGCGTCGTAAAGTTTTACCCTGGCTATGCTGTCGTATGCGGCTTTGAAGTCTATGAAGAGATGGAAAGATTGGAGCTGTTGCTCCGCCATCTTCTCCAAGATCTGCCGCATGGTGAAGATCTGGTCAGCGGTTGATTTTCCTTTTCGGAATCCCCTCTGATAGTTTCCCACTATCTCTTCTACGAATGGGACAAGTCTCTCTTGCAAGACTAAGGAGAAGATCTTATAGGCGGTATTCAACACCGTAATACCCCTGTAATTGCTGCACTGTAGCCTGTCTCCTTTCTTGTATATGGGATAGATGATACCAAGATTCCAATCACAAGGTATCGATTCGCTATCCCACACCTCAGTAATTATTTGATGAATTTCGCGTTCAAGTGCTGCACCTCCGTTTTTGATCAGTTCGGCTGATATTCCGTCGGTGCCGGGTGCTTTATTATTCTTCAACCGACGGATTGCTTTTCGGGTTTCGTCCATGCTAGGTGGCAGTAGCATGACATCATCCGCTAGTGGAGCCTCTAGCTGTTCGTTGAACTGATCATTTAGTAATTCATCAAAATACTGAGCCCATCGCGAGAGGACCTCTGGCTGGTAGCTGACCAGATTTCCATCCTTATTTCGACAACAGGTCACCTTAGGTATAAAGGTTTTTCGATGACCTGCTATCTCTTGGTAAAACTTTTTTCCTGGGCCGTATCGCACTCTGATTCTTTGGAGCTCCTGCACTCGTTGTTCTTCCCACTGGTGTTACTTGGTGCGGTGTACTCTTTTTTCTTCTCGTCTGAGCCGTATGTAATTCTCTGCGCATGCCCGCGTTCTATGCCGCTGCTGCATTGCTCGGTATGCGCAGTTCTTACGTTCCGTCACAAGTCTACATTCGTCGTCGAACCAGCCAGATTTGGTGTTGCCCCGACGTGGTGGTAGTGTGGATTTTGCACAGTTCAATATCTTTGTTTTTAGAGCGCTCCACCGTTCGCTCGTAGTGTTGTATGGATTTGCTGGTAATAGAGACTCACCTAAAGCGGATTCAAATGCCTGTTGGACTTAAGCGTCCTCTAGGGAGTCCGTGTTGAGCCGGGCCTGCTTTTTTTTCCTTATCCCCTTTGTCACGGGGACGGGCGATTCTGCAACGTATCACTAAGACAACCAGATAGTGATCGGAATCGATGTTGGCTCCTCTATAGGTTCTGACGTTTAACAGGCTCGACTGTCTTCGGCGGCTTATCAGCACGTGGTCGATCTGGTTGGAGGTGGCTCCATCTGGGGACACCCAAGTAGCTTTGTGGATGTCCCGACGCGCAAACTTGGTACTTCCCACAACCAGATTACTTGCTGCTGCAAGTTGGACCAATCTATTACCATTGTCATTACTGTGCTCATGTAGACTGTGATCACCAATGTATTGGCGATACATTGGCTCCCTACCGACTTTTGCATTGAAGTCCCCCAAGATGATTTTGAGGTCATGCTTAGGGCACTTATCAATGATTTTTGCGAGGCGGCCGTAGAAAAGGTCCTTCTCCTCTTCGTCTTTGTCTTCGGTAGGGGCGTGAACGTTTATGAGGCTGATGTTGAAGAATTTGCCTCGCATGCGCAGGGTGCATAGCCTATCGTCTATAGCCTTGAAGTCGATGACCTCGGATTTCAGCCGCGGACCCACGGCGAAACCCGTTCCGAGCATATGGTGGCGGTCGTGGCAGCTGTAGTACAAGTGGTACCGTTTTTCACCACGTCTGTTTAGCACACCATTCCCTAGCCATCGTATTTCTTGTAGTGCTACAATCGTATTTCAGTGTGGCTAGGGCGTCATCTAGTTGCTTCAAGGCTCCGGCTCTGTGCAGAGGTCGGTTACCGTTGAGTCCAGTTCGAAAATTCTCCTTGTTGCTTTCTGTAGTCGTATTCTTACTCGAGGCAGGGAGACTGGCCCCGCGCTCGAGCCCCCAGTACCTCTGGAGGGCCTCGGAGCAGTTAAGTTTAGCGTCTGGCTGTCTCCCCGACGTTCAGAGAGCCCGGTTACCCGCACTGCCCATCCCCCTCCTGTTTAGCCATGCGCCACCATCCGTCCAAGGGGTTGGAACCAGCCCGTTTACCCAAGCTTAGATATACGATGATACATGTTACCGCTCTGCACGTCGGGGACGTGACGGAATAGGAGTTGGAAAGGAGAGCCTGTGTAGCCTTCTAGAGGCGTCGGATCCTAACCCATTAACAGAGCAATCTTCCAAATAAACCCCTTTTAAGTTTTTACGATCCATCTTACTTTATGTTTCGCGACTGAAATTTTGCTTTACGTTTTTGACAACTCTCCATACAGCTAATAAGAAGATGAAACTTGAACCAACAAGAAGCCTGCTTTGTCGGCTCTTTGGTTTTCTTTCTAATTTTACTTCTTTTTCAAACCTGGTTTGCTCCAGCGCCAATAAATGGCGTATAATTTTATTTTATACACTAATGTTTTACATAAACTTGGTGATGACATCTCCTAAAACGTGATGTCATCGGCTGTTCTAGGTTCCTACTCTGATTCCTGAGTATCTACGCTAGGTGTGGCTACTGAGCCTTATAATTTTATCAATCCTGTCTAACCATTGGTACCGGCCCTAAGCTGTTCTGCCTAAAACTTTCCCTACCTGGCTAGATAAATCTCAGCACGCATGGCTGGAAGTTGATGGCACGCAAGGCCATCTATTGGGGACGGACCCCATTTTTCCTTAAAATTAAATCTAACTACCTTAAAACTAAATAACACCTACACCTATCTACACACTACTTAAAAATTTCACCTAAAAAGGTCCCGGATCAGAGCATGCGCTGAGTTCCGGGAGGTGAGTTGGAGTCGCATGAGACTAGTCTCAATGCGCTCGCTTATCAGTGGGATCCCTGCATCTATATGCAGGTCCCTAGTGGGATACCTAGTGGGCAGATCGAGAATCATCTTCAGAAACTTGTTCTGGATTCTCTGCACTGCTAGCATATCCGCGTTTGAGCAATTGCTCCAGACATTTGATCCGTACATTAGCGCTGGCAGGATGACTTGTCGATAGATACTAAGTTTATTATCTCTCGACAGTCTCGAGCGGCGCGCGATGAGCGGATACAAACTCCTAAGGAGACCAAACGTCTTGGAAGCAAGATGATCTACATGCTGTCGGAACGACAGCTTTCGATCATAGGTAACCCCGAGGTAGCGCACATCTGTGGACCAGGGGATTTCCTTGCTATGCAGTGTGATGGGTTTCACCTTACGCACGATAGAAGCCATCAGCATCCCTCGCTTGTAAGGGACCACCATCACTTGGGTCTTTTCATAATTTACCCTTATCCTCCACTCGTTGAGGTATTGGATATATTTATCCAAACCTCTCTGAAGTCCTCCTTGGAGACATTCCAGATTACGAGAGGAGTACAAAATGGCAGTGTCGTCTTCATATAACGACAGCTGCGTGTGATTGTCCATGTCGGGAACATCCGACGTAAAACAGTTGTACAGGAGTGGTCCTAGGACACTCCCCTGTGGAACGCCTGCACAGTTGGCATAGGGGGCGGACATTGTCCCCCCTAAATGAACAACCGACGTACGAGAACTCAGATAGGACTGAATGGTTCTCACTAAGTACGTCGGAAATCCTTGGACACGAAGCTTATGCAATAAGCCGTCGTGCCAAACGTTGTCGAAAGCCTTTTCGATGTCCAATAAGGCCATCGCAGTGGACTTTCCACAACGTTTTCCGTCATTAATGACATTCAGGACACGCTGCAGCTGGTGAGCTGTAGAGTGTCCTCTTCGAAATCCAAACTGAACATCTGTCAACACATTGTTGTCAGAGCAGTGGGCCTCCATCCGTGTATGAATCACCCTCTCAAAAACCTTGCTTACAGCAGGCAAGAGGGAGATCGGACGGTAGATCGAAACTAGGGAAGGATCCTTCCCAACTTTTCGGATTGGAACGACTTTTTCAAGTTTCCATATCGTTGGGAAATACCCCAGCTCCAGACATCTGTTAAAGATGCTGGTTAAGAAGCTCGTAGCTCTGAGACCAACATGCTTTAACATCACGTTAAAGATGTTGTCAGGTCCCGGAGCTTTGAACCCGACACTGTACTTTATAAGTGTCCGGACTTCTTCCAAGGTGGCCCGGTCAGTGTCAGGAAGCGAACATTGAGCCGATGCTAGTCCGCGGATGCTGTTGCTAACAACAGCATCGTGCGGACTAGGCATCGTGTCGCTCACTCGATGTGAGTGAGCAAAATGCTCAGCCAAGAGCTGAACTTTTTCTTCTGGCGTGAAACTCCGATTAGGGGCTTCACCCATGGGCGGAATAGGCCTAGGCTTATTCTTTAAAACATTCGTAACCCTCCAAAAAGGACGAGAGTTTTTGGGCATCGAGAGAATCTCCTTAGAGAAATGCTTGTTCCTAGCATGCCCTAGACGGTCCCTTACTACCTTACTAAGTTTCCTATATGCTAGGTAGTAAGCCCTATCTGCGGTACGCTGGAAACGACGCCTCATTGAGTTGCGTAACTTTATGAAGCGTAGCGATTCCAGATCTATCTCGACTAGCTTGGCTTTAGTAGCCACCAGGGGAACGGCCCTATCTTCCGCTTCCCTAACACTACTTATAAAGCTAGTCACAGCTGCATCGATATCGTCTATCGAGCATAGGGGCACGCGCGTATCCAGGGAGCTATCGACGGCCCGTTCGAACTTCATCCAGTTCGCCGCCCTATAGTCCCTCCGCTGCCTCCTGGCTTGCGTTCCATATGTCCAACGTGGAGTAACTCTTTCACATGTAGAAGGTCGGTTGGAACGGGAACAGCACCGAATAGAAGCCTGCTTGCGCATCTTCAAACAGCACTTTCCCGTTCTTATTCACAGCCGCATTTCCCCAGGCGTGGTGCCTCGCGTTCAGATCCCCAGCGATGATGAATCGGCCAGGGGCTCTTGTCAGCTTCCGGAGGTCTGCTTTTAGCGTCTCCACGGATCTGTCCACCTCGCGGGCTTGCCGGGGGCAATAGGCTGCGTAGAAGCGGAAGCTGCCCTGGGAGGAGGTTAACTCGACTCCAGCTGCTTCCACCAGCTCCGTCTTTGGAAGAGAAAGGGTGCGGAATTTAATGCTTCGACGGACAAGGATGGCAATGCCACCATATGTACTTCCCTGTCTATCGAGGCGGACCACGGCGTGGCCTGGTAGGTTGAAGGCCCGATCCGGTTGGAGGTGGGTTTCCGTCAGGTCGATTTCCTTGGTCTTCAGGAAATCTATAAGCTCCATCTTCTTCTGGGCGATGGAGCGGGCATTCCAGGTGGCACATCTAAGGGTCACTGCGAATGATAAAGGAGATCATATGTGTTAACATTTGATCTGTAGGGAGGACTTTCACCACCCTCTTGAATTCCAGCCAGAGGCGGACGATGGCGCCGAACTGGCTCTCCATCTCGTCCTCTGCCTGGGATTGCTGCTGCTGCTGTTGAGACAACGTCTCCCGCAGTTTATCCAGCTTGTTCTGGTCAGGCTGGCGGCTGGCTTTCTTCGCAGCCTTCGATCCTCCTTGGGGAACCGTCGGTGCGGAAGTGTCGTCCTGCTGCTGCTGCTGTTGCTGTTTGTTGGAGGCCTTCTTCTTCTTGCCTCCGCGCTTCTTTTTGCGCTTGGCCGGCTGGTCCTGCGGCGTTGGCTGCTGCAGGGCTGGTGTCGGCAGGGAGGCACCTGGCGTCGGTGCCTTCGGGGCTGGCTTCCGCGATGGACATCCCTCACACGCGCAAACGGGAGCGTTTACGGGGGCGGGGGTGTTCTTGGGGTGCTCCTGCACCCACGGAAGTGCCTTATTCCACGCAGGGTTATCCGGCGACGGGGCCGGCACGTACCTTACGTGGGGGCCCACTTCAACCGTACGCAACGGCTTCATGGGCTCCACGTTGAATCAGCGCTTTCGCAGAAAAGCAATCCGCGCAGAGCAGTGCGGATAGAATGGGCTATGGTTGCCCATGCAATTCACGCACCTGTGCTTGTTGTCCAGCTCGACAGCGCACTGTCGAGCCATATACTTCCCGCCGCACTTGACGCAGCGGGCGGCCATGTGGCACATCTTTGCCGAATGGCCGAAATACAGGTAGTTGCCACACTGCGTGCAGTCAGAGCGTTTGGGGGAGAATTTCTCCCACCAAACGCGCGTGTAGTTCAGGTGCGTGATCCAAAGCACCTGTTCAAGCGTCGTGGTCCCCTTCGAGAAGGAGATCACGACGAACGCCTTGCAGGAGACCTTGTCAAGGGCTCCCACACTCAACTCACGGACCGCGATGGGTGTGAGTCCCTGCTCCTGCAGGAAGGCCATGACATGATCCGAAGAACCATATCTCAGCCCTTTGAGGACAAGCTGGTAGGGCTTGTCCCCCTGAAAAACTCACGCTTTGAGGCGATCAAGAGTCCCTTGACCGCCTCGTGGTCCTTCCGTGTTCTGCAGGATACCCTGCAGAAGTTCCTCGGAAGGAACGTGAAGGTAGCAGAAAGCTGCTCCTTCTTCATAGCAGCACACAGCGAACTGTGGTGCTGCTCCGTTAGATCCCACACCACGAAGGGCGGGATCTTTTCACGGCGGGATTCCACGGTTCCCGCCACATTCGAGGCCGAAGCCTCATTCGCAGGAAGGTCCATCGAGACCTCCTGCGTTGCTGTAGCTGCAGTAACCTGCAGCACAGGTTTCGCCACCGGGAGGGGCGACACTAGAGCGTGCCTTCGCGCACACTCTTTTACGACCCTTTCGCTCGTAGTATCGTATGGAGTTGCTGGTAATAGAGACTCACCTAAAGCGGATTCAAATGCCTGTTGGACTTAAGCGTCCTCTAGGGAGTCCGTGTTGAGCCGGGCCTGCTTTTTTTTCCTTATCCCCTTTGTCACGGGGACGGGCGATTCTGCAACGTATCACTAAGACAACCAAATAGTGATCGGAATCGATGTTGGCTCCTCTATAGGTTCTGACGTTTAACAGGCTCGACTGTCTTCGGCGGCTTATCAGCACGTGGTCGATCTGGTTGGAGGTGGCTCCATCTGGGGACACCCAAGTAGCTTTGTGGATGTCCCGACGCGCAAACTTGGTACTTCCCACAACCAGATTACTTGCTGCTGCAAGTTGGACCAATCTATTACCATTGTCATTACTGTGCTCATGTAGACTGTGATCACCAATGTATTGGCGATACATTGGCTCCCTACCGACTTTTGCATTGAAGTCCCCCAAGATGATTTTGAGGTCATGCTTAGGGCACTTATCAATGATTTTTGCGAGGCGGCCGTAGAAAAGGTCCTTCTCCTCTTCGTCTTTGTCTTCGGTAGGGGCGTGAACGTTTATGAGGCTGATGTTGAAGAATTTGCCTCGCATGCGCAGGGTGCATAGCCTATCGTCTATAGCCTTGAAGTCGATGACCTCGGATTTCAGCCGCGGACCCACGGCGAAACCCGTTCCGAGCATATGGTGGCGGTCGTGGCAGCTGTAGTACAAGTGGTACCGTTTTTCACCACGTCTGTTTAGCACACCATTCCCTAGCCATCGTATTTCTTGTAGTGCTACAAGGTCCATGTTCAGTGTGGCTAGGGCGTCATCTAGTTGCTTCAAGGCTCCGGCTCTGTGCAGAGTGCGTACGTTCCATGAGCCCATTATCAATGTCCGGGGGCGTTGCAGGGGTCGGTTGCCGTTGAGTCCAGTTCGAAGGTTCTCCATGATGCTTTTCGTAGTCGTATTCTTACTCGAGGCAGGGTGACTGGCCCCGCGCTCGAGCCCCCAGTACCTCTGGAGGGCCTCGGAGCAGTTAAGTTTAGCGTCTGGCTGTCCCCCCGACGTTCAGACAGCCCGGTTACTCGCGCTGCCCACCCCCCTCCTGTTTAGCCATGCGCCACCATCCGCCCAAGGGGTTGGAACCAGCCCGTTTACCCAAGCTTAGATATACGATGATACATGTTACCGCTCTGCACGTCGGGGACGTGACGGAATAGGAGTTGGAAAGGAGAGCCTGTGTAGCCTTCTAGAGGCGTCGGATCCTAACCCATTAACAGAGCTGGCAAAGGACTCACTTTCCATTATTACGTGATCACTTGTGATCTTGATGGTGAATCTACTCTACTATCGCCGCTGTTAGGGTGCTGGTACAAACTGGATGCTGGAAGCACCGTCCCAGCTCACTGTCTTCCACACCAATATTAGACAGGTCAATGATCTTCCGGTCAAATCGATTGTTCCTCGCTATCGATAATGAATGAAGAGGGAAAGCAGCTGAAATCCGAGACAGAGTTAATGTCTCTCAGCTCTTTGGCTTTCCCTGGGTGATCACCTAAGACTTCAGGTCCAAATCTGAAATGACAGCTTCAAAGGTGGTCTTAGTTCGACCTTCTAAGCCATACTTGATTGCCTCTAGATTGTTACCCCGTAGATTAAACAGGGTCAACAAGAGGCTCACAAGGTTATTGAGTCCCTTGGGGCCTGTGATCGAGATTGACCTGTCAGAGCCAAGCTCGATGGTAGTTCCTTCCCGCATCTAGCTCTGTCGGATTGCCAGAATCTTCCTAACCTTGTCTGGATCGAAACCCTTAATCAGTGTGTTGGAGTTCGGCTCCAACTTAAATGTTCGTATTAATAAATTTTACTCAGACGTGTTCTTTTAACTGGCGTTCCACTAACACTTTATTCAAGTCAATTGACGATGGAGTGAAGGTCGTTCTTTACGCGCGTAAAAAAAATTCACTTCCTTTTCTTTCTGGTTTCGCTGTTGGAAAAGACCGTTTAAATCCAATGGCCCCCTCGCGATGGCCGTTTTTACCCGCGTCATCTCTGCGATGTTTTCCTGTTGATCCCCATCCCTTCGGTAACGGCACTGTTATCCTGTCTCCTTCCTGTCAGTGCCGATACGTCAGGTAGGTAAACAAACACGCGCCGAATTGTCTGTAACACAGTGGCTTCTGATGCTGGTGCTGGGCTCTCGGGACACTCTTCTACCTTTTCTGATCTTTTAACAATCTTCTTCTTCTGCTTCCCAAACTTTGGCTTGTTTGTTTTGATTCCTCTTTTAGAGTTAATTCGCTCAAGCAAGATCTGATCAATGCAGGCAATCTGCTCCTTAGTCTGTCTAGATTTTAGATCCCAGTGCAGGAATCCTGGATAAAGAATTTTTTTCTTTAACCACACTCGCGGAGCAAATACAGTATCTCGAAGTTTTCTGCTCTTGGTTTAAACACAAGAGATGAAACTTCACCTATCCAGAATGAGGTTGAGATTGAGCGTTAACCAGTGATCTTAATTGCTTCTTTTAAATTTGTATCCCGTTAATGTGGCGACTAACGACTCCTTGTCGCAGCCACCAGGAGCGACCCATCTGGTGCGGTTAGATGCTCCGTCCGAACACGTTCGAATCGGAGGCACTCGAAGAGGACGTGCTCAACCGTCTCCGCCGCCAGACATTGCGGGTAGTCAGGGGAAGAGGTGTATTGCATTCCGCAAAGATACTCTCGGAAAAATCCATGTCCCGAAAGCACTTGCGACAACGCGAAAGTCACCTCTGCGTACTTTCTGTCCTGCCAGGGTGCTACACTTTCCAACAATCGCCGTTGCGCTAGTTTCGGCCCACCGTGATTCTGCATCAGTGCGGTGACTGCCTTTGCAACACGGAGTGCCTTATTCGACAAAGCCTCGACGTGCTGTTTATAGCTCAAGTGATCCTCGAGTGTAACGCCAAGGTAGCGGATTATCCTCGATGACTCCACGATGGTTCCGCAAATGTTCATTGGTATGCGCGGATGTTCTTGACGGAGACTGCTGATCATGACCGTCTCGGATTTCGCAGCGGAAATGGTGCTGCTCAGCAAGTAGCCTTTTCCTCCGGGGTGAAGCTTCTATTAGGTGGAATAGGCCTAGGCTTATTGTTTAAAACTTAAGTAACTCGCCAAAGAGGCTAGAGTTTTTGGGCATGTAGCAGATCTCCTTAGAGAACTATTCGTTCCCCGCATGCTTCAAACGGACCTTAACTACCATGCAAAGTTTCCTATAAGCCTGGTAAAAAGCCCTACCTGCGGTACGCTGGAAACGACGCCTCATAGGGTTCCTTGACTTTAGGAATCGTAACGTTTCCAGAACTATCTTGACTAACTTGGCATTTGTTGCTATCAGAGGAACGGCCCTATCTTGCGCCACCCTAACGCTTCTTAAAAAGTTAGTCAACGCTGCATCGATATCGTCTATGGAGCAGAGGGGCACACGCGTATCCAGGGAGCTATCGACGGCCCGTTCGAACTTCATCCAGTTCGCCGCCCTATAGTCCCTCCGCTTCCTCCTGGCTTGCGTTCCATATGTCTAACGTGGAGTAACCCTTTCGCATGTAGAAGATCGGTTGGAACGGGAACAGCACCGAATAGAAGCCTGCTTGCGCATCTTCAAACAGTACCTTCCCGTTCTTGTTGACTGCTGTGTTGCCCTAGGTGTGGTGTCTCGCGTTCAGGTCCCCGGCGATGATGAATCCTCCTGGGGAGCGCGTCAGTTTCCGGAGGTTTGCTTTCAGCGGCTCGATGGATCCATCAGTTTTGCAGGCCTGCCCGGGGCAGTAGACAGCATAGAAGTGGGAGCTGTCCTGGGAGGACGTTAACTCAACTCCGGCAGCTTCCATCATGTCTGTTGCTAGAAGACAAAGAATGCGGAAATGAATGTCCCGACGGACAGCGATGGCAACGCCACCCTTAGTACTTCCCTCTCGGTCGAGGCGGACCACACGGCGTGATCCGGTAAGCTGAAGGCACGATCCGCTAGATGCTTACCGCCGCACTTTGTGCACCGGGCGGCCATGTTGCACATCTTTGCACCATGGCAAAAATTGAGGCAGTTGCTACACTGCGTGCAATCGCCTCGTCTGGGGGAGTATTTCTTTTACCAGACACGGGTAGTATAGTTCAAGTGCGTGATCCCACGCTCTTTTTTTTTTTTTGTTACAAAGTCGGTTTATTGATATAATATATACATAATTTAAACCTTCGCGTTCCGAGAAGCTGTTTCCCCGCGAGGGATATGCTTCTCGGATTTATAGTTCTGTTTGAAATCACAATGTAAACTCATTTCTCATTCGCTTCATTTTCTTTCAATAATGTTCCCCCTTTCTGCAGATTACGCCACGGCGTAACCAGCAACTTTCAACGTCCGGAGAACTCTGCAGCGCTTGCCGCTGCCTCCTCCGCAGATGTCATCATTTCTCCAGTGCCGTCCAGTGACTGCTGCCGCTGGGCCCGGACCTCGCGACGATACGCGCGTTGCCGCTCGTTCCGTCGTTGTCTCGCTAATTCCGCCCTCCGTGCCACGGTGGACGGCGAAGGCGGCGTCATCGCTCTGCTGTAACGCACCAGCAGAGGAGAGCCGGGATTGCGGACCATCCGCATCCTTCGCCGCCTTTCGTTGTCCCGACGCTGCCGCTCGCGACGCCGATCCTGCAGAATCTGCGCCTCTCGCTGCGACACCGGGTGCACTGTCCGGAGCTCGTTCAAAACCAGTCGTCTGGCACGTTGCTGAGCGTTGCGTCGCTCACGCCGCCGTTCGACCAGTTCCTCGTGCGCTGTTCGGGAGTCATCAAGTGCCGCATTCCGCTCCGCCAGGCTGGACCGCTGCCAGGTCTCCCGCAGCTCCTCCGTGATGAGGCTGCAGGCTTCGCAGACGCTGCTCCAGTTTGACGGGCTCTGCAACATGTGACCCACCAGGGTCTCCGCTTCCAAGGGTTCTCCGTCAAGAGTTGATCCCACGCTCTTGTTTCAGTGTTGTGGTGCCCTTCGAGAGGGACACCATAAACACCTTGGAGGAGACCTTATCCGGTGCTCCTACACTCAGCTCGCGGACCGCGGTGGGCGCGAGCCTCTGCTCTTTTTTTTTTGTAATATAATCGGGTTTATTAACATATAACATAAATCCATAAATCCATCATAAATAAATCCTTCACTATCCAAGAAGCTCGTTCCCCGCGACTAATTATTGCTTCAAGGTAAATTCTATTTGAAAAAAACGCAAGTCATCACAAAATAAATTCGAAAGGGGCTGTATGCTCCGGCGCACTCTCTTTTTTTCCATTAAGTTTCTTTTCAGAGCGTTCTCTTCTTTCTTTCTTTGCCTTCACCAGACGCCATTGTCAGCGCCCGGTGAATTCCGCTGCGCTAGCCGCCGCTTGTTGGGATGCCGTCAGCGATGCTGGGGACCCGTGTGCCAACCGACGAGCCTGCAGCTGTCTGCGGTACGCTCGTTGCCGCTCATTCCGCCGTTGCCTAGCTGCTTCCGCTCGCCGTGCCACGGTGGACGGCGAAGGCGGCGTCATCGCTCTGCTGAAACGCACCAGCAGAGGAGAGCCGGGATTGCGGACCATCCACATCCTTCGCCGCCTCTCGTTGTCCCGACGCTGCCGCTCGCGACGCCGATCCTGCAGAATCTGCGCCTCCCGTTGGGACACCGGGTGCACCGTCCGGAGCTCGTTCAGAACCAGTCGTCTCGCACGTTGCTGAGCGTTGCGCCGCTCACGCCGCCGTTCGACCAGTTCCTCATCAGCAGTCTGGGAGTCAACTGATGCCGCATTACGATACGTCAAACTGAACCGCTGCCAGGTCTCCCGCAACTCCTCCGTGATGATCCGTGAGGCTGCAGGCTTCGCAGACGCTGCTCCAGTTCGACGGGCTTTGCAGCATGTGACCCACCAGGGTCTCAGCTTCCAGGGGTTCTCCGTCTGCCGCCGTTAGGTGTAGCGCTCGTACGTGTTCAAAACGAGGACACTCAAAGAGGACGTGACCGATCGTCTCCTTCACCGCCAGACACTGGGGGCAGTCAGGGGACAAAGTGAACTGCATTGCGCTGAGGTACTCCCGGAAATATACGTGTCCCGAGAGCACTTGCGCCAACGCAAACGTCACTTGTCCATGTTTCCTTTCCTGCCAGGGCGCTATCTGCGGCAACACCCTGTGTGTCCAGCGGATGAAACGGCTGGCCGATCGGTGATGATGGTCCTCGCCGTCGTCGCCCTCCTGGTGTTCCTCGGTAGCGGATGGTCCTCGACGACTCGACGATTGTGCCGCAGATGTCGACCGCTATACGCGGGTGTCCCTGACGGAGGTTACTGATCATTACCATCTCCGTTTTACCGGCGGAGAGTATGAGGTGATGTCGCTCCATCCACTGGTTAACGATCAGTACAGCCTTCAAGGCCTCTGCAGCGACCTCTCTGGGAGTGCAACCAGGAGCCGTCAGGACGATGTCGTCCGCGTACCCGATGATCTCGACGCCCGGTGGCAGCTCCAACGCCAATACGCCGTCGTATAACACGTTCCAAAGGGTCGGTCCAAGGATCGACCCCTGCGGTACTCCTGCGGAAACGTCGCGGGCAACGATGCCCTTACTTGTCTCGTACCACAGCACGCGGCCGGTGAAATAGCTCCGAAGGAGCCTCTGCAGCGGCTGCGGCACCAGCCTCAAGTTAAGACATTGGCCAATCGCCGCCCAACTAGTGCTGTTGAAGGCGTTAGCCACGTCCAAAGCGTCCGAAGGACATGGCTCGTTGACCTCGAGCCACCACCTCCTGAAAGGCTTGCACTGTCGATCTCCCCCTACGGAAACCGTACTGTGCGGGGGAGAGACGGGGAGCGTTGGCCTGCTCCAAGTGCTCGTTGAGCCGATTCAGGACTATGCGCTCAAACACTTTAGCGGCAGTGTCGAGCATGCATAGGGGCCTATATGATGACGGCAGGCCCGGTGGTTTGCCCGGTTTCGCCAGCAGCACCAACCGTTGGCGCTTCCACTGCGCCGGGAACTCAGCTCTGTCGAGAAGGTCCTGGTAGATGCGACAAAACGTTGCTGGACTTGTTCTTATGGCCACCGTTAATGCACCATTAGGAATGCCATCGATGCCCGGGGCCTTCCGCGGGTTTAACGATGCGGCAATGGCCCGCAGCTCTTCCTCGGAAACGGGGCGGACTGATGACGCCGCCGTCGGTGATGGTTCCGGCCACTCCATCACGGGGTGTTCAGCTCCGCCACGATGGTACCAAGCACTTGAGGGTCCCGCTCCGGCGGTGTTCGACTTCCTCTCAGGCGAGTCATCACGACTCTGTAGCCGGCTCCGAAGATGTTTGACTCGGCCTCGCTTATGAGATCCTGAAAGCAGCGACGCTTGCTTGCCCGGATCTCCGCTTCGAACTGGCGCTCAACGACGCGCGCCATGTTCATACGGCAAGCGCACTGCTCCGGATCCCTTGCGTGCTGCACGGCTTCCCTGGCTCGTCGACAGGCAATCCTCAACTCAGCCAACTGAGGGTTCCACCAGAAGGCCGAGCGGTTGCCTCCCAGGCCTGATTGCTGTCTCGGCATAGTAGCGTTGCAGGCTTCCCGCAGAAGCTTCATGAGACTTTTGACATCCTTCGCCGTAACATCGAGCCGGAGATCGACCAATAGTTCAGCGAAGATGTTCGGGCTGAACCTGGTGATCATCCACCTCATGATGTTCCGCGATCTGTCTCGGCATGCTGTTGTCGCGCTCCGTGCCTGGTGCTCTCGGTGGCTAGTGTTCGCTTCAGCGACAGTGAAGCATACCGCTCGACGATCATTTAGAGTCGGCCGGTTGCTGACCGCCCAATCGCCCAGACCGGCGATGGCATGGCTGGCGAAGGATACGTCGACAATGCTCTCGCTGGCAACCCCGTTCCCTACGAAGGTGGGTCGCGATTGAGCACCTTCAAGCCGCGCCATTCGCAGGTCAGCAGCAGCTACTCGCCCTTAAGGGACGAGCGAAGGTTGCCCCACTCTTCGTGGCTGGCGTTAAAATCTCCAGTGAGAACGATAAATTTCTTACCCGCGAGGGATTCCAGCTTAATGGGGGGTATATTCTGGAAGAATTTCGCTGTATGATGTTTTCTTCATGTTTCAATTTTGCGCAACGATCGTGGGAAAACGCTCACTACAGCATCAGTATCAGTCGTAGACGTTCCCGTGTTAGCGTACAGAGAACCCCAAGATGCTGGCTGCCGCGTCTTCCGCCGCCTTTAGTGTTGACGCAGACACGAGAGAAGTCCGCTGTTCACGCATTCGCAGTCCACGCATTCGTCGTTTCGGCGCTGTCTTGCAGTCTCAGCCCTTCGCGCCACTTCAGTCGGTGATGGCGGTGTCCTAACTCGGCTGTAACGCATCAAGAGAGGTGTGCCGGGGTTGCGCAGCATGCACATCCGACGCCGCCGCCGCTCCCGTTGACGATCGACGAGGAGCTGTGTTTTCCGCTGTGAAACAGGATGCACTGTCCTCATCATCGGCTCCAATTTGACGGGCTCTGCAGCATGTGAGTTACCAGTGTCGCAGCCACCGTTTTAAAAATTGTGCTTTATTTTTAACAAAACACTCCCTTCCGAAACCAAGTACCCGTGAGGGATTAGTGAGGTTTTGAAGATCCATTGGTTGTATATTATTCTAGTTGATATTAGCTGTTCTAGTTGATTTGTATTTAGGGAAACTTATCAGTCATGTCACATCGAATGATTGCCATTATGTGATTCTAGCTTATCAATTACTTTATATACTTCTCAGGCGCTACAACCGCTTATCGGTCTTGGCCTACCTCACGAGAAACCGGAGCCTCTCGCGGTCGAGCGCCGTCGTCTGCGAGCTGGGTCGTCGGGTTCCATTCTAATAAAGTGACCAGCCCACCGGAGCCTGTGCGAGTCTAAGTCGCTCCACGACGGTGAGGCTATTGTGTAGAAAATGGTCTCCGAGGTTTTCACTCCTTTGGATGTAATTCGTGAAGTTCCATAAATTTCGTTTTGTGAAAGAGTACCTCCTGAAATAAATAATTTATATGGATCGATTCGCATTCGGTGACAAACAAATCGATACGATCGTTTTACTCCCGATCCTATGGACCGCCATATGATGAACGAGTTATCGAATACATTTTATTTCTTAAAATCCTCAAATTATATTAAAAATGAGGATTGTAATGAAATAATGTGTCATACTTACATCCTGGTTTGCACATTTGATATTATAAGTCACGAATCTGCGTTGACCTGTACGTTGTTGTGCGTTGTTGCAGATCACCGTTTACATCATCCTAAAATATAGCTTTCCTGTTATTATATACATTAGGCATTTGATGTAAGAATACACTTTTGTCTTCTGTATACTCCAGCTGGCACCACGTGGAGGTCGGAAAGTATTAGCTAACCAAAAACTAGATAAAAAGCATTAGTTATAAGCATAAAACTAAAGCGACAAACTTAAACCCATACTTAGTTCACACTAATAAGAGAGAGCAGAAAATGTGTTGGCATGTGTTCTACGAAAAGCATGCTCCGCTAAGTATTGATTTAAATTTGTTGCTCTGTTGGTACCCTTTTTTTTTAGAAAATCTTTGAGCCACCACCAAAGTTTTTCTACATTTTGGATATGAATAAGTGAATCAGAAGGATTCACGATGTTAGTTGAGTGGTTAACAGCGACATGTTCGTATCCATACTGTTCCAGATGATTGTAACCACGCCAGCAATCGATTACAATTTTGGAGCCGTTACGAACATGTTCGTTGATTATGCCTGGGTGTGGAGTGGTGGTAGGTTTTATCCAGGTTTTCTGGAGGCATATTGCATCAACGTCTGTCTGCACAGTTATTCTTTTTAGTTCATCAATGTTGTTGTTCAAGCCTTGAATATTGTTTTGGAGGATTTTAAATTTGTTAGTGCTCGCTATATCGCTATTCGATTGCGTGTTGCTATTTTGCTTGTATGGTTTTTTGTTACTGTAATACATGGTAAGTTTGTGTATGCGTGCGGTTTCTTAGCGTGGTAAATGATCGATCGTAGGTGATATCAGATGATCGTCGTACGGGATCACTTCTTCGTTATTAAATGACGGGATTTCTAATTCTGATAAAATTGGTCCTTCTATTTGTTTTGTGTTTAGGTTATTTGCTTTTTGGTTCGGCGTTTCTTTGTTTGATAGGGTCTTTTCCATGGATTGTTCAGTGATCATATTTTTTTGGTTTTTTTTCTGTGTTGTTTAATGGGTTTTGTTGTATTTGTGATATTCTGTTTTGTAAGGTTTCAGCGAACGATTTCTTTATATAGCTTCTAGGGACCATGAACGCCTGAGCTCTTCTTTTTTCACGAGCCTCTCTTAAAGTGATTCTTTCGATGGTTTGGATTTTTTAATTTCCACCTCATCTAGGTAGACGGGACAGTTTCTATCTAGGGTACTGTGACCTTCCCCACATTCAAGACGTTTTGGTTCCGCTTGGCAATTTTCGTGGTAGGGGCTTGAGCAATTAGCACATTTTTTATGGCTCTTGCAGAATTTTTTTGTGTGTCCCAACCTGAGGCAGTTCATGCATCTCATGGGTTTCGGAACATACAATTCAACTTTTAGATCGTAGTAGTAGCCAAAATTTACACTGTGAGGGGTGTTAATGGTATCAAATGTAAGGATGGCTGTGCGGGTATTTACCCAATTTCCATCCTTGTCTTTCCTCTTCATAATATCCACATCTTTTACTTTTTGATCGGCTAGACCTGTGATTATATCATCTTTGGTGGTGAAAGGGATGGCATCACACCTTTCGATGTGTTTAGCGTCCCGTGCTTATATACTTTAGTATCAATCCTGTTGGTAGTCTTTAAATCAATTTTGGTCAACCTATCGGCTTGCTTTTTGTTTCGTACCAGTACTAGCAATTTTCCGTCTTTTAGTAAGGTTACTTTTTTTGGTTGTTCATTTATAGCGACCTCGATAGCCTTTTGGACTACAAAGGGGTTAGCTGTCCTTAGTGGCCTTTCGGGAGTAGTTCCTTCAACTACCATAAAGATTTCTTCCTCTGCGAAAAATTCGCTAAGTAGAATTCTCTCTCCTCTTAACCTCTTTTTTTTGTTTTCTAGTAGGGCTCTGGCTTAATGGCTCGTAGTACGAGCCAAAAGCCGATCCACCTTCGGGGTCCTCGACCCCCATCTTACTTTTGGTGCGTTCTTGTCTTGGTTCGGTTGTCTTTGTCAACGGTTTTTATAACACGTGGATTAGTCAGGTCACAGCCTTTGGCTGAGGTGTATTAGTGCACTGTTGTCGCTAAGGGGTTAGTCGTGTCAGATGTCTGTACTCTTCGAGTGATACACTGTGACTGATGGCATATACACTCTGACAACGGAAAAAACTTCGAAGGCGCAGCGCACTAGCTTAATGAACTTTTTAGCATGTTCCACGATGAACAACAAAACAAAATTATTGGCACAGACTGTGCTAGCAAAGGCATCCCCAGGCACTTCGCTCCTCTTAAGGCTCCACACTTCGGCGGATTGTGGGAGGCAGTTCGAGACTGCCATATGAAGGATATTGCACTATCCTTCATCAAATAGAGGCTGCCATGATTTCACGTCCGCTGTTGCCCATGTCTGACGACCCAAATGATTTGGCCGCGCTTACGCCCGCCCATTTACTCATCGGTTCCTCAATGCACGCAGTTCCTGTTCCGGACTATACTGGGTTGAAAACATACACGCTCGACGATCTTCAGCGGTGGCAGCTAGTGGTGCAACGCTTCTGGAAGCATTGGGCTACGGAATACTTACAGGAAATGCAGAGAGCCACCATGAGTTACCACCCAACCAGCGATACCTGGTAGATCGGTAATCCTTCTCGATGAATCTTTACCAGCCACACAATGGTCCCTCGCACTTATCGTCGAGATTCATCTGGGAGACGATCATCTCACAAGAGTAGTAAAACTGAAAACAACAAAGGGCATCATTCTGCGTCCAATTTGTAAAATTTGTATATTACCTTTGGCCGCTGAATGACCAACCATGTGCTCAACCACGCGTTAATTGTTTTCGTTATGACATTCTGTCATGGGGGGGAGTAAGTTTTTACTTATGACAGGCCAAGTGATGCTTCGTTATGTATACGCCATCATTTAGTGAGTGCCAGGGGCCCTCAAATTACGGCGCTCAAGCACTCACAATGCACCAAGGGCTATAAATACCACTAGCGAACAATAAATCGCTCTCCTCTTCTAAAAAATCCAAAAACGACACGACTTCAGGTAAATAACCCAACTACATCCGAAATCCATAAGTTTGTACATCTACTTAGCATGTCAACCAATTCTCAGTTATTTTCAAACAAATTTTTACTAATTGTCACGAAGAAGCGAAGTCAATTCAAACATCAGGAAGACCGCAAAAGGTGAAAGTGTTGCGCACCGCAGATTTTGAAGCAATATTTTTAAAAATCCTGCTATTGTAACCCTTAATGCAATAAACATACACAGTACATAGTATAACAGTAAATACATGTTTTTGATCTCGGGAGTGAGTGCAGCGAGCAGCGCGCGTCGATTTGTGCGCTTCGATTTTGCTCTCTCTCTCTCTAAAATGGAAAGCAGATCAAATGAAAGAAAAACTACTAGGGGACAAAGAAATAGTAATCTACTCAGCATGTGGTTATCCCATCTTCGGAAAGTTTTATGAACGATTCTGCTCAATGTTGCATTAGTTTTGCAAAACAGCGACGGGGTTGTGGTTGACTTTATTTTAAGATTTATTACAAGACGCGTACAATACTTTTTACTGCTTTTATAACAATATATTTAGTAGATGCTTGTGCATTTTCGTATATATTGACATGTTAGTGTGTTCGAGTGATAAAGAATGAATAAGAGTGTGAATGCGTGTTCTGCAAAGGAACTAAATTCGAAATCTGGTTATTTTTATGTTTGCATTTTTGGTTTTTTTTATTCCACGTACCTACTCGACACGTCCCCGTCGTGCAGAACGGTAACATTTCTTTCTTTATTTCAATGTAAAGAATAAGATGGCCAAGTTGAGAGGGTTCATACTGAAAAGCTATTCATAACTTATTTAATTTCTGCTAATTCGTGCTTTGCGAAATTCAATAACAAAATTTGAATAACTCAACTAGAATCACATTAAGAGTAAATTTAAAGTGGATATATACGATAATAGGTATAATAGATACAGTATAAGTAAAGTCAACCCGAATGATCAGAGCCACCGGTTGGTTAGTTGGTGTACCAATAAAAAAAAATTGTTTGAAGCATTTGTTGCGATATATAACCCATTTGACATAAAACATGTTCATTAAAAGAATTTCAAAAAATAAAGATTTGTAAAATATCTTGTTGCTGAGATATAAAACAACAAAGTCAAAAAAGTTGTTTAAAATGCTCCAAAAACGACGTTCTTATAGTACATCTTTCAATACCGAGAACATCGTTATTTTTTTGTCATACAAATTTGTTTCATATATCATTTTAAAGGATTTTAGATATTCTTTCTTATGAATTAGTTAAAACATGTTTATAATGAATCTAAATATGAGATTTTTAACAAAATATGTCAATAAAATGGAAAAAAATTAGCTGTTTTAACTTTGGTAAAGAATAAAAAAAAATTATTAAAAAGTCGTATTTCCAGATAAAATATATGTTAATCCTTAGGTATTAAACTGTTCATTTTTGATGGTTTCCTATCCAGCCAGATCCAGTCGCGCTTACCTCAAGCTTTTTTTCGATACTAGAATTGGGGTGCAGGCGCCTAATGGGTATCTAACATGAGCAATTAACATGCTATCAATATAAGTTATGATAACTTAAGCGTCAAAAATAGGTACCATATCTCGATGAACCTATTTGTATCCTAAAACGTTACCGATGTTTCAAACATAGAAACAAAACAACACCCAGGAAAATAAGCGGTTTTTTCGGGGTAGCTGAAGCTTTAGTTTCTGCTCGTAAAAGTTCAAAGAAACACCACAAAAAAGGGAAGCAAAATACAAATGAAGACCGAAATATCCGCAATTCGACAAACATGTTTCTTTGAACAAAATACGCGCCGAAAAACAGCTAGCCTCGTTAAGCTGCGACAAGAATATTGATGCAAGTATGAAAGAAATCCAAAGCATCTACCGCAAAAATAGTCACGTCACAACCCGCATCCCCAAAAACTGGTGGACAGTAGAGCTTGAACAAGCTTGGGAAAAAAAATAAATCCAGGACCAGCTTCAACAGAAACCGCACACTTAACACCCACATGGAATTTCTAAAAGACCTAGCAAAATTTAGATACATTAAAAAAATAGAAAAAAGAAAAGGGTTTGAAGCTTGGCTAGAAACTATCGACGCAGACGCATCTACAGCTCAACTATGGAATATAATAAGAAAATGCCATGGTAAAAACTACTCTGTCCCACAGAATAACATCGTGCACAACAATAATCAAACAGCAAAACTTTTCCTGAAAACAAACTTTCCTTCGCCTCAGAAACGTAATCATATAGTTAAGGATATCTTTATATCGGATAAAGAAATCCTAAATGCTGAGAAATGGCACAGCATCCTAAGTACAAAGAAAAATACAACACCAGGCGCAGACAACATCTCCAATAAGGCACTAAGCCTCTTAGACCATGAGCACACACAGGCCATTATAAATGAAATCAATGAAATGTACAGGATGGGTAAAGTCCCTGGTAAGCTAAAAAGAATCAAAGTTGTTGCTATCAAAAAAATAGGCAAGGACCCAAAACAAGCAGAAAACTATAGACCAATCGCTCTGCTACCCACAATAACAAAAATAACTAATACGGCAATTCTACATAACTTTAATACATTAATTTAATACATAATAGCAATTCTGCTATAGTTTTTATTGACATAAAAAATGCGTATAACAGTGTAGGTACCCAACAACTAATAGAAATTCTGCGCCAATACATGATACCACTTGAGGATATCAGGTGGATTGGCAGCTTCCTAACAAATAGATCCCTAGAGTTGAGTTCCGACAATTCTGTAATAAGAAAAAGAGTGTCTGATGGCCTTCCCCAAGGAGATGTATTATCCCCGACGCTGTTCAATCTATATACCGCAGGCTGTCATGTCATAAATAATAATAAAACAAAAATTCGCCAATACGCGGATGACTTCGCAATCATAGAGGCGGGAAAAAAATTGAGCATATCGAACGTGAGCTCCAGAATTCGGTTGATTGGCTAGAGAGTACACTGAAGTCACTGAACCTGACCATAAACACAGATAAATCAAAAGATATGTGCCTCCACAAAGGAAACGGCACACTAAACATTTCTATTGGCAACAAGACCATAGAGCAAGTTAGAGCACACAAATTCTTGGGCATAACAATAGATTGCAGACTAAAATTAAATAAGCATGCGGAAAATCTACAGACCAAGGCAGTAGGTAGACTAAATATCATGAAGACCTTATGCAGTGTTAGAAACCACATCAACCCTGAAAAGGCTATCCTAGCCCACAAAGCTATTGTAAGAGGCAGCCTGGCATATGGTAGCGGACTCTGTCTGAACGCAAACAAAACACGACTAAATGCTCTACATACAACTCTAAACCAGTCCGTAAGAAGGGTCACGGGATGCACGAGAAGCACTCCCATCAACACCCTGTATGCTATAACGGCTGAAATCCCATTCCACACCAGGTGCAGATTTCTTACTGCAAAACAACTCGCAAAATCCATAGCCCATTCCAAGCCCAACAAGGCCTGTCTTATGAATTTACAAAACCAAAGACAAACAGGCACCCTAACCGCTCGGGAGAAAATCTTCATAGAGCACATAGAGCTATTCCAGCCGATCGTCACAGTGGACTTCAATGAACAAGTAAATTCTAATCTGCACCCAAACATCAATACATATATTCCGGGTATAGCCAGAAAAAAGGAAGATCTCAGCCTATCACAATTAAAACAACTAACATTACAGGCAATAGAAAGTTACTCATCAGTTACAAATATCTATACTGATGGGAGCAAGAACTCAAATGGATGTGGAATTGGCATACACATAAGAAGTAACAACAAGATAACCCACAACATAGCACACAAATTAAAAACCCCAGTATCCATATGCACCACGGAACTATATGCAATAAAAGAGGCGCTAGAAATAGCAGATAAAGAAGGACTGAAGCATCCCACTGTATTCACGGACAGCAAATCAGCGTGCATAGTCTTAAAAAAAGCAACTAAGGAACTAGTAATTGATGAACTCATTGGTGCTATCCTAAACAGCTGTGATAGAACTTATGCCCGAATCCAATGGATCCCGAGCCATGTAGGTGTAGAAGGGAATGAGTCGGCAGATGAACTCGCAAAAAAAGGTACTTCCTGTGATACTAGCATTAACAATAAAATACGTTTAGCTGATGCTATCTGTGAGTTAAAAACCAAAGTGTATGCAGAGGCGGATAAATGGTATACAGACTTGTGTCTCACCAAAGGCAAAAAGTTCCAAAAACTTCAACCGCACCTAATGAAAAAAATGTGGCACACAAACTTAAACATTGATACTAAGGACAAGAAAATACTAAACCGATTAATCTCCGGGCACGATCTTAGCAACTACTGGCTGCATAAAATGAAATTATAAGATTCCGGAACCTGTGATGCCTGCAATGTCCCGGACACTGCAAGACACAAAGTGTTCTACTGTAAAAAACTGAGATTGGAAAGGAGAATTAACACCTATATAAATGAAAAATCCTTTGAATCCGCTAGGAAAAAGAGGGATAGCAAAAAGCTGAAATCTTTAACAAATTTTAATAGAGACAACAAAATCCAATTTTAAATCTATATTTGGACACTGTCACTTTGTGTTTTCACTGATGTTTCACTTGAGTTTAAGAATGTTGAGTTTAGAAATTCACTAAGTTGACAATATGAAATTAAAAGTTAGTTAAAATTAAAAGTAAACATACATAATAGCAATTTTTAGCTTTCTTTAGAATAAAGTCAAGCTGTTAACTCAAACAAAGAAGCGTTGAAAAAAATATCATCTATAAGTTCTGCTGGTGTACAACATTCGTTGTTTTACCTTCAGGAGCTAAAATAAACAAATTTTTTGGGAAACCAACCCTTGAGTTCCATGTCCATGCGAATGCAGTTTCGCCTTCTCCTTTTCCAGTAAGAATGATTGCTTCAACTATGTTGGATCCCAATTTTACAACGCAATGTCTTGTACCGTTGCAAAGTTTTGGCGGCAAAAGATTTCGCAACAATATAATTGGACAACCTTCTTTAAGCATCAAGCGATGAGGAGGTAAACCTACAGGATCTAATGAGTTTAGAAATTCTGTAGCAAAATGTATGGCTTCAGTCATATCAATAATGGTATCAATAGATCCGTACTCTGTTACTGGTCCTGGAAATTTATTGAGTACTTCAATAGTGATTCCATGAACGTCATCGTTTTTAGGAGCGAGAATGGCTCTCTCCTTCAACCTACCCCTTCCCGAAAGTTAGTCGTAAATCGGGGTAAATGGCATTTATTAATGCTTCTACCGAAGGCACTAAGTTACAAAACTGTGATGACAAAGCAATTAAACCGAAGGAGCCTTTGAATAATTTTGCCTCTCCGATTTCCAAAAGTTTTTTAGCAAAATTATGGTTCCCCAACCCACTCATTTGGACTCTCATATTTTACCTCAAAGTGATATGTTTTACATAGGCCCAAATCGACGATTTTTTCAAACATGCATTTATTTCGTCAGCCGCTGTTGATCTAGGGATAACTGGTAAAGTTTGACGAAAATCACCACAAAGCAGAACCAATGCACCTCCCATCAATTGATCATTTCCTCTAAGATCCCTTAGAGTGGTATTTAAAGCATGGAGAGAATTCTTGTGTGCCATTGTACATTCATCCCATACAATCAATTTGCAACTTCGGAGTACCTCTGCCGAACCACTGGATCTACTGATATTACAGGTGGGAAAATCGTGCCTGGCAATGTCAAGAGGCAGTTTCAGTGCAGAATGAGCAGTTCGACCACCATCCATTAATGTTGCGGCTATGCCAGACGATGCAATGGCAAGAGAAACCTGTCCTTTTGCTCGCGCTTCAGCTAAGATCAAAATGGTCAGGAAAGTTTTTCCTGTACCACCTGAAGCATCCAAAAAAATAATACCCTCTCGCTGTTGTGTAATGTAGGACATTACAGTCTCGAAAGCATGCTTTTGATCATCGTTCAATAGGGGCCGGTTGATCGCGATTATTGAATTCAGCTCGTCAACATTGTAGCTGATTTCCCGAACATATTCGGAATGAAGAATATTTTGGTGATCTCGCACTGGAGTAGGAAGTTTAAACACATCCAGCCTTTAACCGCACATCGCGACACATTTATTTTCAAGAAGGATTGAAGCCCTGTTGAAAATATTCGTATTAAACGATACTTCCAACGCATGATTAATCTTACACGTATTTTGTGAAGAATATCCTCACTTAAGGCCTCCTTATATTTTTCCCATAAAGAAGTGGGATCAGATGGGCAACATGTGGTCAAAATGATGGCAAAGAGAGTCCTAATTTCTTCTGGCGGTGAGGCCATCTCAGCTTCTTGTAACGTTTTGTCCCAGTGGTCATCCCCTTCAAGTAACCCAAGCTTGTGACATGCCGCTCTATAGGTTTCACATACTTAGCCATCAATCGTTCTCAACTGTTCAAAAGATTGAGGACCTGGAACGACATGACGCAGCATGCGAAGATAGTAGCATTCGGCATTGTTGGGGTGGACTGTATAAACTCGTCCCAACGCGTCACTTGCTAATTGTCCCGTAATAGGATCGGGCTTACCACTCCTTTTTTTTACAGAATTCCTTTCTTGATATATTCCATGTATAATATCGAGGTAATTCCGGGTATTTCAACGTTTTGGCAAACGCTTCATGATGACAAAGCTTGAAAAAGGCTGTCAAAGTAGTATCTCGATGATTCCTAGCAGTATCAGCTGCATTTTCTCTAGTAAAATACACGCGCTGACCATTCTCCAAGTGAACGCTAAGATGGAGAACAGTAGGATGCCTTTCATGAATATGAAACCCAAGAATACGCCAAACAGCCTCATTGCTACTAATATACCGTCCCAACTGGTTATTAGCTACTTCATCACGATCGTTTGCCACTTCGAAAACAGCCATATCACTGCCTTTGTTGACATATTTACACACATATTTGATAGATTTGACGCTATTGCAGTATTCTACATTTATGTGTGCCCCAAACATTTTACAGAGAAGAGGTAAATGAGGAACGATCCATCTGTTATCAATCTGTTGGTCGCTTCCTCAACGTACTTTCATAGTAGCCGTGAATCCACCGTCTTCTGGACTACGGCGTCTGTACAAAGGATAGCCGTTAGTGCCTGTTTGAGTTTCACTAAGAAGTTGCCGAGGATACTTTTTGGTACAGACTCCATTTTTCATGCATGGGGAGTTTAGGTTAAAATGTCCACATGGTCCGTGAATCATCACATCCTTCGTGATCACTGCAAAAATATCCGGATCCTGTCAATCCAATCGTTCCAATCGTGGGCAATCCTCGTTTTTGCCACTCAATCGTATACATCCAACATCTTGGAGCTCCAAATACTCTGGCAATTAAATCGTGACGATCACTGGGAGATTGCCCATTGAAAAGACCTTCGCGAATTTCTACCCATGTTGGATTACATGTAAAAGTAATGAACAGATCAGGTCGTCCGTACATTCATACATACGTCATTGCATCCTGTGTTTACTCATGCCTTGGACTTTCCATGAATGTAGCGGGAAGAATAACCATGGCACCGACGTTTTCTATGCTTCCATCATTATTTACAGCAACCCTAAAATGGGGATTCAATTTTTGCGTACATGTCAACAATAAACTGATGGAATAACAGCCTGCAGTTCAAAATATGATTGTTATCTGCATTTCGAACCATTATTCGGTAGGTGTAAAAATCCATGGCCGAAACTTTTTTGGCAGTTTGTGCTCCTGTCGTTGGATTTACATAACGGTATTCAAAATGATACCCTGAAGATACGGTAATATTTTTCAACTAATACTATCCTAATATTCTTCTTAAACGGCGCAATAACAGGTGTACGGTCAAGGCCTGCCTTGCTAAGCTAAGCGAAGGCTTTCATGACTTGGAATTTTCACGTAGCTGGATAGTCAGTCTTGCGTACGGGGACGGCTCAGTTTAGTTTCGAACCAGATATTATCGTGTGTTTGTGCCGTACATTAACTCTTCGGCTATCGAACTCCCCCTATCCTAATACTATCCTAATAATATCCTAATACTATTCCTAATCCTACACCTAATTCTATACTTAATCCTATGATTAACAAACTAATTTAACTATGTTTCCTTTACTGTACACAAGATCTAACATATGATAAGAACAAGTTTATAACTGATTCCATGAACAAAACTTACCTAGCTAACTAAACTATGAACTATCTAAGAGAAATTTTCCAGCATTGCGGTGATAGTAGAAGTAGATGCCAAGTGACAATATTTACATGCAGATTAGGAATAATCAATAAAATATCAAAAAGTGATGTATTTCATAATAAGTGGTTCACTAGTATAGGGGTTATCATCATGTGATATCGCCTGACCATATTTTTAACTTTCACCTCAAAAGCGCTCCACGGTATCTCAAAATATATTTCATAAATTAGCAAATGAGATTTGCTATTATTAATCTCAACTGGATGTTGTTCTAAAAATTGTTGTAAAACTACAACTTACTTACCAAATTTCATCCACAAATCAAACCCTCACAATACGAAAAAAAGTTCATTCTTCGGACACATATCAACATGCCTCAATAGTCCACAATCATTAGCGGTTTCTCTTCAAATATTCCGCCAAATGGGCCCTTATGGCCAACAAGCGACCCGATGGCCGTGCTGGATCTGTTGGTGTCAATCGAGGTAGGTTAATAGTATCCGCAGGAACTACCTCAGTTTCTGTAGTATTCATCGGATTTCTTTTCCGGATAAAATTGTGTAAATAAATTGTGGTTAAAACAATGTCTCGAGCAACATCGGGTTCAAGGTTGATAACCGTATGCAAAATTCTGAATCTATTAGCTAATATACCAAAGGCATTTTCAACTACTCGTCGAGCTCTAGCATGACGATAGTTAAAAATACGCTGAGGCGATCCAACCTCATGATAACCCCCATAAGGGCGAAGGCAAAAATAGGAAAATGCAAACGCTTTGTCTCCCAGAAGCATGTATTTGGATTGCGAATGGAATACGGAATCCCAAGTACTTCTGCTTCTGGGATCGAAAGCTGTTTGTTTTCCAGTTTTCGGTAAATACTACTGTTTCGAAATATACCACCATCCGATATTCCACCCTTGGCCCCTAAATCTGCGTATAAAAAATTGTAATTGGCATCTACTATCCCTAATAAAACTATACTGAAAAATTTTTTATAATTAAAATACTCACTACCACTATGGCTAGGTTTCCTAATTCTAATATGCTTTCCATCGATCGCCCCAATAACATGCGGAAATTTCCATTTGGAATCAAATTCCTGTGCGATGTTCAGCCATGCTTCTCGGTTGTCGGGCATCTGAAATAAAATATAATTGATAATAATTTACATATCTAACCATAATGTCACATATCGATTTACAACATTCATTTTTGATAATGCTTGATTACAGCTCCGTCACGAACATCATTTTTCACCGGCGAATTACCCATCATTACCCAGCAGCGAAAGATCATCTCCGAACCCAACGGTACAGATATCTCCACAACAACGCACTAATTCCCCTCTACGTCAACCCATCGCCCCAGTAAGGCAGCACACCCCCGCTCCCCGTTCACGCCAAACACATAACACATCGATAAACATTGAAACCGAGATGATTTCCGTAATGCAGATGTGGAAGGAGGGATATTCTGAAATCCAGAAGCAAACCAAGAATAGTGGATTTCTTGGCTATGTTAACGAAGAGCTCGAGAAGAGAGATCCAGCTCTTCATGAGGGTATAAAAAGAGCTATCATAAATCTAATACAAACATACCCCGATAATGAATAAAAAATAATCCTAAAATATAAAACTGTGCGTTCATGACTTTCTAAAGTCTTCCTCTTTCTAAAAACTTTCTAAATAAAAAAGAAAGAATACCTTAACATAATCCTGCAATGCTTGAACTATGCAACGGCATACGTCAGGCACAAACCGGCTTATTGTTACAGATGAAATCTAAAAAAAAAAAGAATTATTAAGTTTATGACTTCAAAAATTATTTGAAAAATAGTTTTTACTTACGCGAAACGAGTATTCCAAACTTTTATATGATTCGCCGGTCGCCAGGAATCGCAGCGTTACAATTAATTTTTCTTTTGGCGTTATCGCCCGCCGAAAATGAGTATCCTGTTTTTTTAACTTGTCTTCAACGGCCGTAAGAATGTACTCAAAATCCTTTGAGGACATTCGTACAAAGTTTTTAATTGTGTCTTCGATCTGTTCTGCCAACAAATCATCAAAAAGAACGTTGGCCTGTTCTTGCCGATGAAACAGCATCGGACGCACCCAAAATCGTCTCGACAAATTGCTATTGTTTACATTGTTGCGAAAAGCAACGGCGCTAATAAAATTTGCCAAGAACTCGAGATGTAATATTTCGGTGTTCATTTTTTATTCCGTGTTTTTATTTGCACCACAATAGTTCAGAGAGATGTTCGCCGAAAAATGTACGCCTTTTGACACAAGTGAGTGAGTACAATGAGCACCACGTAAGTTTTGCGTGTCCACTGCTCGGACCAAACCTGCAAGCGAACTCCATACAAATTTTTGACAATTGATGTGTCAACAGCTGGTCCGATGGGCAACTCATTCGATTAGCCCGATAGGTGGCCCACGCGCCACACGCGCCATTATTCGCTAGTGGTATTTATAGCCCCTGGTGCATTGTGAGTGCTTGAGCTCCGTGAATTGCCCAAGCAGCGGTGGAACTCACGAAATGTATGGGATACTCACAATTTCGACTCGTCGAACAGCCTTGTCGAACATCTCATCGGAAATATAACATTTCCGATTCTGGCTTTATAAGTCACTCGAAAATTCTCTCACGTCAGTAGCCGGCCGGCTGTCGACGCGGGTAGACCTAGGCTAATGCGCAGCAAAAACAAATGAACACGTGCGCAGCTGCGGTTGGCTTTTATGACGGTACATGAAATGCGGTAGGAAAAAAAAGGGTAGGGTCATGGTCATAAACACATATTTATTGGGGTGTCAGACCTTTTTTGACCCTTTCTCATTAGACGACCCTTTTTTTCCTTTTTCCCATCTTCACTCATTCGCAGGCGGTACCTGCCCTGCATATCGGCTTGCTCTATCTGACCTGTTCCCCCCGCTTCATATTTAGACATATTTTGTTTCCCTTATTTTATCATTACTGTTGTTGGTGACGGCTTTGGCTTGTGATTTTGAATTGTCGTCAATCATTTTAGAAGCATTCGAACGCTCGAGAGTGACTGACGGTATATGTGTTTGTTTCAAACGTTTTCGCTCCAGCTGTTGTGCCTGTTAAGATAAGAGAGTGAGAGAAATTCAGAATTTATTAAGAGTAAGTTTTATTCGTACCATTCCATTCCCGTGGGGGTTTGAACCGAGTTGATGTGCAAATGTTACGCGTCCGTGGTGCGTGGTTGCATGTTGAGCTATCCGGCCTTGTCAGTTGACTAATGTACATTCTCGTTTTTGTTTTTATTCTGGGACAACGTGCAGAACGATGGATAGCAACAAAGAAAACGTTGTATACGTGATAAATGCTGCGGGTGTTTCTGCTGAGAGTGTAAGCCCGCAATGCTCGTATCGCACCGCAACTGTAGCGATTGATCCACAGCCTCTTTCCACACAGGCAACGGAGATAAGTTCCCAACCAATTAGCAGACCAAAACAGAAAGTACCATTTAAACAACCTCGAGATATTACTTCAAACAATAGTATTGAGACATTAATGCGTATTTTGAGCGAAAATACGAAAGCGCTGATTCAAAACACCTCTGTTTTAGAAAAAAACACACAAATAATTGGAGAACTCAAAAACGAGCAAGCTAAATTAAGTAGAAGGTTGTCCGTTGTGGAAGCTAACATGGTCCTTATTAGAGATACCGTTAGCAATAACAATAATAATGATAATAGTAGCCCACCCTTTACTTTTAATAAGGTGTGTAATATAGATGATTTGACTGCATTTGAAACAAATCTGGGCAATATAGATTTCTTTGATAACGTTGTGCAATATTTAGAAAGTAAAATAACAACAAACGACGTGCAAAACAAAATGCACATAGCAATGGATTTAGTTTTTTCTCGCAATTTCTTGCCGCAATGTACGTGGTTTAAAAACAAATTTAATTTAAAAATAAGTTTAAGTAGTTTTGACAACGTTATTTCCTTATTTGCAAAGATAGGTAGTAATGATTTTGAAGAAGGTAGCAGGAACACTGTATCAAAATTTTTTTTTGAAAAAATTACGATATGCAACTGCTAGAACGCATTTAAAAGACGAAAGAAAAAGTGTATGCCATCGACGCCGATGAAAAGATTAGTTTTAACTTTACATAGTTTAGTTATATTTTTTTGTTTCCTTTAAATGTTGCCTTCCATATATATATGATATGTAAATATGTTGGTAAAATTATTCATTTCAGTTAAACTTTTGTGACTTGGCCAGACGAAATAAATTTTTCATTAATGTTTATTATGTATATATTGGCATTTATTATTGTAGAAAATGGAAATTTACTATTTACTAATTTACTATATACCTTATAATATACCTTACAAAATATTTTACAATATACCTTACATTATACCTTATATTTTTATAATAGCGTGTGGAGAAGAGGAATTACTACAATACTAGTGGCATTATTTGTTTGAATAGCGGCTAATTTGCATTTAATGTCATCCGCTGTAAATTGTGATACGGTCGAAGATAGATCAGCCATATCAGCTCTAAATATGTTAAGCATCGACGATGAGCACGGCTGAGTGAAAAAATCATACTGGAGCTGAAACTGTTTTCCGTAAATAATGTAGTTAAGTGCTTCTCTGGCTGCACGGCAATATTTTACGATGGTGTTATTTTTCAACAGGAACCATTCATTTCCATGTCCCGGCTGAAGCATGAAGTCTTTCCTCACATAGATTTTAATTCTCATACCGGTTGTTGTAATTGAAGGATACTCGCGTTCTTCGGAGTGTGGGTCGATCTGTACTTTATCAATTTCCGCTAGACGATTTACCAGTTGCTCTAAACTCTTGTTGCCGGTTCTATGCAGTCGTTTTAGTCGCTGGAGGTTGTTTTCGTATGGATAAGTTGAAATTGAATCCAAGGGTCCAAATCTGCATACTTCGTCGTAAACGTGCAACAAATTGTGCACGTTGCTGGAGATGAGGCTATCTTTGTAAACCGTACCGAATTCGGCAACAAATTGTTGCAAAAGCTCATTTCCAAACTCCCAATGATGTTCATAAACGTGCGACGAAAAAATGGACACTGCGCAGAAAAATTTTAAAAAGTGGTTGTAAGCTGCATCGCCAATTTTTCCTTGGAGAACTACAATACTGCCGTAATGAAGAAAAGTTCTGAATTCCGATCCTTTCCAGAACTCTAAATATTTGATGCTACGTAATTTCCTGTTGATTTCGGAAGGAAGAGCTAGCTCCTGTATGGATCGTGAGATGTCTTTTTTATCTGATGGATTCAATTTCGTAGATCCTGTTTTGCCGTCAATCCATCCTTTGATTAGTTTTTTTGTAATGCCCAAAACTATAAGGTGCAGGCGATCCGATACTATGATGTCCTCGATGATGTCCAGGTTGATGAGATCAATTAATGGAGTTGAATTTTTCATATGAGCTGCATATTCTCCTGCTCTGAAGAGTGCATCAGTTCGCTTGGTAGCTGTAACGCTTTTGTAGAAGACCCTTTTGTCTTCTCTATCGTATGTCCCTTCAACTGTACATTTAATACAAGCAGAAATGGCGGTATGGGATTTGACACCTGCAAAAATTTATACAAGTATAAGAAAAAATTAAAAAAATATTAATTGCATCTATTTACAATAATATGTTACAAGCAAGGTACAAGTAATTCCTACCTTTGATGAATGCTCGCGCTGGAGTATCCGCAATGATGGCTCGCAATTTTATATTAAACAGTTGCTCGTTGATCAACAAACCGTTTACTTGCAAGTCGTTCAGCTCCTCAACAAATGGTCGTAGGTACTGTTCCACCTGCTTGGGTTTTGAAGGACCACAAAAAACAGCAACAACCATCACCGGCACATGTGGCATATCATACAACTGCATTAAAATAGGCCAAAATTGTGTGCTTCCGCTGTTGTGCAATGGCAGGCCATCCACTGAAAAATCCAAATGAATGGTATTTACGGTTGGCAATGTTTTGCTGTAATTTAAATAAAAAGGATGTATTAATTTATTGTTTATCCTTTTAAATTCTAAACTTAATAAATTCCAAACTTACCGGAAACAGCTTTTTAAGCAATGCCCGACACCCTGGTACCACAACCGTCCACCGTCGATTGCAGAAATGTCTAATGATGCATTTGTTGGGGTTTGCAGAAGAGTTCTCGCATCTTTTGGTAATTCAAAAGAGGTTTTTTTTGCGGAGAAGGCCTAACAAGGAATTTAAAGCGGTGTGAGTTTGATTTGTAGATATCGCCCATAAGCGAAGACCATCTTTAAAGGATATGTTCGTTTCAATAAAGTTGAGATCGTTGTCACTGATGTTGTTTTCTCCGTCGGTTAATACATAGCTTTCGTCGTTTTCGCTAAAACTGTCCTCCATAAAGGATTCAACTGCCTCCAATGGTGGTTCAATGGAGAAAGTAGCATCGTCTGCAACAAAAAATACGTTTATTTTATTTAATTTTATACTCTTCATGTATCTCCAAGACACGAAACATTTTGTTTAGTTTCAATGTTTAAAAAACTTACCAATCAATTGATGAGTGACGGTGCTTTCGCCTTGAAGGATGTTTTCAAATTCTATGTTGTGAACTTTTTCTCTTTTATTAGCAATTTTATACATATTTGAACAAACTTTGGATCGTTTGGATGCCATTTCTCTAACTGAATTACTTGTTTAATTTCGTCAAGATGCAAAAGTGATCCTACTCACAGCACAGTCTTGACTAGTATGCATTTATAAAACTACCAACATAAGTTATATATACCTTCTTTAATCATAATTTACCTTTTGTATGAGCCGTTGCTACATGGTAGCCAAAATTAATTTGTTACCTTTAATTTGTCGACAAATTTTGCAAACATTATATGTTATTCTTTAGAGGTAGAAAGATAGGTAGAGGTTTAGAGGTAAAAATTTATGTACCTCATATGATGTACCTCATCATAAGCTGAATTTTGATTATTCTGATCACCACCCACAGACTAATTTGAACCCTACCCGTATAACATATGTATCTTTTGGTAAAAATTGTCATCGAAATCCTACATAAACATAAACGGAAAGTATCTATGCCGTAGTGCGGAAACAAGTGCAACCACAAAAAAATCAGGTACACGCATAAACGGGATTCAGTTCCTATTCGGGATGCCAAAGAAATATAAGGATAAGAGAACGAAGGATAAGAGACCGAGTTAAACGAACAGGAAAGAGGCCATAAAAGCAAAAATGACCTAATGAAACAATGCAGCCCTTTTTATTCGAAATGGTCGAAAAATACACCAGGAAAAATAATCCATTATCCATTATTGATCACTCATTAGCATTTTGATAATATTTGGAAAATAATTATTTCACATTTCCACACACATTTATACATAGGTATCAGGTTTATTATTCACATTATTATTATTCTTGGAGATTTGCTTTGGTTTTTTACCTATAGTAAGTCTTAACAAGAAAAAAATCTTATAATTAATCTTAAATTACATTTAGTGTTTAATGCCATAGTAATCTTCAAAGCTTATAACATTGCCTATTAAATTAGGGCGCTGACCATGTGTCATATATATTTTTTGCAATCGATAGCTGTAAAAATCTTTATTAAAGCAATACATTCGCAGAGGTTGAATTTTATCAGACAGGTTTAACAAAATGAGAGAAAATCGTTGAAAGGCAAAACATCAGATATCAGTGATGGTAAACAAGAATGTTTTTTTGTTTATTATCGATTGATTAATACACACTCCAAAGGTGATAACATTGAGGATTTCTATGATTTCGCAAAACTAAGAAAATGGTAGGCGGCTGCATTTGATAGGTATTTTGTTCTATGCCTTTGGTAAAATATCATCCTCGTATCGTAATCATGGTACACATGCGATCGGTGATCATAGAACATTAGCTCACAAACAGAATATAGGTAGAAATTGTGCAGGTACCTTCAACATGGGCGAAAAATGTAAGGGCAAGTCAAACGCAGGTAAAGTGGCCTGCGCGGGAAGAAACCTACCCCAACAAAGGCACTGCTGCGGACGACCGAATTCTCTCGGGTGGGCTTTTTCTCTCGGAGTGCTGCTACGCTCATGTAAAATGCTCGTCGAATGGAGTATTTTTCTCCTCAGTCGAAGAAATGAAACCCTTCGATTGTGTGACAAGGTCGTGTATGAAAACTCCATGTATCAGAGGAGTTAAAACGCGCTCGATTCGGAAAGCGCGTGAGCTCACTGCCCGAATGTTCATTGTGTGAGGGCTCCTGGCACTCACTAAATGACGGCGTTTACTTAACTGGTGTCACTGCCTGTCATAAGTGTAAACAGACGCTCATGCTCCCCAATCGGAGTTTTATTCGCCCTTATACGTAGCTTATGGTGTTGTGTTGGCATACGCTCCAGCGCAACTTTAAAAGACTTAATAAGCTCATTATTATCGTGTAACATACATTGAATGGCACACACGATGGTTTTTTTTTTAATTAGACACAATTGCACACCGAGAATCAGCCTCTTTTTCATGATTCCCAGTGAAATAAAGCTGTAGAAATTGAGGAGCTTTACATGTCACAGGGTGCACCGAATCTGTTCGGTGATAAATTTGACCTTGCACGGTGAAAGTCGACTGAAAACCGCATTGCTTAATGACGTTTGCTCCAAACGAAGTCATTTGGAAACATGAATTTTATTTTCGTATGTTTGCCAAAAAATGCTTGGATTCGGAAGACTGTCCGAAGCAGTATGTGTAGAGAGAATTCGGAGGTTTTTCCAATGGAGATAGCCTAATTTTCCCCTGTTTGAAACACATCCCAGCAGATTCTTCTAGTGGAACAAATATTGCCCGTAACGTTCATTTGCGCAATAGTGGCACTTACATGTTGCGCGTAGTTTTTGCTTGGATGACATGTGAAAGCTTCACCTTTTAAAGAAAAATAGTTTGAAGCTCAAGTAGTATTAGTTGCTTCTCTAACAGCTTCAATCCTGTTCCTGTGTTGTTCACTAGTTGAGAAAAAAAAGATGGTCACTAGTTAAAAACACAACCCCAACTCCCACTTCCCCCCAAAAAAATCATTCCCATCTAGAGCTCCCCACGCTCCTCTAAAACGTCCACCCTGTCCCCTCCTATAAAGCAAATCCCAAAGGAGAAAAAGGTACTTAAACCAAAATCCTCCAACAAACCAACGCAGACCCCCTCATGACTCTGTGTTGAATCATACAGAGTCTCAAGAAAAACCCGGATGAACTAAAAATCCTTATACACAAGCACAACCCTCCATATATAGCCCTGCAAGAAATCCTACACGTACCAACTCTCCACACTCATCCTTTCAATAAATATACATGGAATGCAAACATCATCCCGACAATCCCAAAACACAGTGTTTGTTTGGGGTCACTTAACACAATACCAACCAAGACTGCTAACATATCCTGTAATATCCTCGCCGTCGCCATTACCACCTCCTACTCTGTTAATTGCACCTTATTGTGCATTTACTTACCCCAACGTTCCGCTCACTCCAATGCGCTTTTCGACTTCATATATCTCCTTAACACTTTTACTGCCAAGCCTCCTTTTGAAATGTTTCCCACCAAGCCAAAGGTATCTGGCTTTTCTAGTGTTTTATTCGCTTTTCTAGAGAAACTGTTTCAAATATAACCAATTTAGCTTAATTGCATATTTAAAAAAAATTATGTGCAAAGGATTTCAGAAGTGACAAACAAGTTTATTTAAAATCTCATTATATTGGTTTTCTTCTAGCAACGGCAATAAATAGCGATTCGGGCAATAAATAGCGATTCAAGAGTCGTAAAAAAAATAATAATGCCTGTGCTGATCTTGGTCCATGTTTGACTCGTTCCCCGGCGGTACAACGTAACAGGCACTTCCGAGGCCATTCGGCTTCTGACTGCCGTCGCAAGAAGCACGGTTTTGTGCCACCCCGAAGTGAGCTATTCACAGTGAGAGGAAGTCTGCGAAGAGCAGTGTTATTTTGATGTCAAATTGAAGGTTATGGTCAGTAGAGCAAAGCGTAGTGCAAAATGTGAAATCGTGTTCAAACGTGTCGGTCAATAGGCGGAGTAATTGTGGCAAAGCAGCTGCGACGTCCCGAACAACGTTGCAGTCGGAGAAAAGAGACCAATTGGGGCGTGGCCCCGGAAAGCGACCAAGGCCTTCGTAATAGGAGGACAATTCCCCAGGAGACTCTGGCTCCTTCTCCGAAGAGGATAATGTTAACGGTTCCATAATGGTACTTGAAAACGATGAACAGCCGTTTATAAAAGTTACGGCTGAAAATTCATCCAAACAAAAGCTCGTGCTCAGGGGACTACACTATAAAATAGAAGGAATCGGCACAAAAATCGTTGTGCAATCGCTTGAGGACCATAGGGTCATAATCGAACATCTGGCAATGGCCAAAAGTGAGTTCTGCACTCATGATTTCGTCGGCAACAAGCCGTTTAAGGTAGTCATCCGTGGACTATCAGTAACATCGGAGGAGGAAATCCTCCAGGACCTCCGGGATAACCACGGAATATCCCCAATAGCCGCTTTCCGCCTCAAAAGGCAGCATGAAGTGGAGGGCAGATGCCACAGCACCCTCCATGGGCTCAAAGCCATCCGCGCGATCAGCTCCGTGATTGTGCGTTGGGAGACGTACAGGGGCGGACGACCCAGAGTTACACAATGCTTCCGCTGCCAAGGCTTCATACATGGCACTAAGCACTGCCACATGCGCCCCATGTGCGCGAAGTGCTCGCGTGAGCACCTAACTGATCAATGCGATCAGGAAACTGCTGCCCCTAAATGCAGCAACTGCGGTGGCTCTCACCATGGGCGCGACCCGACATGCCCTCAACGGGCTAAATTCAAGCAAATTCGAGCTGCTGCTTCTAACCGTTACGCTCGGAAACCTGTTTAGGTTGCGCATCCAGCGCCAGGGCCTAACATCAAGGCGCCTGTTCCAGCTGTGACTCCTGCTGCAAAGCCAACAAAGCCAGCCATACCGCCAGGCTTTGAGTACGCCATGAGAAGAGCTGCACGATATGGCTGTGCTCTTTAAAATCTTCATGGAGATTAAGGAACGGCTATCCAAATGCCGCACCCGATTCGGCCAGATGGCCATCATTGGAGGAATGCTGTTGACTCACGGCTGAGTCACTCAAATTCGCCACATGGAACGCTTGCACTCTTCTAGGCAAGCAGCTGTTGATTGAATTCCTGCGCTCCACAACATCGACGTCATCTTGATTTCGGAGACCAATCCACGTAGGGGCAAGGGCGGTCATAAGTCCAATTTTTTTTCGATAATTCTAAATCTGATATTTCCAATTGAAAGTCAGATAGTTAATTAAGAAAAATCCGAATTTACAGACTTCTAGCATTTACATCTTCCATGATACAAAGCCTCAAAGTCAAAAAAGCTTGTCAAAAAGCTCAAATTTCAGCGTTTCAGTACTCACACTTTAACTGACTATTTTAATAGTATTTTTTGGTCTAAAATGGATATATTATATATCATTAGAAACATACATAAGTCTACTTTTGAATAAAAATAAAACAAAAATTTAAATTGTTACATAAATACATTTTTTTTGGACTATAAACAAAAAAATCACAATTTTTCAACTTTGGTAATGAATTACAAAAATGTTTAAAATTTTTTATTTCCAATTTTTTCCTAAAACATTCTTTTACATATAATTAAGCTATGGTGAAACGCTCCGGACCCACTTCGAACCGCAAATGTGTCAAAAATGGATTTGAAATTTTTTGGTATACGCACTGTTATACAAGGCGGTACTGTAATGCAGCGGCTAACAAAGCATATATGATACAGATGTTATGCCATATATTTTTAAAGAAGTAATTTTACTAATCTTCACATCTTTGAAAACTTGAAACAGGTAATGATTACTGTTTGATATTCCAAACATAAAATAAAGTGCAAAAAATGGGCCGAAAACCTAAAAGCTCATCATCGCCGACGACTGGTAATGATACAGGTACATTGTTTGATGTTCCAAACATAAAATAAAGTGCGAAAAATGGGCCGAAAACCTAAAAGCTCATCATCGCCGACGACTGGTAATCATACAGGTATATTGTTGCTTGTTTAATCACAGGTACATTATAAGAAAAAAAGACAATGAAATTCTGTTAGTCAGTTGAGAATGGGGAAATTTGGAGAGTAAGGTAGAAACTAAAGTAGTTATGAAAATAGTTTGTGTTTTTGGCAATGCATCTACTTAAAGCTTCACAGCTAGCGACAGTTCATTCATTCAAAATTCTAATTTTAAATGGTGAAGATGGTCAAAATTAGAACAAAGGAAGTGATACGGCATTTTTCGTTTGCCAAATCAGTTTCTGATAACATTGAAATTGGCATTAATCTTTTGAGTGAGAAAGTGAATCTTTCTTACTATGATCAAGGACGACTTCGGAAATACATTCAAAATTTATTTGTGCGTGCCAAGACTGCGATGCGGCGCGTTCGTTATAATAAGACGCGATGTGAAAATGATCAGCATATCTGGCTTAAATCGGAATTTGATTTGAATATATACAAACATAATCAACCCAGTGAAGCTAATTCACCTAGTGCAACTGCAGGTAGACCTAGCCAATCTTTTGAAAATATTAAACAACAGCAGAGGCGGCGTCGAATTCGGAAAATCGAAGAAGAAATTTGTGAACGATACAGTTTACAAGAAGTGCTGCAATTAGCACGAAAAATGGCTATAAAAGTGAATAATTTTGAAGTAATTAACGTGCTTAGTAAGTTACTGAACCCAACAAATCGACCATCGTCTGTGTTAAGTGTTAATCAAACTAAATTAACAAGTGACGAAGCTTTTGGTTTCTTGTTGGACTATGATTTAACTAAAGTGCAATATGAAGGAAACCGTCGTATAGATCCGTTGCGTTTTCCAAGTTATAAAGAGATTCAAAAAGTGAAAAAAGTGTGTTTGCCTTCAAGATCGTCAATGTGTATTAGTGAAACAAGTGCTAAAATTCAACTACGATCTCTTGTAAAGCTCACAACATTCAGGATAATAGAAATGCGAAAAGAAGCAATTGAGCACTTTTTTAAAACACGCCAAGGTCGTAGATCACGTTTTACTTTGATATACTCTTGGGGAATGGATGGCTCCTCGGGACATTCTCAGTATCATCAAAAATTTGAAAATTTGGAACAGAATGATGATAATGTTTTTGTCATATTCGGCTGATGATAATGTTGATGAACTGCTATTTGTCCTATTCGGCTTATAGCAACAGATAATTCTGGTGAAAAATGTATTATTTGGATCAATAGCCATACACAAAGCCAAAGATTTTGCAGACCAGTTTCAATGCAATTTGTAAAAGAAAGCAAAGAGGTTATTTTGGAAGTTAAACATAATATGGAGCAAGAAATTTTAAATTTAGAATCCTTTTGTTTCTTCCTGGACAATGGGAAAGCTATCGACGTTGATTTCAATTTTATTTTGAGTATGATCGATGGAAAAGTTTTATCAATTATAACAGAACAGCCCAACATGTGCTGTCCAGTTTGTGGTGCAACTCCTAAACAGATGAGTGATGCATCACTTGTTGATGTTGGGTTTACTCCGAATGCTCGTGCATTAGTGTACGGTATTTCTCCACTTCATTGCTGGTTGAGACTTTTGCAATGTTTGTTGAACATTTCTTATAGAATGCCATTCAAAATATGGAGAGTTAAACGGGAACATTTGAATGAATTTAAATTACGAAAACGAGCTGTTTGTCAGGAACTTTACAGAGCGTTCGGAGTGAAAGTTGATCAGCCACGCCCTGGGTCATCAGGAACGAGCACAACAGGTAATATTTGTAGACGAATTTTTTCAAAACCTCATCTAGCTAGTGTTGTGTTGAATATTGATGAACACTTCATAGAAAGGCTACGAAATATTTTGATTGCAGTCAGCATTCTTTGAATGCTATTAAATTTGACATTTACTGCAAGGAAACTTACAAGATTTTTTTGGAAAAGTACGAATGGTTCAAAGTTCCTGCAACAATACACAAAGTATTAGCTCATGCTGGAGATATTATCATCAATTCTCCAGCACCAATAGGATGCTTAGGAGATCAAGCATTAGAGTCGCGACATAAATGTTTTAGAAGAGATAGGGCAACTCATGCTAGAAAATCTTAGAGAAGTTTTAATCTAGAAGATACTTTCCTTAGAGCCTTGCATACTAGTGATCCAAAATTGAGTTCAATATCTCTAGGATTGCAAATTAGCCGAAGAATGAAAATGATGTACCCAGACACGGTCAAAAGTTTTTTTGTATCCAATGAAGAATATTCTAGTATTGTTCAATCTGATTCGTTGGATGAACAATCTACTATGGATTCAGTACTTGACGATGTAGATGATATTGCTATAAATTTAGATCAAGCAATAGATAATTCGTTTTAAATTGATATGAAATTTTAGATTTCGTTGAAATGTCATAGTTATTTTAGTATCAACCCGTTTAACACTTTATTTCATTTGGACAATGTTTTTAAAGACAGATTTTACAACGTTGTAGCTTTGTATTGTTTTCTAGTCATAATTTTGTTGAAACCAAAATATGATGTTCCATTGTAATTTTGCAACTTATGTCTTCATGACCTGATCTTTCTACGAACTATTACTAATCTCATTTATTTAATAACAACATATCCTTTAATATATCCATTCATACTTTTCTTAACCCATTCAACATTTTGACCCATTCTTAATTCATGCTTTCCTTAACCCATTCATCTTAACCATTCTTTACCCATATGCACTACTCTTTATTCAACCTGTTATTCCTAATATTCATTTATACCTAATTTCATTTCCAATTTAAGTTTGTTCCAACCCCTACCCTGACCTGGGGTATTCGCCACTCTACTTTGGACGTGGTTTTGAAATTTCAAATACCTATTCTTTGCATCCTTTTTATTACCAGCCAATTCAAGCCAGAATAAAACTTTGTCATTTTTGTGATAAAAATTAGTTATGTTAGATTTACTATTTAATATTTATATATCCATTTTTTTTTGTATTAACTAAATGTTTTGTGTAAAAAAATGTGTAATTTTTTTCAATATTTATACACTTTTAAAAGTTTTCTGCATTAAATGTATTGTACCACAAAGTGTTTTGAACATATTTTGTCAAAACAACCTCTTTGTCTCTTGTCTCATGGAGCATGCCTTATATGATACATCTAAAATAATGAATACAGTGGCGCCCTCTGGATTTCCAAAACCTTGAATCATGTTTTTTTGGTATTTGACCAACATTCAACAAGTTCTGTTGCAAATTGTTGCTTAACCACAAAAAAAAAATAATTATAACCGCGGTTTGTTCCGGGCTGCCCCTTGGTGCAATCTAAAGTCGGAGCTGAGTTTTTCGCTCCCAAATCATCGTGTGCTCCGGCTTGACCAGCCAGATACAGCCAGAGGTCGAGGAATCGCGATTGCGGTTCGGCACAACAACCGACAGTCCCCTGTACAGTATTTAAACACATCGATCATCGAAGCCATCGCTACCGAAGTCACCACGTCGACTGGTGTCATCCGGTTTGTTGCCGCCTACTGCCCACGACAATGTCGCCAAGTCGATGGTGGTCAACAGGCCTTCCGGAGGGACATCACAACAATCTGCAAGACACGTACTTGGCTGATAGTTAGAGGAGATTTCAACGCACGCCATCGGTCCTGGGGAAACAGCATGCAGAACTTCAACGGACAGGTTATTTCATCACGCACAGGCCGATGGATTCGTCGTTGAAATCCCGGACGCACCTACCTTCATCAGTAGACATCTTTTTCTGGTGAATGCGGATATCGAGAAGCCCGAGACGCTTGACAAGCTCAACTCAGATCACTTTCCGGGTGGTTTCTTCAGTGTCCTGCGGTGCCTGCAGAACTCCGGCAGTAAGGCGTACGGACTACATCCGAGTCAACTGGGAGCGGTTCGGCAGCCTTGTCAGCAATAACATCAGTGGCGTGACCATTAGCTTCACATCCAGCAGCCAACAGATCGACGAAGCTGTTCATGCAGTGGAAGCGGTCATTCTAGACGCAGAGGCGGCCTGCGTTCGTGACAAACTGATCAAAGGTACGCATGATAGGTTAGAATCCTATACTGTAGGAATGATTAGGTACAGAAACTCCTTGCGCCGCCAGTTGCAGCGCACTAGAGACCCTCTCTTAAAACAAGCTACAGCAGCTTTAGGTCGTCAGATCGCTACCCGTGTAGATGAAATACGAAATGCAAATTTCGGACGCGTCCTCGAACGGTTGGATGAGCGGTTGGCCTATACCCCCTTTGGCTCCCGATGGAAAGTTTCTAGTCACCTCCTTAGAATAGAGTAATGCCCTGGCGACCCAGGTCGCCAATCCACATCTCTTAATCATAAATACCGTCAGCCCTATGGAGACCGTTGTCAGTACTGCACTAAAATAAAGCGATGGGACTGATCCGTAGTTTTACACAAGATATTTCGGATCCACTTTGCCTCAGAGCATTGTATTGCTGTTTGGTCCGATCTACTCTAGAGTATGTTAGCGTGATTTGGTGCCCCACTGGTTGAATTCTAAATGCGAAAATTGTAAGAGTTCAGCGCTAATTTCACAAGGTTGATTATAAGACGTTTTCTAGGTCGCATTAGATCACCTATGCCGTCTTATCTGCTCCATTACCGTTTTTTGAGCTTCATGTCACTCGAGCAACGGCGCGATTTGGCTAAGGCAAATTTCGTCGCAGGTTTGCTTTTGGGTAGAGTTGACGCGCCATATCTCCTGTCTTGCGTTCCCCTTTACATCCCCAGTCATTCCTTGCGTCCTCGTTCCCTCCTAGCGATTCCAACACGTCGTACTCGCTTTGATTCACACCCTTTTCTGTGCTGTCTTCGTAGCTTAAATGAAAACTATGAACACTTTGACTTCAACACTTCTCTGTCAAACTTTCGTTATGCAATGCTTGATGCTATCGATTCTAGCTCTCCATTCCATTCCTCATCCTGACCTGACCACTCTCTTTTATTTATTTATTTATTTAATTTTTATTATTATTATTTTTTCTCTTTCTCATGTTTGAATTTGACTCCCCATGTGCTTTAATTGACAAATGCTATTATTATCTGTTACGTTAGGAAATGTTGTATTTATATTGTTATCTGGGTTTGTCCATGTTTATGTTAGCCTCTACGATGAACGTTTAGTGGAATTATAAAATATACAAATATACGGTCAAGAGTTGAGGCAGCGGCCGTTGTGCTGTCCACCTCTGATAGGATTTCGCTGGCTTAGGTCCGAGCGGGGTTGTGGGGAGTGAGAAACATGAAAGCGCCAGGATTTGACCCCATCTTCAACATCTTTATCAAGAATCTCTACGATCAGACGCTGGCTCTGGTCGTGGCGATTTTTAACAGATTGTTGGAGATCGGTTATTTTCCTCAAGCTTGGAAATGTGCCAAGGTCATACCAATCTTAAAGCCAGCAAAGGATCCCACCCATCCCGCCAGTTATCAACCGATTAGTTTCCTGTCTTCGTTGGATAAAGTGTTCAAGAAAACGATCCTCTTTCGGCTAAAAGATTTTGTCTTTGAGCACGATCTTATTCCCAAAGTCCAGTTCGAGTTTCGGCCTGGATACTCGACCGTGCATCAACTGGTTAATTTCAAGAGCTATGTTGATCGTAACCGGGCTGTGGCGAAATCCAACGCAGTAGTCCTTCTCGATATCGAGAAAGCCTTTGATAACGTGTGCATGACGTCCTGATTAACAAGTTAGATAGATTTGGAGTCCCAGTACATCTTATTGGGATTCTAAAAAACTATTTGGCTTAAAGAACTTTCAGGGTAGCTCTGTCCTCAGCTCTCTCTGACCACTATCCGATCCCGGCAGGCGTTCCGCGAGGAAGCCTAGTCGGGCCTCTGCTGTACATCTTGTACACTGCAGATGTTCCTTTCCTACCTTGTGATGGACAGATGTTTCTCTGTTCGCGGATGACACCGTCATCGCAACCAAATGGAAGTCGGATGCTGAGCTGAGGGACAAGTCGCAAAGGTGCCTTGACTGTTTCATTCGGTATACTTCTGATTGGAAAATTAGAGTTAATACCACAAAAACGCAGGCAGCGATCATCACACATGGCCCTTAAAGGTTCAGTGCCATAGTTAACAGGAGCAGACTTCGGCTAGAGACTGCTCAAACATTAAACGGTCTCCAGCCATAAAATATCTTGGCTCAACCTTTGATTTTAACTTAGAATTTATTGAGCACGTTGAATCATTAATTAACAAATGCGTCATCAGAAGCAGAGCTCATCAACCGGAATTCGAAGCTTTCATTACAAAATTGAATAGCTGTCTTTAAACAGATCCTTCTGCCAGCAGTTTACATAAGCCACCCCAGTCTGGGGTGCGTATGCAACAGTACAACAGAAAAAAATACAAGGCAAGCCGAATAAAATCCTAAGGCTAGTGATGCGAGCTGATAGGCACACCACGAACAGAAAAATTCAGGAATCAGCGGCCACGGCCAGCTAAGACAAAATAGTTACAGAGATTACTGCTGCTTTCCCCGCAAGAACCGCGACCTCCTCATACCGCCTCATGTAGTATAACAGCTTAAATTATGATAGGTTAGATGTAAGTTATTTTTAAGTAGTTTTTAAATTTCAAAATTATAATTTACAATGATTAAATAAATTTAATTAATAATTATTAATTAATAACAAATTATAATTTTAGGGTATCTTGTACCTCTGTTGAGCATCCTAGTAGAAGGCAATCGTAGCCGCACAAAAAGTAGTATTAGAGTTTGTACAGCGATATATGCTGTGTCACTCGCATCAAATTTACAATGTAGAATAGTCATAAAAAGAGAAATCACTCGGATCACTTGGGATCACTCTTGAATATAGGCTATCCTTCCGCTCCCACTACTCACGGGTTAAGAAAAAACAAGAAACCGTCTTAACGTCCTCAAGATGCTACGACCCGGAAGGGCTCGAGCATTCTACACATCACTCTTCAGAATAATCAACAACTAGCTGCTACCAAAACTACTCTACGGCATCGAAATAGTCTCCAGGAAACGAGAACACTTTGAAAAAATCATCACAGCACCGTAACCGTTACAACAAGTCCATGCAACTCCATCATATGCGAAGGCGGAATGCTCGACACCGGACGTCATCCTAAGCGAAACACATCATCACTCATCGCTACTGCTACAAGAACAATAGAAAAAGACAAAGTCTCCAAGGCCTTAGTCACCTGCACGAAGAACAGCTTCAACAACGTTACACAACTCCATCTACCTCCAGTCACAAAACTCGTCCGACTTGGAGACCGTCCCTGGCATCATCCCCAGCCCACCATAGACTGGCATCTTAAGCACCGGGTTCGTGCCGGAAGTAATAGTACAATTATCCAAAAACACTTCCAAGAACTGATCCAGATGAAATACAAAAACCACCACCACATCTTCACCGATGAATCAGTTATCAACGAAGCCGCCGGTGTCGAAATCTACTCTACCAAAGACAGAAACACCATCAAGCTACCAGACTACACATCCAACCTCACAGCTGAAGCAATAGCCACAGAGAAAGGACTTAGTTCCACCAACCCAACATCATCTTCACTGACAGTGAGGGCGTATTGCGCACGCCATCACCCAGAGACCAACAAGTTCTCTCCAGACTCCGCATCAGCCACACCAGGTTCACCCACTCTCACATCCTGAAAAAATTTCAACCACCACTCTGCACGTTCTGTGGGGTGGACATCACAGTTCGTCACCTTCTCACTGACTGCTACGGTTACACCAACCAACGAAAAAGCTACAAACTGGACACCGATATCGACAAAATTCTTTTAAACGATACACTCCAACAAAAAAAACTACTCTAATTTCTGAGAACCACCGGCATTTGGCATTCAAATGCAATCGTATTAAACTAATCTTAATAACGTAATAAAATCAGGAAAATCTGTGACATTATTAAAGGGCCGTTTTTTCTTCCAAAAAATGGATACAAATAGTTAAAATCAGAGGGTTTTCATGGCAGTAAAAATTAGCATGAGCATGGTGAAATTGTGCTTTAGCACGTAAATTTAAATGTTCCCAGCTGCAAAAAATGCAGCAATGGAAAAATCTAAGATATCCAACCGTTGCTCGGTTCCATGCCTTAACACCTTGCGTGCCAAGCGTTTTTTTATAAATTTCACAAATTGCCAGGATTTAAGCGTTTCTTGCTTATTAGTAACGATTGTCACGGTTGTCATATTTGACAGTCTTGAATTTCAATAAAAACTTGACGTTTTTTCCACGAAATCTTGTTGCCGTTAAATTCTAATTTCTATTCATGTGTAAAAATTTTTCTTTGACTAACGATGAATAAAGCATGTAATAGCGAAATGGACAGTAGTGATGACGAAATTTTTAGATTTTATAATAGTAGTTTCGATGAAAGTATAGATAATGATAGAGAAAACATACAACAGCAAAGGCGAAAGCGTGTCGTGAAACAATCTTCAGATTCTTCATCCGAAAATGATCAACGCAATCAAGATGAAATTGAACACGTTTTTAGTGAATTGCTGTTGGAAGAAGAAAGCATTTACAACAATTTTGAAACAACCAATATCGAAGAAATTCAATGGGATGAATTTAGTGGTCGACAAAAAAAATTTCAGTTTGAAGATACAGATTGTCTCAATGTGCAATTGTCTGGCAATATTACTCCATATGATGCATTTTCATTATTTGTTGACGATGATATAATAAACGTTCTTGTCGAGGAAACAAACCGCTATGCAAAAAACAAAAGATGGAAAAGTCGAAGCAATCATCAAGCGCACGCATCAATCGCTTGGCCACAAACAAACTCCCAAGAAATGAAACAATTTCTGGGGTTAATCTTGTGGATGGGACTCCTGAATGTCGGCCCTATTGCGAACTATTGGCCGACAAATAAGTTATATAACTTAAGCCTACCGTCCAGTATAATGTCGCGGAACAGATTTCAAATTTTATTAACTCATATGCATTTTGTGGATAATACCACCATTACTCCTAAAGATCGGCTTGGAAAAATATTGCCATTTTTCAACAAACTGCAAGAGAAATACCAAAAAGTTTATACACCTGGTGAAGATATCGTAATAGACGAATCGTTTATTCCATGGCGTGGGAGACTTATATTCAAACAATATATTCCGAACAAAGCTCACAAATACGGAGTTAAACTTTTCAAGCTTTGTTCCAACGAAGGCTACACGTGGGCTATGAAAATCTATTCCGGAAAATCTTCAGAAAGGATCCGAGAAACAGGATTGGCGCATAATGTGTGTCTTCAGCTTGCCGAGAAATTGTTTGACAAAGGACGTACACTATATGTCGACAATTTTTATGCAAGTTATGAATTGGCTAAATCGTGTCTAGAACGGAAAACTCATGTAGTTGGAACTCTTCGGCATAATAGAAAACATCTCCCAAAAGATGTCATGGATTATAAACTTCGAAGAGGAGAAATGATAGCCCAAGAAGATAATAACGGAATTGTTGTACTGAAATGGACCCGTGATGTAAGGCTACTGTCAACGAAGCATGAGCCTATCATGATACAGACGATCAAAAATTATTGTTGTCCTGATTCCAGAGCGTCTTCCAATCCAAACGCAAAATGGAAACCTTTGGCCGTTATAGAATATAATAGGGGAAAATGCGGAATTGACTACTCCGACCAAATGCTGGCATTTGCGAGCCCCATGAGGAAAGGTATCAAATGGTATCGTAAGTTAGGCATCCAACTGCTACTTGGAATTACTGTGGTCAACGCCCTAACAGTGTATAAAAAAATTACAAGCCAAAGTGTAAAAATTCGAGTTTTCCGAGAAATGGTAGCGGAGAAATTACTTGGACTACCTGCCTTCAATGTTTCCAGACCGTGTGCTACATGTAATCATATACTAGATATCCGAAAAAATCATGCTGGAAACACCGTTAGACGTGCATGCCAACGATGCTATACAGTGCAGCGAAACAGTATGAATTGGTCAGAGGCGCGAAAAAATGTAAAAAAAAAACAACAACATTTTGTACTAGTTGCCCTAATCAGCCCCAGCTGTGTAAAAATTGTTTTGACATAGTTCACTTTCAATAAAAATGTTATTTTATAATTTTAATTACAACAATTTGTTTTCTGCATTTGAAGTCACGCTGTTCAAAATAAACAAAACTAGAGATATTTGCGAAATTCGGTCATGTTTGACGTTCTACACAAATACATAGATGTAATTCGTATACGTATACATGAAGCGTTTTTGCCGTAACCCAAAAATGGGTGACATGGCGTTTTGTAAAAATTTACATCACCCACTTTTTGGGTGATGTGGCACTCAAGGTGTTAAGCGTGACTTGCTGATATGTGTTAGCAATGGTTGCACCGGCTCTAATTCTTCACGTTCTAGGTTTGTGATAAAGTAATGGCTTTCTTTACGCTCTTTCATGTTCCTGTTTGGTCATATATTTTATATTTGTGCATAATAGCTATTCTACATATTCAAAAATTGCATTTTAAAATCAAGCGTTCTCTCCGGCACCCAAAAGTGGGTGACATGGCCGTCAAGAAAGTTTGCCGTCACTCACTTTTTGGGTGACGCGGCATTCAAGGTCTTAAATCATGAAGAACGGTCTTCTACGGTAAGTAGGTATGTATGTTTTACAACACTGAAGTGATTTTTTAACACTGAAGTGATTGTGTGTTTGCTAGAATAGAGCGCTGCTATGCCGCTAAAAGTAGCATGCATACAAAACAAACTTGTTTTTATCTCCTCTCGCTAAAATCTACTACCTATATTTTGACCAACTCTCTCCATGTATCTTGAAGATAATATTCTGGCATTGTAATTCTTCTTCCGAACAAGATTCGAACTCTCATTTCATAGTTTGGAGCTGCTTCGTGTTAGTGCATAGGCTTAAAATTCAGATTACGTCGTAAATACGCAATTAAAGAAGCAAGGCAATTGTAAGCCCAGCTTCTGTATTGGACAGGTAAAAGATGTGAATGACTTGTATTGTCTCTCATAACATTGTAGTTGAATAGTAGTAGTTGTGTAGTATCATCTTCCAATATCGTAGGAGAAACAATAAAATGCCTTTCGCGAAAGATCAAACTATTAACGCTAATGGGCTTAAAGAAATTGTGGCAGTTCCTTCAGGTTGGCTGTTGGATGCTGATAGAAATAAAACTACGCTCTTTTGGCCGAAGGTTAAAAAACCTAAAGCATTAGATTTATTGTTGCAAAATGGTGAAAGTGTGGCTTCCACGTCGTGGAATAGGATTATTGTCAATGTAAAACGGCAAAACATATCTTCTTCAATATTGGCGACCAATATTGTCCAAGAAATGAGTGGAGAGTCTTCTTCTCAGGCCGAAAAATCATCTTCGAAGGCATCTTCGAAATCATCCAAACGAAAAGCATTGGATTATGAACACATGCTTTCGAAGGATGGTAAGTACTTGACTTTAATTTAATTTGGAACGTTTTTTGAAGAATTTTATTTATGTTTAGGTGATGAAGTTTCTGCAGTGGAAGTCCACTTTATTGCAACAACCAACGAGGTTCATAGAGATGGACATGCAACCTGCTCTACCAACCGAAGGTATAAAATATAGGAATACTAGGGGATAGTATGAACTAAATTGAAGACGATGACCAATATTTTTATGTTGCTTTTTGTTTCAGATGTAAATACAGCATGCTCATCCTACCAACCAAAGGTATAAAATATAAGAATACTAGGGGATAGTATGAATTACATTGAAGACGATGATCAATATTTTTATGTTGCTTTTTGTTTCAGATGTAAATACAGCATCCTCTTCTCTGGAAAATGTTCCAATTTCTGTGCTAGAGTGCACTCATTGCTAAATTTTACGTAAAGAATTTACGGAATATAAACAGCGAATGGAACTTAAGCAGCAGGAAGACAGCAAAAAACAGGACATGATCCAGGCAAGCTTAGATATTATTTTGAATCAACTTGGACCGCAGAAGAAAAAAAACCAAACTCGTAGAATCAACTGATTAATTTAATTTTTCTGTTTTAAATATTGAACAGTAAGTGGAAACCTTTAATGAAAATTTAGGAAATAAAGCATATATGACAGATTTGCTGTCATACTTAGACAACAATTTAGGTGAAACTAACAGCGAAAGCCGTATGACGGCAGCACTAGATGTCATCTTTACAAAACAGTTATTTGCGCGAGTTATCATCCGTTGCCACGCATCTTCTATTTTTACCACATCTACCTAAGGGAAAGGTCTATGACGAATAAGCAACCGCTTACCTACTCAGCGACATCATGAAAGTGATTCACCAACTATATGATCACATGTACCCTTACACCTGACTCCGCGACGCAAGCCAGGAGACAGCAGAGAAACTACCGCGCGGCCATCCAACTGGACAAACTCCAAGCGGAAGGTCAGCGACAACCTCGACACGGGAGCACCCCTTACAACGATGGAGGACATCTAGTAGATATAGACCTGGAAACGAAACGTCTCATAAAGTTGCAAAACTCTATGAGGCGTCGCTTCCAGCGTTCAGGAGATAGGATAATACCAGGCGTATAAACACCTTGGTAAGGTAGTTAGGGACAGGATCAACCAAGCTAGAAACGATCACTTTTCGAAGAAGGTCAGTTCCGTGCTCAAAATCACTCGTTATTCACTGAGCATTTTGCTCACTCTCATCGAGTGAGGGATACGATGTTAGCAACAGCATCCGTGAGCTAGCATCAATTCCTTGTTTTCCCAGACACTGACCGGACCTCCTTGGGTGAGCTCCAGGCACTCTTAAAGTACAGTGTCGGATTTAAAGCTCCTGGGCCTTGACAACATTTTTAACACGATGTTGAAACATGTTGGCCGTGGAGCTATGTCCTTTTTAACCAGTAATTTTAGCAATTTTCCATTGCATTGGGAAATATCCCAGTTCCAGGCATCTGTTAGTGTCGTTCCAATACGGAACCTAGGGAAAAATCCTTCCCTAGTCTCAAGCTACCGTCCGAACTCTCTCTTACCTGGCATAAGCAAGATTTTTGAAAGGGTGATTTACACTCGGATGGAAGCTCACTGCTCCGACAACAACAACGTTCACAGATGTGCAGTTTGGTTTTAGAAGAGGACACTCTACTGCTCACCAGCTGCAGCGTGTCCTGAATGTCATTAATGACGCAAAATTGTGTGGAAAGTCAACTGCGATGGCCCTTCTAGGCATCGAAAAGGCTTTCGGCAATGTGTGGCACGACGGCTTATTGCATAAGCTTCGTGCCCAGCAATGTCCGACGTACTTGGTGGGAATCATTCAAAGCTATCTGAGTTCTCGTTCGTCGGCTGTACATATAGGGGGGACAATATTCGCCTCCTATCCCAACTGTGCTGGCGTTCCACAGGCAATCCACAGGCGTTCGTTCGTTGGCAATCGTTCTATCGTAGTTGGAGTGTTTTGTGAAGTGAGCCGCCATTTTCGACACCATGGACCGATCAAACAACAACCCCGAGGATATTCGAGATCCATTGATGGAGGTGGAGCAGAATGACCTGGAAGAGCGGCCGCTGGAACCATTGTCATCTTTAATGTTCGTCGATATGCCAGAGGTTCCCGTGCCTCCTGGCTTTCTCAGCCTCTCGTGCAATCTGAATTTATCGTATTCGAATGAAAGCTCCGCAATGGATATCGCGTACCTGTAAACTGGCAAAATACTGAACGCCTCGCTTTCTCGCTTACTCGACGCCCGATATTGCCTGATGATGAGTGGATCGAATATAAGATGCGAGCTGTGAACAGTGCAAACCTCGCACCTGAAGGAGCTCGCACAGGAGGAGGACGAGGTCTCCTTAGCAGAGGAGGATGAGGACAGTGCGTCAATGACAGCATCCGTCAACCAGCTGCCATCTTCACCGAAAAAGCCGGCGTAAGACGCCTTAAACGAGCGGCCCAGACGAGATATCAAAACCGTGGTGTCTAAACATAGCTTTTTAGCAAATAAAATCACCTATGTAAATACGCTAGTTTTGCAAGCGATGTTTGGAGCGATCTCTCGCATTTTTCGTTTCCCTTCATGACTCATTCTGTCGCAGCGTACGCACACCATTGCGCGTGTCGTTTTGCATGCAACAGGGTTTGCATGTGGCTAGTTAGAAATACCATCCACTCCACATAAACAATTGCGCAGTAGGCTAAGTTGCATACGGTGTATAACAACGTTCCATACATCCATTATTTTTGGTTACACTAATTTTGACAGCCCCGTGCTTGCTTACGGACTCCGAACAGATAAATGTGACAGTGAAAAATTCCGTGAGGCTTGATCAAAAAGTGACTCAAGTGACTTTTTTTTCTTGGCCCTTAAAGGTGGAGTGGTTCCTTTTGCCAATTTCGAGCCCGACTTTCGGCGTTGCATTATCTGCAAGGTCCCCCTGTGTTCCTAAAATTCCTCTCCACTACCTTCCCAGTGTTCCTTTACTCCTTTTTTTAAGTGCTAAAAAACAAAAAAAAAGGGTTTAGGAAAAACAACGGAAAGGAGATAGAAGAGTAGATTGAGAAACCAAGGACGCAAAGCGACGCATCTTGGCGTCAGCCAGACGGATGACAACGAGGAAGGCCGCGATGGGACGAGGATGCAGCCAAACAGGAGGTCAGCCGTTATGTCAAATTAGCACGGAGAACAATCCCAGACATCGCGACGACGATCGGCAGAAAGCACGGCGAGGTGAACTTCCACCACGTTCGAGGTGAGCTCCTGCGAGAGGGACGACCCGACGCTGTTCATCCGGACACCCTGAACGGGTTCCTGCTCAGCCCACCAGAATGTTGGAATGTTGCGAAGCTTGTGACATCAGCACTCCAACAGGACGTCAGCGCTCGCGGAACAGGAGGAGCAGCGTGCGGCCATGCGGGCGGCCCACAACGAACGACGGAAATAAAGGCGTCAGACACGGACACCACTTTCCACCACAGAAACACGGGAGCGCCGAGAACGCTTTACAGCCACTAGGAACCTCCTAGGAAGTGAGGATTCCATCCACCGAGGCTAATCATCGACGTCATCCTCAGACGTAGAACCGGCTCGGATACGGATGGTCGAGGAATGCGATCGGAGGCATCAGTTGTTACGGCAGCGGAAGCCGATCTACGGAACCGATACTCATAACCCCTCTTCTGACTAGCTAAATCCCTCACGAGTAGGTGCAAATATAAGGGGGTGGGTGCTAAAACCGATACAAAAGTGCATTCGAAGTGGACATCGACGATCCGTTCTTTGCCAAAGCTTTTGGATGGGCCTCACTGAGTGAGAACAAAGAGCAGGAGAACACTATGGAAACGCTATCTTCCACAGAAGTTCCGATGAACCAACCATCATCATCACCCGTGATATCCATTGACAGTGGTGGTGGAACGACGATGATCGTTCTCCGAAACGGAATACGAATCATTGTGTGAAAAATTCACCCGTTTGCAACCGTAGTCGTGGGCGTATTCAAATCCCGCGGATGCCGGGTTAAGTAATTGAAAATTATGTTCACGATCCGGGAGCTAGCTAGAAAAGCTTGCATCTGCCGGAATACTTTACTCTGCAGCATGTGGAGCATGAAGCACTACTGACAGCAACAACGAGAAAAACGTAAGCGTGGAGAATCGGTCGACGAAAGACCACCATCAAATAATGTCTTCAACCTAAACAGTGAGTCTTTAACTTCGTACATCGAGAAGTCAGATTCGGATTAGATAGAAAGTAGTGTACTGCAGTAAGTGTTGTCTCGATTTAACCTTCCTGCTAAAACTAGAACGATTAAATAAATCAACTATAGATGTTAAGGATGTCTAATAGACGATAATTTCAACTGGTGGTACAGAATAACTTGAAAGTTATCAAATTGCTAACCGATAAGCAAAACTTTAAGTATTCAATAGCAATTTTGAAATAAAAATCGTTAAAAATGAATTTGTCGGCTCTTATATAACCCTTTCACTATCTTGCGATTTTGGATAAAATGGTAAAAAGTTTTCACGTAGCATTCCACATCACAAAATTCCACCCTTCTTACAAGATAAAAGAGAAAAAGTTTTGCAGATGGATAAGGTAAGTAATAACTCTCTAAACGTCGGATTTTTTATTCTAAAAGGAAGTGTTTGAGTGACAGATTCCTCGCACTCTGCGCGCCAGTCTTCGAACTTCGAGCAAAAAACTGAAATACCTAAGACGCTCAAAGCGCCTTCACACACTGGTCTCGGGGGAAAGCGATCCGACGGAACAGACCGATGCGACTGGTCTACCTTTCCCACATACTTGATGCGTCCCATAGCGGTAGTTGGGAAGAGCCGACAGCCGAGTGTCGTAAGCAAGAAGAACTCTTCTGAGCGAAACACGCGACTGTCCCACGTCGAGTTGAGGATGTCTTGGCTTAACTCGTCGGCGTGTACGAATCAGTGAAGGCGCTAACGAGCGGGAAGAAGCGGCGTTAAGTGAACTACACCAAGCCTCGCAACCGAGTCAGCAGCCGCCTCAACCGCTGCATGATAGTGAAAAGACACTCCTTGGTGCGAAGCAGCGGTCAGTACAGGTCGTGTGGAGTGGTCACTTGTCACTTGTTCAAAACGTGCTGATCATTAAGATAACACCTAACAGCGGCCAAACCGTGAACGGGCTTTAAGCCAAGATAAGCGATGCCCCTGCGCTGACAGACCCCGAGAACATACTGTGTACAGTATAGGTGCTGCCGGCCAAAACTCCAAGGATTTCTACAAGCCAATTTTGAAAGATATCCATATAAAGCAAGCTGTATCGCAATTTTTAATGAGGATACAACTTCCTTAGGAAGTTCACCGTACGTTTAAAAACGTACCGTATGCTGGTTTTTGGAAGGCTTCCGAAAAACGATCTTTCCAACTATGCAAATGGTGCAGTTCTGAAAGATTGTTTCGATGCGCAAGGCTACAATCACTTCCTGCTCTATTTTTGTAGTGTAGCGATTTTATCATCATCGTACCACCGGCTGTTTTGGTCTAGTGCAAGAGATTTACTTTCCCTATTTGCTAAGGATTACAGCTCGATTTTTGGTTGTACACACTTGACATCATATCACATGTCCATAATCTCCAACATGTGTACGGAGAGGTTGCTATGTTTGAAGCGCATGATGACTTTTCTGCATATTGCTTGGAATATCATTTGCAGTACATCAATCTTTAGATTATAGCTGGCAAGAAGTGACCAAAGCAACACGACAAGCAAAATTTGCGATGTATCGTCCGTCTCGACGTTTCATGAGCTTGTCACCTCCTCGTTCCATACAAATTTTCAAGCCATAGCGTTGTGCATGGGTGTGTTTCCCATCGTCGTTTGTCGTTCTGTCTGTACCAAAACTATCACCGCACTCGTCTAGAGCTTCAAACCCGAACCGACCCATCGTAATGTAACGATCACTCACATGGAATGTTGAGGTTCAAAGGCATAGATGTTGAGGAATGTTGAGGTTGTAAGGCACAGATCGGTCGCGAAATTGAAAAATTTGCAGTAAAATGACTAGTAAAGAATACCGAAAGTCTGGTCCATTATATAGGCACCGTAAAAAGCGTTTGACGAATTATGGAACGCGTAAAATCGAGTGAAGTGTGAGAGCTCATAAAACCCAGTTACTACAAGCGAATTATCTTGATGATCACCAAACCTGTGAAGTGATGGCCGTGAATCCATCAATTAAATAATGCCATCGAAGACGATATTCACGACAGTGACGACGACGTCGTTTATTCAACCTGAGTATAATTAATGTGCACAGCTCGCACCTTGGGAGCAGCGATGACGACAAGGACGCTTTTTATACGCAGCTGGAGAGGGAGTACGATCGCTGCCCACAACACGATATAAAGATCGTCATCGGAGACCTCAATGCTCAGGTCGGGCGAGAGGAGGCCTATAAACCAACGATTGGAAGCTTTAGTGTCGGCAGAATTCGGTGGTTGGGGCATGTCATGAGGATGCCGGACTCATGCCCCACCAAGAAGGTGCTCACCAGCGACCCGTCCGGCACAAGGCGGCGAGGAGCTCAACGTGCTCGGTGGATGGACCAAGTGGAGCAGAACCTGCGGGATATTGGATGCAACCGGGGATGGAGAGCTGCAGCCATGGACCGAGCTACCTGGAAAGCGATTGGGGACCAGCCCATTTCACTAAGACGTACTCAATTTTGACCAGGCCAGCAAAGAAGAAGACAAAGAACGGAACTGACTCAGGAGCAACAGAAAGGACAATAGAAATAGAAATGGCAACAGAGAAGGTGCTTGGTATGTGGTGGAACACGGAGAAAAACGTGTTCACCTTTAAAATCTCACCACAGTATGAACCGAAATTATTACTCGACGGGAGAGCGCCGACAAAGAGAGAGAGATACTACGCATACTAATGGCAATATATGACCCCATGGGATTAATCGGTCACCTTCTAATGTACTTGAAGATTCTGCTGCAGGAAGTTTGGCGGACAAAAGTCACATGGGACCTTAGCCCATGCAGCAGGTGGTACCGTGGACCAGACTTCTTGTGGAAACCGTCAAATGAATGACCAGACACTACAACACGGCCAACTGGAACGAACGAGGAAGTGCGATCTACCGACAAATGCAACAGGAGGTAAATGCGGATGATATTCGATTGTTGAGCGACAGTGAGCGTCAGAAACACCCGTGGAGTCAACCGATAAAGAAATCGAGCCCGTTGTACAAACTGAGTCCCCTATTCGACGAATATGGCGTTCTTCGTCTAAGGGGAAGGATCGACAAATGTGTGTGTGTGTGTGTGTGTGTGTGAATTGGAAATAACACGAAAAGACCCATAATCAACCCAAGCCAGCATTATGTTACCGATCTATTGATTAATTGGTACCATGAAAGATATCGGCACGCAAACCATCAAACGACCATAAACGAGATCAGGTTGAAATAATATCTCTTGCGTTTGAAAAACGCTTATAGCCGAGTAAGACGCAGCTGCCAGTATTGCAAGGTTCGTCATGCTAACCCTCAGAATCCTGCGATGGGAAACCTCCCATACCAACGACTAGCTGTGCCTATCAACAACCGTTCTCCTACACCGGTATCGATTATTTCGGCCCGATGATACTCGCAGTGCGCAGAAGGACCGAAAAACGGTGGGGAGTGATGTTTACCTGCCTCACAACCCGAGGCATTCATATCGAGGTTGCGAGCAGTCTTTCCACTGACTCGTGTGTGTTCGCGATTCGTAACTTCACTGCCAGGAAAGGGATGCCACTAGAATTTGTGAGCGATTGGGGGACCAACTTCGTCGGCGCCTCACGTAAGACCTTAAGGAAGCGACTGCGCTAGTCGATTCGGATCGGCTAATGGCAGAGTTTGTGCATCCGGGGACGAAATGGATGTTCAACCCTCCAGCATCGCCTCACTTTGGAGGATCATGGGAAAGGCTGATCCAATCAGTGAAAAAAACACTTTCGTCCTTCGATCTCCCCCATCATCCCACTGACGAACTGCTCCGTGCTAGGCTGAGTGAAGTGGAGCTGATCGTGAACTCGCGACCGCTGACAGACGTTCCGGTTGAAGATGAAACCGATTCCCCACTAACGCCAAATCACTTCATTTTAGGTAGTTCGAACGAAAGCAAGCCGCCGCTACCGTTCGATGATTCCATCCCAACCATACGTAGGGCTTGGAAAGCAGCACAACGGTTCGCGGATATATTCTGGAAAAGGTGGGTGAACGAATACCTACCGACGTTGACAAGACGAACTAAGTGGTACCAGCCGACCACAAGCCGCTTGAAGAGGGGGACTTGATGTTGATTGCGGATAGAAACAACCCGAGAAACTGCTGGCCTAGGGGACGGATCGTCAAAGTGTGTCGTACGATCGACAACCAAGTGCGGCGAGTGACAGTACATACGAAGAGTGGTATGGTAGAGAGACCAGCCGTGAACATTGTACGCTTGGACGTCGGCACAACGAAGGTAGACCACTAAAGCAGGTATGCCGTGCCGACGGAACGCGTGAAAGTACTATTCAGCTTAGTACAGCGTTTGACAACACGTATGTCTATACTCCTGTCGACGGTGCACTCAAGCGAGCCACGAGGATGGGTTAATAACAACGACCCGGGCTGACCGACGGCCATCGCTTAAAGGACAGTATATAAAGAGCGAGATTGAGCGGGCTCGCTCTCTTTTAATTATATCATCGCTAAAGATAACCGTGTTTTTTAAACCTCTCGTGTTTGTAAGAAATAAATTCTTGCGGTTGCCGAAGAGCCGGCAAGTTGCGTTCGCCACAAGGCTATTATAGGTTTAAAGTCCCCATTAAAAACACCGGATATCTGAACTTTTCTTCTCTAATACAGTACCGTTTATCTTCAAAAGTAACGACACCTAAGTACAATCATCTTTTCAAAATTTTCTGTGCAGTAACTATCCCTTTCACGCCCCCAGAAGAAGTTGACGGAAGTTTGCTAATAAATTTTACAACATTTATTATGACCATCTCATCTCAACCCACGGCCAAAATTTGCAGCACGTTTAAAAAGTTCACAGTTTTTACCGTTGAATACATCTTTCACATCGCCAATCGAAAACAATCTTAAACAAATCCTTAGAATCCACAAAAGCCTAGAATAAATACAAATTGGGTATCATCAGAAATTGAATGAGTGCCAACAACAAAGAACAAAAATGCCATCATCAACAACATTTTGCTAAATTTGAATAACAAAACCTAAGCTATTTACTTCGTACAGAGCATACATTACACTACGGGTTTATGTAAGGAATTAAGAAACTATCATGAGGTCAATTATTTTCCGATGGCATTCCCTATGTTAGTGGCTAAATTAATTCCTTCGATGAAGGTGATTTTTTGTAAACGATTGTCCGGATTCCGGGCTTTGTTTCGTCAATGACAATCAATGTCACTAGTAATGTGTTCAAAATGCTGTTCAGAAATGCATCTTTAAGTTATTCTACCGATTTTATATATTCAAAATTTTTTAGCGATTTTCTTATGTAACTTTTCCGATATTTCTACCATCCGTGAGACAATTGAAATATTGATGCAATCATTTCCAGTACAACTTTTTACTCTTTAACACAGGCTCGTTTCTCAAACACAATGAGCTATATTTAAATCTTAGAACATATTTATATAAGATATAATATATTAGAACATATGGTAATATTATAAGCCTCTTTAGAAAGCATGAAGGGATAATGCTCAATTCAATGGTAAACGTGACAAACGTTAGAAAAATTGTGACTAAAATTACACTCACATTTTTTTTTGAATGTTGATATCAATACCATAGTTTTCTTGGCTTATGAATATTTGCAAAATTGTATGTGAATTTATACGAAATTACGAACTCCAGTTAACACAACTGATTTTCACCCGGGATGAAATGGTACGCAATGTAACGAAATACATCTTTTAGCATGCAATGTGATCTGAAAATATACAAAAATTGTATTATAGGTTTTTCATGCGGTTGCTTAGTTTGCCTAGTATTTTTCAACATACAGCTGTATGAGAAGCAGTGATTAATCTTGGCTTAAGCAAATAAAAGTAATGTATATCAATGTATATCAATGTATACAATAGTAAAAAAATGGTTAATAAAAAATCAGATATATGTGTTTAAATTTTGCGGGCAAAAAGGGTTAATTTTATTTTCGCGTTTGATTTTGCGATAGTGAAAAATGTATATCTAATCCACCATTTGATATTTTCAATTATCACAAAACGTTATCGCCAGACTGAAATAGAAAAAAAAACGAAACGGCAAGATGACAATCCACAAGTAATGAACGTAAGCAACGCAAATCATTCATTAAAAAATCGTCGTCGAAAAAGGAACGTTCTTCATTATGTATCGCCGACCAAAAAGTTATTATTGCCCAAGTAAGTATCATTAAAAACCGCTTCTCGTTACAGTGAAGCTCATAGTGAACGTTTTGTGACATTAATTTCTTTTCGTCTAATCAATTTAGGCATATTCAGCGAGTGGTAAGTATCTTTTGTCTCCATATCCTCTGGAAATCGTATCTAAAGCTTTGCTTTCTTTCTGACTCTAGGCAATCTGGGCTCATCGCCACTGTTACGAGAATCAACGTAGCCAAAACCCCCCACAATAACAAAATGAAATAAAATAAATATTTTTTTAAGAACTAGCTGATAAACCCGATTTCAATCGGGTCGACGTAGTTTAAGAAATTATAAAGGCGCATTTTTACTTATGCTTGTTTAATTCAATTTTTGATGTGTATATATTTTTTTCATTTAGTTGTTTTCATTTTATATACGTGATATCTAGCTTCGTCTTTGAATATTTTCTATGTCATTTAATTCACCTTTTGCTGTTGCTCTTGGCACATCTTATCCAAATGCTCGATACAGCCGAGAAAAAAATTGAGCACATAATTCTAAAGGGTTTCAACGAGGCTTGGAGCACGCCCACGGTCCAAGTTTCTCCCCCGCGTAATACGGATACCGCATGGAGAGACCGATCGTTTCAAGTTTCATAAGTGTTTCAGGATGTGGTGGCCTGTGGACAGCGTGCAATGTCATTCTCTAAGACCAACCACCACGACAAGTGCTGTTCAAAGGTGGTGACACTGGATGTAGCCAACGCATGTAAAAGCGTTAACTGGGCAACGATTGAACACTGTGTGCGCCAGACAGAGGACCCAGTTCCGCTCCAGATCTTCCGACGAAGATGATTACCAAGAACGGACCGCAGAAGCAAGAGGTAGAATTTTAATAGCTGTTTTCAGGTTCATTGCTTTAAATATCATTAGTTTGTAGCTAAGGTAAATTATTTAGTTGGTTGGTTTCCATGAAAAACCATTAATAAAGTTAGTTATGATTAATTAGGTGAGTTATATTCCATTGCATTCTGTGGCTGTGTGCCTTATGTAAATTTTTATGTTCGTTTGGTACAAAATGGTGTTAAACAGCTTTGGTTTAAAAACCAATATTAAAAGAAGTATGATCAAAATATAAGGTCAACGCTAATAAGGCTAACGTCAATATTAATACAATGTACACTTGCAACGGTGGCGGTCGTAATTTATTGAACATCACGTTTATTCGATGTAGTACCTGTTTATTATGTATATATTCTTATCATAAAATGTGTTAAATATTTGTTTATCGCTCAACTATACAACAGTGATCTTAAAACCAACCTTTTTCAGTTAAATCGGTGTATGGTATCCACTATTACTGATAATTGTTTGTCAATAAACTCAGGAAAAACTGTACCGGTTCATGGTTTTTGTGATAAGTTTGGTTTAAAATTACGGCTTCAATGACAAATCCAAGTTTTTTTTGTTCAAAAATAATATTGTTTTTTTTTATTTCAGAGTTTATTTACGCCAGAGCGAACGATCGAATTAATAGGGCTTATTGAAGGTTTTCCACTGTTGTGGCAAAAGAGCCAGATAAACTACAAAAATATTGTTATGCAGGAAGACGCATGGCGTCAAATTGCAGATATTGTTGGGCTGCCACTGCAAGCGATAAAAAACAAGTGGCAAAACTTGCGAGGACAATTCAGACAGTTCCACGCCAAAGCAAATCAAAGTGCCCATACGGGTTCGGGTAAGTAATATGTTGATTTATTTATGGCTTTTGAAAATAATTTCTTTCATAATACATGTTCTATTAATGTTCTTTTTTGACTCTATTAGCTTCAAATACTATAATTATTCCTACTTGGCATGCGTATAGAGCAATGTGCTTTTTGCTGGACTCCGCAGAAGTAGGAGAAACGATGGATGCGGTAATATTTTTCAATTTATACTATCCTACTCTTCTTCTTAAACGGCGCAATAACAGGTGTACGCTCAAGGCATGCCTTGCTAAGCTAAGCGAAGGCTTTCATGACTTGGATTTTTTTTGGATAGTCAGTCTTGCGTACGGGGGAGGCTCAGTTCATCTTTCGCCTTAAAAGCGCTCGATGGTATCTCTAAATACATTGCATAAATTAGCAAATGAGATTGACTATTATTAATCTTAACTGGATGTTCTAAATATTGTTGTAAAACTACAACTTACTTACCAAATTTCATCCACAAAACAAACCCTCAGATTACGAAAAAAAGTTCATTATTCGGACACATATCAACATGCCTCAATAATCCACAATCATTAGCGGTTTCTCTTCAAATATTCCGCCAAATGGGCCCTTAAGGCCAACAAGCGACCCGATGGCCGTGCTGGATCTGTTGGTGTCAATCGAGGTAGGTTAATAGTATCCGCAGAAACTACTTTAGTTTCTGTAGTGTTCATCGGATTTCTTTTCCGGATAAAATTGTGTAAATAAATTGTGGTTAAAACAATGTTTCGATCAACATCGGGTTCAAGGTTCATAACCGTATGCAAAATTCTAAATCTATTAGCTAATATACCAAGAGCATTTTCAACAACTCGTCGAGCTCTGAGCTATTAAACCAAACTTCGAAGACGAATTCCTTCCCCTCCCTACATGAAAACTCAAGAAAACCCTTCTAATACCGTGTTCCCAAAAACCACATAACCCTTCCTCATCCAGAGAGCTCTAAAATTGCTGGGATAGTGTTATCACTGCTTGATTTGTTAAACATTCTTGAGCCACTCCCAGAAATATTGCGGTGGGCAATTTCCATATTGAAGGGATTCATCATGCGATGGCTTGAAAATTGTCCATGTCTGAGTATGATGATTCATCTTGACGATTAAACATTGAAACGATCATGCTACTACAATGAAACTGTAAACACTTTAAAGGGAAGGTTGGTTCATAAAACAACAATTATATCGGTTCTAAGCTAGGCGTGGAGGGGAAGTTGGATGAGACATTACATACAGTGAAATTTTGTACACAATCAAAATACTAAGTCATAGAAGCAGTCGCAATCCAACCCATTACGGGAAATCTTGTTGTATCACAAGCATCCAGTTATCTCACTCGGGAAGCTAAGACTGATCCTGAGAAGATCAAAAAGGTACTTGAACACGCGAGCGATGACTCACAAAACCCAATTTTTAAAGTAGGAGATTTTATCGCATACGGGATATGATAGGGGTTGCAATGCAACATACCAGTACTCATCAGGGACCTTCGCGACTCATTTAGTTTGACAATTCTTTTTTTATTTTTTTTAAGCAACTGAGGTAGCTACGCCTATGGCACGATAAAGCGCAATCATCGTCTAGTCAATGTACCTCCTGTAGTGACTGAGCAAAGAACATCGACTATATGAAGTACAGCGCGTTAAACACCACTGAATTGAATTAGAATAACAAAACCTAAACTATTTACTTCATACAGAGCAGTCGAGTGTATGTAAGGAACTACAAAACTATCTAGTGGTTGATTATTTCCTGATGATATCCCGAATGTTAGTGGCCAAATTAAATCTTTCGATGAAGGTGATTTTTTGTAACTAGATTGAAAAATTGCTCTGACGCCTGTAACTTCAAATCACGCCAATCTCTAAGAGACAGTTACGTATGTCTATCAACTAACAAGGGACAGAATAGTGACATTTTTTAACGTCGCAATTAAACTCGTGCACTGTGCACTGTGTCGGCACTGTGCACTGTGTCCTACGGGTGCCAGTGTGCTGCGGGTGCCCAGGATCGCACCTCTACAAGCATATACCTCTATAGCCTACGTGCCGTACAGGCGTATTATCTTACACACACTCTCTCAATGGCCCCGTCCAGTTGAATATTTGTTAGTAGGGCTAGCAGGACGCCACTAACATCGCACCCTTTTGTAATTTTTAGGTTAGGTGAACAGGCAATATATTAAAAAGGTGTTTTTCATCTTTAATAGTAACAAATAAAACAAATGAAATTGTTTGAAACATCACACTGAGGTACATCGTGTTTTTTGCTCTGGTAGAATGTTTTTCTTCCCAAGAAAACTAACCATCAATCGTATTTCAAAACTGAGAAGGCTGTGAAAACCGCGTACCTTGCGTTACGTTAATATGCCTTTTAGTTTTATTTATCCCAGCAGGCAACGGAAACCAACACTTGGTGTTATTGACCGACCAACCCAACCGGACGTCGGATCAAACAGGAAGTCCCAAGGAGACAGACTTTCGACAAATCCACGCAACCATCGCCGACACACGAGAAACCGGATCGATGGTCCAAAGATCGACAACTCGAGCTGAAGATCACCGTACTGGAGGACCGACTAAAGGACACCGAAGAGCGCTATCAGAGCAAGCGGTTGCAATGCGATACGCTGTCCCAGGTGCACAGGACATTGCGCGATAGTTACACCACGCTGCAGGAGGAGAGCGAAATGATGCAATTTGATATACGCCACCTGACGAGGAGTGCCGACGTGCTGAGGTAGGTTTACGGTGATTGGGGGTGGGGGGTTTACAAGGACATCCTACTCACGGGCTCGTATTGCTTTTGCACAGATCCGAGCTGCAGTCGGCCTGGTGTGATCGGGATTCCGCCATCGAACTGCAGAAGCTCCTACAAACCGGGCTGGACGTATCCCGCAAAGACCGCAAAAAGCTGCAGGATGGCAGCAAGAAGGACTTAAAAACTATACAAGACCTGCAGCGACAGTGCCGCGAGATGGAGCGAATTATGATGCGCAAAAATCCGGACTCCATATCGGCGCTGATAGGTAGGATGCGATGTGGTTCCGTTTTTTATGTGCCGAGACTAAACCGAACCGAGCCTTCCGTTGCAGTTGCCAGTAAATCACCGACGGGGACACCGCCGGGAACCGATAGCACCTCATCCACCTGCCGCGTGCTGGAACAACGCATCGCCCAGCTGGAAGCGGATGCCCGGAAACAGGACGCAAAAGCTCAAGGTATACTGCCCGACATGCAGGCCCGCTTTAACTCGGTGGAAGCGAAGTATGAAACGTACATCGCGCATCGCGTATCCAGCTTGAGAAGCGTTATTATGATTTATATGGCCCTCAATAAGATGCAATTAGGATGCACAAGCTGATGTAAACTGCAGACGCAACGCACTCTTGCTCCTGGGGCGCTTTCTCTTCCCTATCGCTCACTCACACTCTTTCCCTCTATTGGTGGGCACATGCAAAAAAACAAAAAAGTGTGTAAAAAACCCGTCGAACCCGGACCGCGTGCAAATGCAAATACAGTCAAATTTTGTACACAATCAAATACTAAGTCATAGAAGCAGTCGCAATTCAACCCATTACGGGAAATCTTGTTGTATCACAAGCATCCAGTTATCTCACTCGGGAAGCTAAGACTGATCCTGAGAAGATCAAAAAGGTACTTTGTTCACGCGAGCGATGACTCACAAAACCCAATTTTTAAAGTAGGAGATTTTATCGCATACGGGATATGATAGGGGTTGCAATGCAACATACCAGTACTCATCAGGGACCTTCGCGACTCATTTAGTTTGACAATTCTTTTTTTTTAATTTTTTTTAAGCAACTGAGGTAGCTACGCCTAGGGCACGATAAAGCGCAATCGATCGCAATAGGTTTTTTTGTACGTACTCTTTAGACTTGAACATCAAGCGGAAAGTTATTCAAGACCCTCTCGGCAGCGATCAACCGAAATTTCGATTAAAAGAAGTGATCGTCTAGCCAATGTACATTCTGTAGTGACTGAGCAAAGAACATCGACTATATGAAGTACAGCGCGCTAATCACCACTGAATTGAATTAGAATAACAAAACCTAAACTATTTACTTCATACAGAGCAGTCGAGTGTATGTAAGGAACTACAAAACTATCTAGTGGTCGATTATTTCCTTATGATATCCCGAATGTTAGTGGCCAAATTAAATCTTTCGATGAAGGTGATTTTTTGTAACTAGATTGAAAAATTGCTCTGACGCCTATAACTTCAAATCCCGCCAATCTCTAAGAGACAGTTACGTGTGTCTATCAACTAACAAGGGACAGAATAGTGACATTTTTTAACGTCGCAATTAAACTCGTGCACTGTGCACTGTGTCGGCACTGTGCACTGTGCCCTACGGGTGCCAGTGTGTGCTGCGGGTGCCCAGGATCGCACCTCTACAAGCATATACCTCTATAGCCTACGTGCCGTACAGGCGTATTATCTTACACACACTCTCTCAATGGCCCCGTCCAGTTGAATATTTGTTAGTAGGGCTAGCAGGACGCCACTAACATCGCACCCTTTTGTAATTTTTAGGTTAGGTGAACAGGCAATATATTAAAAAGGTGTTTTTCATCTTTAATAGTAACAAATAAAACAAATGAAATTGTTTGAAACATCACACTGAGGTACATCGTGTTTTTTGCTCTGGTAGAATGTTTTTCTTCCCAAGAAAACTAACCATCAATCGTATTTCAAAACTGAGAAGGCTGTGGAAACCGCGTACCTTGCGTTACGTTAATATGCCTTTTAGTTTTATTTATCCCAGCAGGCAACGGAAACCAACACTTGGTGTTATTGATCGAACAACCCAACCGGACGTCGGATCAAACAGGAAGTCCCAAGGAGACAGACTTTCGACAAATCCACGCAACCATCGCCGACACACGAGAAACCGGATCGATGGTCCAAAGATCGACAACTCGAGCTGAAGATCACCGTACTGGAGGACCGACTAAAGGACACCGAAGAGCGCTATCAGAGCAAGCGGTTGCAATGCGATACGCTGTCCCAGGTGCACAGGACATTGCGCGATAGTTACACCACGCTGCAGGAGGAGAGCGAAATGATGCAATTTGATATACGCCACCTGACGAGGAGTGCCGACGTGCTGAGGTAGGTATACGGTGATTGGGGGTGGGGGGTTACAAGGACATCCTACTCACGGGCTCGTATTGCTTTTGCACAGATCCGAGCTGCAGTCGGCCCGGTGTGATCGGGATTCCGCCATCGAACTGCAGAAGCTCCTACAAACCGGGCTGGACGTATCCCGCAAAGACCGCAAAAGAGCTGCAGGATGGCAGCAAGAAGGACGTAAAAACTATACAGGACCTGCAGCGACAGTGCCGCGAGATGGAGCGAATTATGATGCGCAAAAATCCGGACTCCATATCGGCGCTGATAGGTAGGATGCGGTGTGGTTCCGTTTTTTATGTGCCGAGACTAAACCGAACCGAGCCTTCCGTTGCAGTTGCCAGTAAATCACCGACGGGGACACCGCCGGGAACCGATAGCACCTCATCCACCTGCCGCGTACTGGAACAACGCATCGCCCAGCTGGAAGCGGATGCCCGGAAACAGGACACAAAAGCGCAAGGTATACTGCCCGACATGCAGGCCCGCTTTAACTCGGTGGAAGCGAAGTATGAAACGTACATCGCGCATCGCGTATCCAGCTTGAGAAGCGTTATTATGATTTATATGGCCCTCAATAAGATGCAATTAGGATGCACAAGCTGATGCAAACTGCAGACGCAACGCACTTTTGCTCCTGGGGCGCTTTCTCTTCCCTATCGCTCACTCACACTCTTTCCCTCTATTGGTGGGCACATGCAAAAAAACAAAAAAGTGTGTAAAAAACCCGTCGAACCCGGACCGCGTGCAAATGCAAATACAGTCAAATTTTGTACACAATCAAATACTAAGTCATAGAAGCAGTCGCAATTCAACCCATTACGGGAAATCTTGTTGTATCACAAGCATCCAGTTATCTCACTCGGGAAGCTAAGACTGATCCTGAGAAGATCAAAAAGGTACTTTGTTCACGCGAGCGATGACTCACAAAACCCAATTTTTAAAGTAGGAGATTTTATCGCATACGGGATATGATAGGGGTTGCAATGCAACATACCAGTACTCATCAGGGACCTTCGCGACTCATTTGGTTTGACAATTGTTTTTTTTTTAATTTTTTTAAGCAACTGAGGTAGCTACGCCTATGGCACGATAAAGCGCAATCGATCGCAATAGGTATTTTTGTACGTACTCTTTAGACTTGAACATCAAGCGGAAAGTTATTCAAGACCCTCTCGGCAGCGATCAACCGAAATTTCGATTAAAAATGATCGTCTAGCCAATGTACCTCCTGTAGTGACTGAGCAAAGAACATCGACTATATGAAGTACAGCGCGCTAATCACCACTGAATTGAATTAGAATAACAAAACCTAAACTATTTACTTCATACAGAGCAGTCGAGTGTATGTAAGGAACTACAAAACTATCTAGTGGTCGATTATTTCCTGATGATATCCCGAATGTTAGTGGCCAAATTAAATCTTTCGATGAAGGTGATTTTTTGTAAGTAGATTGAAAAATTGCTCTGACGCCTATAACTTCAAATCCCGCCAATCTCTAAGAGACAGTTACGTGTGTCTATCAACTAACAAGGGACAGAATAGTGACATTTTTTAACGTCGCAATTACCGTACAATTATTGAAGGTGACGCCAATAACCAAACCTTGTTTGGAAACAATCTAAAAGAGACTGAACATGTTGACCAAATAAACCATATATTATTGTATTCTTACGAGCTCATTCAAGCGAAACACAGAGGAAACCAAAACAATCAAACTGATTTGAAACAGTATTTTAAAGGATGTAAGCTACTACCTTGCAACACACAATATAAAACTAGCAAAATCACGAATTTGCATTCGTTTACCATCAAATCAATCGATTTACCTTTAAGACTGATGTTCACTTCACTCACACTGGTGTTCATCAGTCAACAGTACTTATCATATGGCAAATGTTGATAGCTTGATTAGTATTTTCGACTTCATTTCATTTATTTTGCACGCGGATAATATTGAATCGCTTATACTTGAACGAGTTAAGCTACAGCATTTTGAACACATTACTAATTATCGATTTAATTTTTGTAGGTCGATTCTTAGGTGTCAACGCTTGTTCACCACACCTATGAAATAGAATAATAATTATCGAAATGTTGTATCATCAACTATATCTCATGTTTCCAACTACTTACCCCTCGGACAGATGTATGCGCATGCATCTTGCTCAATCGGATTAATTTGCTTTGAATCTTTCGAGATTCTATTCGAACATTCCATTATTCGCAAACAAAAATGTTTTCTGATGTTTTTTAGCTTGTTTCGTAAGCATGTTTTGTCGACTGTACGATCCCATCAAATCGTTAAATTACGAAACAATATTCAGATAGCGTCAAACAATACTATTGCAAATAAGGAATAAGCCGAAAGAGCGCGAGATTTTAAGGACGTATTTTCAACCTGACCTGCAAGTGGGTATATCACATCTGATTACAATATGATAACATTAATACATTACAACTGTCTTACCTCATCTCACCAATTTGTTTGTTTCATACACTGTCCGGATTCCGGGCTTCGTTTTCAATATGACAATCAATGTCACTAGTAATGTGTTCAAAATATTGTTCAGGAATGCATATTTAAGTTTTGTTACCAATTTTAAACAATCAACATTTTTCTAGCGATTTTCTCAAGTATTTTTTTCCGATATTTCTACCATCCTTGAGACAATTTATGAGCTATATTTATATTTTAGAACGTATGTACTTAACATATTATATTAGAACATATAGTAATATTATAAGCCTCTTTATAAAGCATGAAGGGATAATGCTTCAATTCAATGGTAAACGTTACAAACGTTAGAAATATTGTGACTTTCACATTCCACTCAGAATTTTATTTAAAGGTTTTTTTTCAATACTATAGTTTTCTTGGCTTATTTTATTATGAGTAGTTGCAAAATTGTAGATTACATCACCGTGTGCGTATCAACTTGTTCAACACACATCACATTCGAACAAGTTCGCCTTAAAATATGAGGATATTGATAGTAAACTATTCGATGGTACATATGCGCGTCTCCAATTATTTGCTACGAACTTGACAGTAAAATGTTGTCAAACTTGATTAGTAGTTCATTGCCATCCGGTAACCGCTACCATAATCGCATAAGCGGAAGCATTGTCACATTCTTATCCCGTTAATTGATCACTCATACCATGTCCCTTGAAGTGATGTCCGGAGTGATGCCACTAAAACTGCGCTTAAAACAACGATCGCTTTGCCTGCCTCCTCACTCCCTCCAGAGTATTTACCTCACCGATAATGGAAAATTGCAAAACGTAGCTAGAGATAGAAGTACTATTACTAACTTCACATCACATGGATGACCTGTTGGAAAGAGCTCTTACATATCAATATCATATTTGATTGCGCAGTTATGGATCTTTCAAAAGCTTTTGATAAAACTTTGAAACGAGCTATTTAAAACCAATTTGCAGATGGGGTTTCGGTGACCTTTTGTTTTACTTAAAAGCTGTCTATCAAACCGTACTTTTAGGGTTGTCATTGATTGGTTTGTTTCCTAAAACTATGTTTTAGAAAATGGTGTCCCACAAGGTGCCTTCCCTTCCGCTACACTTTTCTTTTCAAATCACAACAATGGTGGTCTCAATAGTCGGATTATAAAATATACCATGAAAAATCAAAAACTGTACACATTTGTAACTCACATACTCACCGACATATACCATCGTCTTTTTCTTTTAAACGATTTCCTCATCCTTATTGCCTGAGCTGTTAAAATTCTTGGAATTACCCTGGACTAGAAATTCTCCTTCCTCCCCCTTTCCAATCGAATGAAAAAGAAACAGTTAGCCGGATTAATGTCTTTCGTATGCTTGCATCTATAAAACATAGAAATATTCGCACCATTCTTAACAAAATTATGGACTCATGGCTTTTACCGAAAACTGTATAAGGCATTGAAATTGTTTCTCGCCAAAGAGACATTCTAGAGAGCAAAATCAACCCCATCTATCATTCAGCTATTGAATATTCATCCGAAGCTTTCGTCACCAGCCCCAATAATTCTATTCTATGCGAAAGTCACGTGGTCGCCTACCACTCGCCCATAACACAACCTTTAAAACAATAGCGGCTACTTGCCGCTTATTAGAAAAAGGAATAACCTGCGATACTTTCACTATAAGGGCAAATACAATCCTAAATGAGCTCTCTCTTCAACAGCTTCCACAAATCACAGGCTTACTCATACCCTCCCATGGAACATAGCGAAGAAAAAACCAGAACAATATGAAAAAATTGAAAAAAAAGTTCTACTACCAGCCAGCTTTTCGTTGAATTTATAAAAACACAACAATACCATCTGCATCACCTCAATTTTATCGACTGCAGCACCTTTCAATTCTTCTGTTGGATGGGCTATCTACTCAAAAAATAAATTACAAAGAAACTTCCGATCAACACCTCTCCTTTCTCAGCCGATACTAACACTTCATTCAAAGCTACAAAAGACTGCCTTTGGACGGAAAAACAAAACATAATTATCAATGATACTATAAGCGTTCTATCTTCATTTGAAAATGATTATTCCAAAAACCACAATATTCAAATCTTTGAAAAATTTGCAAAACCTACCTCCTTTTTGTTCTGTTGGATTTCAAGCCATACCAACATCAATGGGAATCGAAAAGCAGATAATCGTGCAAAACAGGTTAAAATCACTACGAACACTACAACAACTAACACTAAAAATGTGAAATATGGAGCTCCTCCTGGCTAAACCACCATTCTCCGTCATATAACAAACTCCTCAACACCCTGGTGGCCAGATGCCCCCTCAAGCAGTGATCAGAAAGTACTACCTATCTCGCCTCCGAATTAATCTAACCTGGCTCACTCACCAACATATAATTGAAAAAGCCACTCCACCTTTATGTCATTATTGCAATGTGGATATCACTGTGCAACATATTCTGATTGGATGCCATGGTTTCACGAAACATCGAATAACCTGCTAACTTAATAAAAACATAAAAACAATTCTCTCTCCCGAGCAACTAAACCGATCTAAACTTCGAAAATTTCTCCGAATTTCCAGTTATGAATAAAAAACTTAATTTTCAAACCGACATCATCAAACTATAAGTCAATATTCTATTGCTCAGAGAGGCGAATGAATCTATCGAATTCAAAGTCGTTACAAACAAACATCAAAAATTGAAAATGAAATGGCGTCTCTAGGCAAAAAGGCCAAACTAGGTGCCTCCGAAGGTGACTATTTTGAGAAGTCGATTACCTTACACGAGTTTCTTCGCGCCACCGCGCCAACTAAGAGCTCGGGAGGTTTCTCTATTCAATTTAACCACAAATTTCCCAGCGGCCCTGGTTCCATGGGCTCTCAGCGTTTTTTTAGCAGGAATACCATTAGAGGGAGACGAATGCGGTTCGTCCCGGTCCCGTTTAACACCCCAATGTATGTGGTGAATGGGAAGACAATTCCCAACCCTAGTAAACATGTCCCAGCACACTGTCATCGGTCTTCAACACCACATCAGCCAATAATGGCTCGGCACTAACCACATCCAACCACTAACTTTACCAACACACCACCTCACACACAAAACTACAAAAAACTACCGAAGTATACCAGAGTCAAAGGTCACAGATCCACTATAACAACTAACCGAGTTAGCCCGGGATAAGGCTCTCAGCGGTTGTTGGGAAGAAATGGAAAAACGAAATCTAAAAAAAAAATCCAAAAAAACCTAATCAACATATTTTTCAAATGCATTTCAATTTCAGTTTATGAAAAATAATGAACTAAGGGTTTGATAGCATCAGCAAACACCCCTTCACGTTTTAGTCGATATAAAACGCATGATTGATCATCATGCACAATGAAAACGGACCAACGGAAGTTACTAGCTGGGCTTGAACTTAAAAAGAAGTCTTTTCTCATTCTTTATTACATCCCAACAACACCTAACCTAGCAACTATGAATTTATATAAACTACGGTCAATTGTAAAGCCAATGTGTGTGCCAAGGTGGTCCACGATACTTTTGGCATAATCAGCAACAGAAAAACATAGAAGGATGAAACATCAGTACTCACCATTTACGCCGGAACTTACACAGAAGCCGTAACATACACTGCATCATAACCTCAATCTATTTGTACTCACGGCGAGGCTTCAGGCACTTTCCCGACGAGCATGCTGCAATATCTGAAATTTCAAAAAACAAGCAGATTAATCCAAACCAATCCACAAGCATCGCAACATGAATATCTCTTCATTTTTCGTCTCATTTTACGCACAGTTGCTGAACATCCAAGCGTCCTGCTTTTTTGCGGTCTCTTCTTTTTTCGTCGCAATTTACGCACAATTGCTGAATACCAAATAACATGCAGTACGTAAGAGCGTATGTCATGTGGCTAATAGAACAAATCTTCAATAAATTTATCTTTTAAACAACGCAATCTTCTAGCGAACTAAACACCTAACGCGCAATTAGACTGCCACTTTTCACTTCACGACTGCGTTGACGAATACCATCTCAATGCAGCCAGCGTCTCGAGGAAAAGGAACACGTTAAACACAGGGTGTTCCTTTCGCTAATTTTTGCTTTTCAATGACACTGAACCAATTTTGACAACCGGTTAAACATTTACCACAGTTGTCTCTGGTTTATCGTTTTTCAGTGCTGTGGTAAAAAGAATTATTGAATATTAGGGTTTTTAATCTAACCATGGACAAGTACAACTCTGAACATATGTTGCTTTAAGATTTTACACAACCAAACCGATTTTCCAGATGGTGGAAAAGCACCTTATTGTGATAAATTTGAAAATGTTTGCATTTTTTAATTTTTTTTCAATTTGTTAATTTCATGCAATGTTTTTCTTCACACTGTTGCGAATCAATTTAAATTCACAAGAAGTCTTCCACACGATCGGAGGATGCGCGTTAAAGGTACGGAATTTTAAATATTGACAATATTCGACAACGGCCACTAGCGGAAAGCTCGGTCAGGTGGGCAAATAAATATAAATGGAAAGCACGCCCTTGGTCTCTTTTATTTTTCATAAAGCCAAAGCGGAATAAAAGAGGTAATTTTAATATCGTTTTAAAAATTCCTTTAATGTAGAAAAGAGGTTGCATTCGCAGCACATAAGGATGAGGTTATGCTAGAGATAATGAAACTATAATGAAAATCCTTTATAAGTTTATATGCTTGTTTCTCTTAATTTGAAAAGAAATTGTACTATTTAAAATCAAGACTATTATGAGCAATTTGTCCTTACGACATTTGAAGAAACTACTACCGATTCTTGTCAGTCCAAGCCACATAACTCTGTGGAACCAACATACGAAGGTATGAATTGTACTGCGTAACATCGAGGCACAGTATTGAAATTTTAAAAGCAACAGCATGGCATTATATGCGTAACATTCCCCAAACAAATCATGACGAAGTTTAATTTAACAATATCAAAGAGAGCTGCTAATGCAATTAGTATTAATTTCCCATATTTCATAAAAAAATCTTTTGCTAACTTTGGCATGAGAGTAGCGGAAGATTTAAAACAATTGAAAGTTATAAAAAGGGAGACTTTGATCATATGGTGGTTGTTGCCGAAACTAACATGAAGAAAAAGTTATGTCAAGTTAGTCAAGTGTGTTTTTACGGGCCGAACAAAATGCAAATAGGCTCATCGATATCCGAAGGCCCCATGGATATCGGTTACAATTACAGTTTATTTTGTTCGTGTCGATTTAAATTCGCGTCGAACTGTTTCCGTCCAGACATATGATTTAGAACTTTTTAAACAAAAGCCAGCGACAAGGCAAAACTACATGCCTTAATCCTTAATCTATTTCAGATCCTAAAAGCTATAGAATTAGCCAATAATTCTTCATCAGCCTACGAAAGCATCCCTGTTAAAGACGAGAGACTATTAGTACTAGTACGTAAAAAATAAACAGGCAAAGATTAGCATTTTAAATGAAAATATAGACAATTGTTTTAAATGACATTGGATCTGCCCTTTTTACTGGTAAATGTTCGTAGAACGCCCTTACTCTCTGTCCTATAATATGTTATGTAATTTTCTGGTCAATTTCCTGGTCAAAAACTACATAAAAATATATTTTCACAAAAAGTAAACTGACGGGAACAAGTAAGTTTACAAACAGACCCACCTACAGACGACCACATCCTAACAGACACCGAGATTCATCCACTTTGTAATAATGAGATCATCCCGTTTGATGATCGACCAATAATGCCAACGGTCAATCAAACAGCAAACCAAACACACCCATACTGGAAAAAGTAAATATGCCAAATTAGACAACCTTTAGGCATTAAAGTATAACGTCGATGATCTAAAAACAGTCGTCGCAGAGGCAAATTTGGATCACATATATTTGCAGGAGACATGGATAAACCCAAATATTAACGCACCCCCCAAGAATAAGGGCTATAACACAATTTACCAACTTAGAGAAAACGGCTATGGGGGTAAGTGCATCATGTTGAAAAGTAGATGCAAGTTCGAAGAAATCAATATTTGTCATACTAATAATTACATACAAGCTACTGAAATCAAAGTCAAAACTGAGTCATAGAAAAAAAAAACTAAATATAACAAACCGGCATAGAGACGCGATTATTACCAAAAAGTTTTAGTGAGCCTAATCAATAACTCAAACTTGGCTATTTTACAAAATACAGAAATAACATATTTTATTTCAGATCCAAGGAAAAACAATACTGCAATAGACCAGACCATCATTCCGAGCATTACAGTATCCATCACAGAATTATAAAAATTAAAATGAGCTCACCAACCATGCCGGAATTAAGAGTGAGCAACAACAAGGCACGCATTGAAAAACTGCTAGCCAATTTGGAATGCAAGTAATACTACAAAGCAAGAAGCACACCATTACCCATATCCCCAACGGCTGATGGAACCAACAGAACTCCAAATGGCTGGGTAAACCAAACTAATGCCAGAAAGACATTCCATGCGAACCAAACATTAGAAAACCTTAACAGGTAAAAAAAGATTTAGCAAAGTTCAGATTCTTAAAGAAACGAGAGAAAGAGAAATAATTGCATCAAAAGCTGTATGCTATCCCCAAAGCATTTTGGATATTTGCAAATAGCAAACAGAAACAGGCAAACAAACCAACAAGCATATACCTCAATGATAAGCATACGTGTATGCCAAGGAGTATTTGCCAGCGGAGTATTTTGTTGAAAAATTCAAAAGTGCCTTTTCAACTCATAGTGTCAATAATTCTATTATCGAACGAGCTCTTGAGACAGTGCCACATAACGTTTTTGAGTTCTCGTGGCTCAACGTAAATGTTACACCTTCAGTCTTGACAACTGCTGCCAAGAGGCTGAAGCTTTCATACAAACCTAACCCTCATGCTATACCATCATGTGTATTAGCTAAATGCGCAGACGCTCTGTGTATCCCGTTGACGAACCTACTTATAATGTTCATTCGTTAGTGAGAATTTCCTACCACCTGGAACTATTCATATCTAACGCCGATTCACAAAAAGAGATCTAGAAACAGTGCTAACAATTATAGAGGCATAACATTCCTGAGCTCATGTGCAAAATTATTTCAATCAATAGTCCATGACGCTGTAATGAATTCCAGTAAACGCTACATATCTGACTATCACCATCGGTTTATCCCCAAGCGTTCTCTCTCTACAAACCTGCTGCAATGCATCTCTGAATGTTTCACGTGTTTGGATTCAGGAGGCCAACTGGACGCAGTGTATACTGACTTCACAGCCACATTTGACTCTATGAATCATATTTTGCTACTACAAAAACTCAGGCATTTAGGCATTTGTCGAAATGTTGTGACATGGTTTCAAACCTATCTAGAATATCGATGATATAGTGTTAAAGTGGGTAACACTACCTCAGAAACATTCTCATGCTCGTCTGGTGTCCCACAAGGAAGTAACATTGATCCGCTACTCTTTGTTCTATTTATTAACGACTTGCTGCAAGCTATCCCACGTCAGTCGCTTCTTATGTTTGCTGATGACATTAAAATATACTCTGCGGTTAATAGTTATAGCCATTGAACTAAACTACAAAACTCACTTGACAAATTTGCAAGCTGGTGCTCATTTGCACATTAAATTTACAAATAAACCCGGGAAAAACAAAAATGATATTGTTTGACAAAAAAGACCTCAACTTCAACGTAAAAATAGAGGAAAGCACAACAGAAAGGTGAAAAAATACAAATACCTAGGCGTGTGGATGGACACGAAATTATCCTTCAAAAATAAAAAAAAAACTCTGAAAACAAAGCTCTTATCGGACTGCAAGTCATAAAGAAAATACGCAATTCAAAAAGCAACTGAAGTCCGAAGAAAACTACAACGCATAGGACCCTTATTAGAGGTGTTATACTAATGACAGGGCAAGTGAAACTTCGTTAAATATACGTCGTCACTAAGTTAGTGCCTGGCGCCCGCAAACTACGGCGCTCAACCACTTACCATCCTCATGCTTAATTTACGGATTCTCGTGAGCACATTGCATTATTGGCGCGAAACGTACGTTGTATCACAGCAAGTATTCTTGTTTTTTTTCATCGCGAATGAAATTACTATATAATCGATCATGCCGGCGTCTAGCTTTATATTGTTGTCCCGAAGGGCAATATCGCTTGTCTCGCTGGATCGACACGAAAAGTTGCCGCTCGACTTTCTGCCGGAACGAGACGCGATAGAGACGCGCATATCCAACAACTTTCCGTTGATTTGGAAAAAAAATCAGTGCCTATTAGAAGATTCAGCAACCACCGAGGAAGAGGCTCTACAAACCGCTGCTTTACGCGGTGACTTTGAGCCGCGTCTCATACGCGTTCACTCTCAATTAAAGGTAAATAGGATGGATGGATGGATGGAGCATCAACGCATCACAAAGCTCTGGCACTAGCCCTCTGGTTGGCATCAAACTTCCCACCATCGCGCTTCCCAAATTCGATGGTGGTTATATGCAATTACTTACGCTGAGGGACACTTTTGATGGTCTAATTGATGACAACCCTGAATTACCGCCTATTCAAAAATTCCATTATTTACTAGCATCATTGATAAAGAAGCCGCCAAAGTCATCGAGTCAATCACCATAAGTGCCGCGAATTATGAGATCGCATGGAAGGTACTAACAGATCGGTACTCCAACGAGTATCTGTTGAAAAAGCGTCATTTGCAATCTCTTTTCGGAATGGCTACCGTAAAGCGAGAAAGCACGGCGTTTCTTTACCAGCTTGTGGATGAATTCGAGCGCCACAAGAAAACTTTAACACATTTGGGCGAAAACACAGAAGCTTGGAGCAGTTTGCTAGAGCATTTACTATGCACAAAACTACCCGTCACAACGCTACGTGATTGGAAGGAATTTGCTTCCACAAATAAAAATCCAAGCTACAAAAGCTTAGTGGTATTTTTGCAACGCCGAATGCGAGTGCTCGAAACCCTGATATTAAACAATACCGAAGCGCCATCTAGCGGAAATCACCTATACTTCGCACCGAAGCAAACGACTCTCACTCGACTGGCTACTTTTCCGTCCACCTCTCGTGATACACGTAACTGCATCATATGCCAGCATGAGCATAATATCACGGGATGCCCACGATTCATTACTATGAGTGCGGAGGACATGTAATGTCTAAAAGGTTATGCTTGAATTGTTTGAAGGACAATCACCGAGCGCGCGATTGATTTTCGCAATACAAGTGTCGACACTGCAATTCAGCTCACCAAACACTGTTGCGCGAAATGTTCCGGCACACCAACCACACAACGCAGACGATCACTCGGCAAATACACGAAGACACTACGTAGCAGCACACACAAGCAAGCACACCTATGATAACGCATCCAGCATCCGAGCACTATTAGATAGTGCCTGTCAGCCTGACCTGATGAGCATCCGGTTCGCTCAAAGATTAGGTCTAAAACACAATTCGATCGGTAATTTGCCAGCACATGATGTGCATATGGATAAATGGTAAATACCGCTGAATTTTATGCTCGCGATCCGGCGCGGTGGCCGGCATTAAAAAAAAACATAGCACACATGTTCGATCCGCTTGGTTTCATCTCTCCGATTGTTATGCGAGCCAAAATTATGATGCAGGAGTTATGGTTCCGCATCCATCCAAGATTGGCCACTTCTATCCGGTTTTAAGATCAATCGCTATACGCTGTTACCTGATACTCGATTGCAGTTACATACCTTTTATGATGCGTCTGAAGCAACTTACGGTGCCTGTATTTATGTTCGATGCGAAAATAAAACAGGATGAATTCTCATTACTCTGCTCTCGTCTAAATCGCGAGTGGCACCACTTAAACATGTTACACTCTCTCGGCTTGAACTGTGTGCGACAGTCTTAGGCGGTCAGCTTTGCAACCGGGTGAAGAAGGCGATGGGACTAGACAGAGCAATATAATTTTTTAGGTCTGATTCTACCATCACCTTAAAGGGGATCAGCGCAGCACCTAACACCTGGGCCACATTCGTTGGTAACTGAATACCCGAAATACAGAGAAGGACATCTTTATGCGTCCGATTTGTAAACTTTTTTGTACTCCCTTTGGCCGCTGAATGCCAAACCATGTGCTAAACCACGTTTCAATTGTTTTCGTTATGACATTATGTCATGGAGCAGAGAATGTGTACGCTAATGACAGGGCAAGTGAAACTTCGTTAAGTATAAGTCGTCACTTAGTGAGTGCCAGGGGCCCTCAAACTACGGCCCTCAACCGTACTAAGGGGCTTTAAATACGACTGGCTAACAAATAAATGACCCTTTTCTACGAAATCAATAAAGCCAAACGACACCGACAATCGACTTCAGCTAAATAACCAAAATTACATCCGAAATCCGTAATTTCGTTCAAGAGGTATGCTCGAACAAGGATCCTAGTACACTTAAAACGCCAATATACAACCTTGATAGGCATAACTGCAGAAACTCTACTCCACATCAGTGCCGAATTCCTAGCCAGCAAAGAAATCATCACTCTGAAGTACACAGAAGACAAATGTGAGCACAAGCTTTACTACTATCTCAGCACTTAGTTCAAACCCCAATTTCAATCAGTAAATTTAAACAAATGCTTCCCCTTATAAATTAGTATCATTACACGTTGTGTTCTTTTTCAGCTCTCTCTCTCTCCCTTCGCTATCATTATATTAACTATCTTATTTTATCACCTATACTACCTCTCCATTATTATATTTTTTCTATTTTTCCAAAATCAAATCTTATTCAAAAATTATTAACTAAGAAATTCCTCTCTTGGTCATATGCTTTTTATTTTCACTCTCTCCTTCTCTCTTTTTTACTGCATTTATTTTATCATCTGCTCTCGCCACCAATTTTTCTATGTCATCTATTATACATCTACATTGCAATACTTTGCTACCACGCCACATCATATTTCCATTTTTCACATTTCATTAATTGGACTCATCCATAGTGAGTATGAGTTTACTAGAGTACAAGTCGACTCATGCAATGATACAGTTGAGTAAAAAACAAACGTTTTAATAATATTTATTTGTTAACAGACAGATAAAACAAAGATCTCGCTCCTCCGAGTGCTGATTTGAAAAGACCGCCAATACTGCAGGCTGTTCGTCGGATTCCTTTTTCAAACTTTGTCCCTTTTAACGGCCTCTCTCGGCCAATCGTTTCGGGCCCGCTCGCAACTAAGCTGTTTATTTAGTAGCGCCTCCTAGCGTCTAATCCCACTGAGAGGGGTCCAGGTATTCATCTTGGTCCGGGTGTCGAGCCGTCGCCTAAATGATGCCGAGAAACATGCGGTCACTTAAGTGACATTTGTTTTATATCAAAGTTTACTGAATAATATAATTTGTCCATGATTTTGAAGATTAAAAATCTGTATTTTCTCATTTTTACTTTCAAAAATTCTGTCTCACAGGGCACTGATGTAACAGGAAACAACAGCATGAATCGATAACTGTGGTGATACCATATTTTTGAAATTAAAAATCATAGTAGTGAATGTTTCTTGTTGTTTCAAAACTGATCTGTTATGCTATCAAACGAATGCGTAGACCATACAAAACAATACAAAGCATAATAGTTTAAGCAAAAGCTGGAACTACCTGAAAACTTGGAGCTATTTTGCGATCGTGTATAGTTAAAATACTTACAAAAATAATGAGCATGACCCATGCCTCATTAGCTCATCATATGCATTACGAAATGTATGGTAAACTAGGGTCATAAATGATTGTATAATATATGGATATGTTAGAAATATATAAAAACCTCTATATGTAATATCGATAATCGGAAATCGGCTTTCAGGAGACGGAAATAAATTTGATTGTCAGTCATGTTGGTCAGTTTCGGAAATTCACCTGATAAAAAAAGTCCCAAAAAAACAAGAAACAATGCAAAGTTAAAATGGGTTTATTATTGGGACATTATATAAATAATGTTATAATACGCACAAATATCACATCAACTTCATTAAAAAAAAAACACCACGAAAAAATAATATTTGTAATTCATTACCACAGCACTGAAAAACGATAAACCAGAGACAACTGTGGTAAATGTTTTACCGGTTGTCAAAATTGGTTCAGTGTCATTGAAAAGCAAAAATTAGCGAAAGGAACACCCTGTGTTTAACGTGTTCCTTTTGCTCGAGACGCTGGCTGCATTGAGATGGTATTCGTCAACGCAGTCGTGAAGTGAAAAGTGGCAGTCAAATTGCGCGTTAGGTGTTTAGTTCGCTAGAAGATTGCGTTGTTTAAAAGATAAATGTATTGAAGATTTGTTCTATTAGCCACATGACATACGCTCTTGCGTACTGCATGTTATTTAGTATTCAGCAATTGTGCGTAAATTGCGACGAAAAAAGAAGAGACCGAAAATAAAGAAGGACGCTTGGATGTTTAGCAACTGTGCGTAAAATGCGACGAAAAATGCTCACGTCTGTTCGGTTTAGGATTTCAAAACGTAGTGGCATCGGTCGTTCTTCGGTATGGCATAGTGAGTATTTTCATGTTGCGATGCTTGTGGGTTGGTTTGGATTAATCTGCTTGCTTTTTGAAATTTCAGATATTGCAGCATGCTCGTCGGGAAAGTGCCTGAAGCCTCGCAGTGAGTGCAAATAGATTGAGGTTATGATGCAGTGTATGTTACGGTTTCTGTGTAAGTTCCGGCGTAAATGGTGAGTACTGATGTTGCATCCTTCTTTGTTTTTCTGTTGCTGATTATGCCAAAAGTATCGTGGACCACCTTGGCACACACATTGGCTTTACAATTGACCGTGTAGTTAATATAAATTCATAGTTGCTAGGTTAGTTGTATGGATGTTTTTAAAAATGAGACATTATTTTTCTCTTTAAGTTAAAGATTGAAGTTAGAGTATGAATTTCAAATCCAGCAAGAAATGTACCTTTGGCCGTTTTTCATTGTGTAGGATTTTATCCCAACAAGCTTGCATTATATCAAAACTAGATCGCGAATGGGCTATTGTTGATGTTGTACTAGTACTTGCCGTATTGCTTCAAATTATCATTTATTGTAGTTTAAATATATTTGACGTATATGTTAACGTTGCCTCCGTATGTTTTTAGTAGATTTTAATTTTATTTTGTTTATTTGATAATATAAATACGATTAACATATTGCTCCGTGCAAATCCTTATAAAATTGTAATTGATTTGATTGATTTTCTGGCGACCGGCGAATCATATAAAAGATTGGAATACTTGTTTCGCATAAGTGAAAACTACTTTTCAAATAATTTTTGAAGTCATAAACTTAATAATTTTTTTTAGATTTCATCTGTAACAATAAGCCGGTTTGTACCTGACATATGCCGTTGCATAGTGCAAGCATTGCAGGATTATGTTAAGGTATTCTTTCTTTTTCTATTTAGAATGTCTTTAGAAAGAGGAAGACTTTAGAAAGTCATGAGCGCACAGTTTAATATTTTAGGATTATTTTTTATTCGTTACCGGGGTATGTTTGTATAAGATTTATAATTGCTCTTTTTATACACTCATAAAGAGATGGATCTCGCTTTTCCAGCTCTTCGTTTACATATCCAAGAAATCCACTATTTTTGGTTTGCTTCCTGATTTCGGAATAACCCTCCTTCCACATCTGCATAACGGAAATCATCTCGGTTTCAAAATTTATAGATGCGTTATGTGCTTGGCGTGAACGGGAAGCGGGGGTGTGCTGCCTTACTGGGGTGATGGGTTGACGTAGAGGGGAATTCGTGCGTTGTTGTGGAGATATCTGTATCGTTGGATTCGGAGATGACCTTTCGCTGCTGGGTAATGATGGGTAATTCGCCGGTGAAAAATGATGTTCGTGACGGAGTTGTAATCAAGCATTATCAAAAATGAATGTTGCATTTCCTATTTTTGCCTCCGCCCTTATGGGGGTTATCATCAGGTTGGATCACCTCAGCGTATTTTTTACTATCGTTGTTAGAAAGGAAGAGCCTAGCTTAATGATTTAATTAGGAATTTTCTGGCGAAAAAAACAAAAAAAAAGTCTTTATTTCGCTCTAATTCTTGCTCTTGCTTACTCCACTTGCTAACTAATTTTTCTTCAATTTCTTCTCTCTTTTGTATACAAACGGATGAGCATTGCAAGCTATGATGAGGAAGGCATGCTATAACAAGCATGGCAATCTATGACCATCATGGCATGCTATAAAAATCGTCATGCTAGAGCTCGACGAGTAGTTGAAAATGTCTTTTGTATATTAGCTAATAGATTCAGAATTTTGCAAACGGTTATCAACCTTGCACCCGATGTTGCTCGAGACATTGTTTTAACCACAATTTATTTACACAATTTTATCCGGAAAAGAAATCCGATGAACACTACAGAAACTGAGGTAGTTCCTGCGGATACTATTAACCTACCTCGATTGACACCAACAGATCCAGCACGGCCATCGGGTCGCTTGTTGGCCATAAGGGCCCATTTGGCGGAATATTTGAAGAGAAACCGCTAATGATTGTGGATTATTGAGGCATGTTGATATGTGTCCGAATAATGAACTTTTTTTCGTATTGTGAGGGTTTGTTTTGTGGATGAAATTTGGTAAGTAGGTTGTAGTTTTACAACAATATTTAGAACAACATCCAGTTAAGATTAATAATAGTCAATCTCATTTGCTAATTTATGAAATATATTTAGAGATACCATCGAGCGCTTTTCAGGCGAAAGTTGAACTGAGCCTCCCCCGTACGCAAGATTGACTATCAAAAAAAAAAATCCAAGTCATGAAAGCCTTCGCTTAGCTTAGCAAGGCAGGCCTTGACCGTACACCTGTTATTGCGCCGTTTAAGAAGAAGATTAGGATAGTATAAATTGAAAAATATTACCGCATCCATCGTTTCTCCTACTTCTGCCGAGTCAAGCAAAAAGCACATTGCTCTATACGCATACCAAGTAGGAATAAATATAGTATTTGAAGCTAATAGAGTCAAAAAAGAACATTAATAGAACATTAATTATGAAAGAAATTATTTTCAAAAGCCATAAATAAATCAACATATTACTTACCCGAACCCGTATGGGCACTTCGATTTGCTTTGGCGTGGAACTGTCTGAATTGTCCTCGCAAGTTTTGCCACTTGTTTTTTATCGCCTGCAGTGGCAGCCCAACAATATCTGCAATTTGACGCCATGCGTCTTCCTGCATAACAATATTTTTGTAGTTTATGTGGCTCTTTTGCCACAACAGTGGATATCTTTCGATATGCCCTATTAATTCGATCGTTCGCTCTGGCGTAAATAAATTCTGAAATAAAAAAACAATATTATTTTTGAACAAAAAAAACTTGGATTTGCCGTTGAAGCCGTAATTTTAAACCAAACTTATCACAAAAACCATGAACCGGTACAGTTTTTCCTGAGTTTATTGGCAAACAATTTTCAGTAATAGTGGATATCATGAGCCGATTAAATCTGAAAAAAAAATAATTGATTTTAAAATCACTGTTGTATAGTTGAGCGAAACACACATATTTTACACATTTTATGATAAGAATATATACATAATAAACAGGTACTACATCGAATAAACGTGATGTTCAATAAATTACGACCGCCACCGTTGTAAGTGTGCATTATATTAGTATCCGTTGACCTTATATTTTGATCATACTTCTTTTAATATTGGTTTTTAAACCAAAGCTGTTTAACACCATTTTGTACCAAACGAACATAAAAATTTACAAAAGACACACAGCCACAGAATGCAATGGAATATAACTCACCTAATTAATTATAACTAACTTTATCAATGGTTTTTTATGGAAACCAACCAACTAGACAATTTACCTTAGCTACAAACTAATGATATTTAAAGCAAAGAATCTGAAAGCAGCTATTAAAATTATAAATCTTGCTTCTGCGGTCCGTTCTTGGTAATCATCTTCGTCGGAAGATCTGGAGCGGAACTGGGTCCTCTGTCTGGCATAAACAGTGTTCAATCGTTGTCCAGTTAACGCTTTTACATGCGTTGGCTACATCCAGTGTCACCACCTTTGAACAGCACTTGTCGCGGTGGTTGGTCTTAGAGAATGAAATTGCACGCTGTCCACAGGCCACCACATCCTGAAACACTTATGAAACTTGAAACGATCGGTCTCTCCATGCGGTATCCGTATTACGCGGGGGAGAAACTTGGACCGTGGGCGTGCTCCAAGCCTCGTTGAAGCTCTTTAGGATTATGTGCTCAATTTTTTTCTCGGCTGTATCGAGCATGCATAGAGGCCTCATAGACGACAGTAGGTCCAACGCAGCGATGTTCTACTTCCCATTGCTTAGTTTGCCGGTTTGATGATGTTTTATGAAACACCTCACTTGGAGAGCGACTTGAACAAGAGTCTTAATTTTCATTCTGTAAATGTAATGCCTGTAAGCCGTCTTCAAGGCAGCCCATCGCCAATGCACGTCGATTTTCAACCCAACCGATATGGCGTACTTCTCCAAACCCTTTTTTCCCTTTAAAACTATTTTATATTATCTTTTCTATCAGCAGCGTCTTGTTCAAGCTGACGGAGTTGGCGACCTTGCTCGCGACCGGTAGCTTTCGGTTGCGCATTCAATATCCCCCTATCAGAAGTTAGTTTTGCTGCTGCAGCATTCAAATTCTTGAAGAATTGTTCATCTCTGCAAATCACTTCCGTGTTGTTTTTCTTACACTGATTGTATGCTTCATGATAGTGTGGTTTCTTTGGTTTATCCAGCAATCGAGCAGCTGTTCCGCGAAAATGTCCGGGCGGAATCTAGTGATCTTCCAAACTTCACCTATTGTTGCTGTGATTGTTGCTTCCGTGTCACTTCCGCCACTGTGTACACATCTGGGACGCTGAGGGTTTACCTGTTGTTGATGGCTCAATCGTCTGACCTGGCGATGGCACGGCTGACGAAGGAAACTCACACTCATTGCTCTCACTTCAACCCGAATCGTTTAGTTTAATTTGAGTTATCAGTAGTTCCTCGCCCTTATCCGACGGAGTAGCTAATGAACAACACGCCGTTGATCACGCCAGCTGCCACCCACGGTACCCGGCTTGCACTCTATGACTCTCGAAAAGCTGCATGCCCGAGACGTAGTTTCTTGCCCTCGAGTCTTTAAATCATATTGGAGAAACACTATTTTTCCGTCACCAGTAGAGTAACCGTGATAAGATCTCCGTTTGAGCGATAAGTCATCTTTCTGCTCACCATTTCTTAGACGATGTTACTAGGTGTTTTTTTACTTACCTGGACTTATTGATGTTAAAATTTTCTCGCTTGCTTTTTGGCGGGGAAAGTTCATTCTCGGTGAGTGACGCAGGTCATTATCCTGTGATGTGTGGCGGTTGTTCACTAATAACGTCTCCCCAACACACGCATACGGGGGTGTTGGAAAAACATTCAACTGTCGTAATTCGGAGCGTCGTTATTGGATGCGTGTTTCTCCCAATCACGTAATGTGATCATAGGCAGTTTTGTGCAAAGTAGATGCTCAGTAATGCTGCCCCATGTGCCCGTCTCTTCTCCTAAGTGTTGCAAGATCTTTTTGTGTCGTTCAATGCAGCGTTTTGAGATAATTCTTCGGCAGTGAAGCGAAATTTTCCAACCCCTGCTTTATATCTTCCAAATCCTGGCATAACCTCTCGAACTTTCTTAAACGGGTTTCCACTTCTATTTGATCCCGTTCGGGAACAAAATCGTCCAAAAACTTTTCGTACCGCGAGAGTGGCACCAACAAAATTGTCCGCCAGGACGCCAGTACAATGGGTTGCGCTGGCATTATGTGAATCTGTACGGAGGTCTGCGATTAACAGTGTATTGCGTAATGCCTCAAAAACAGCTGTAGTTTTCGCGACTATTTAACGACGAACGGTAATACGGTAAAACGATCGAAACTCGCGATTTGAAAGCAGATATTCTCACTATCCTGGTCACGGCACCATGCACAATCACGGAAAATTTCGGATCCTTTATACAATAGTTACCTAGTTCGATGTTCCAAGTCCATAAATGCAAGAGAACGAATCCTTTTAATTTCGCCTTATTGATACATTTTTATGAGTGCCATTCACGCGAGTGGCAACTCCCTAATTACTTGTCGAAACTGAACGAGTGCAACTCATTATTTACTTGACGAAACTTATTTTGTCAAGTTTAAGCATCTTGTGCGAACAATACGTCTACATCTCGTTATAATCAATGAATCTAAATAATCATTTTTAGCGTCAGGTAAAAATAGTTATCCCACTTATTGGTACTTCGTATTCAAATTAATCTCGACATTTCGTGTTTTATTTAATTCCAGATTGATTTTTGAAATGTAAATAAAAAATCTTGTGTGATAAATATTTGTTGATCGATAGCGTTTCTACGTTTTCTTCGTTTTGATCGTTTTGTTGATTGATTGCGTTGTTTGTGTGCTATTGTGTGCTAAGAATTGACTCACGCCAATAAATTCGCGGGATAAGAATGTGACGATGATTTCCCTTATGCGATTAACGTAGCGGTTACCGGATTGCAATAAGCAGCTACTTATCAAGTTTGAAAAAATTTCAATATCAAATCCAAGAAACAACAGTTCGTAACAAATAACTGGACACACGCATATGTACTATCGAATAGTTATATAACAATATTCCCATATTTTAATGCTTGTACAAATGTACAGATGGATGTGTGTTGAACATGTTGATACGCACACGGAGATGTAATCTACAATTTTGCAAATATTCATAAGCCAAGAAAACTATGGTAATGATATCAACATTAAAAAAAATGTGAGTGTAATTTTAGTCACAATATTTCTAACGTTTGTCACGTTTACCATTGAATTGAAGCATTTTCCCTTCATGCTTTCTAAAGAGGCTTATAATATTACCATATGTTCTAATATATTATATCTTATATAAATATGTTCTAAGATTTAAATATAGCTCATTGTGTTTGAGGAACGAGCCTGTGTTAAAGAGTAAAAAGTTGTACTGGAAATGATTGCATCAATATTTCAATTGTCTCACGGATAGTAGAAATATCGGAAAAGTTACATAAGAAAATCGCTAAAAAAAAGTTGAAATATTTAAAATCGGTAGAATAACTTGAAGATGCATTTCTGAACAGCATTTTGAACACATTACTAGTGACATTGATTTTCATTGACGAAACAAAGCCCGGAATCCGGACAGTGTATGAAACAAACAAATTGGTGAGATGAGGTAAGACAGTTGTAATGTAATAATGTTATCATATTGTGATATGATGTGATGTATCCATTTGCAGGTCTGATTGAAAATATGTCCCTCAAATTCTCACGCTCTTTCGACATATTCCTTATTCGCAGTAGTATTGTTTGGCTCTATATGTATAATGTTTCGTAATTGGATGATTTGATGAGATCAAAAAATCGATCGAAACAAGCTAACAAACAATATAAAAAAACAACATTTTTGTTTGCGTTTAATGGAATGTAAAAACAGAATCTCGAAAGATTCAAAGCAAATTAATCCGATTGAGCAAGATGCATGCGCATACATGTGTCCGAGGGGTAAGTAGTTGGAAATATGAGATATAGTTGGTGATACAACATTTCGATAATTATTATTCTATTTCATAGGTGTGGTGAACAAGCATTGACACCCAAGAATCGACCTACAAAAATTAAATCGATAATTAGTAATGTGTTCAAAATGCTGTAGCTTAATATTTCTATGATGAGCGATTTAACACTGTCCTCGTGAAAAATATTTGAAATAACAATTAAGCAATCAAAAGTTACGGTATGATAAGTAGAGTTGATTGATGAAATGAACATCAGTCTTATGGATAAATCAGACGATTTGTTGGTAAACGAACGCAAACTCGAGAAATATTTGAAAATTTAATATTGTGTGTTTCAAGATAGTAGCTTACATCGTGTGACGTGTTATTCACAAGAAAAAAACGGTTTCCAATCAGTTTGTTTTTTTTTGGTTCACACTGTGCTGTATTTGTATGAGTTCGATAAAATATGGTGATAATATTCATTTTATTTGTTACGACTGCTTAGTCTTCATACATTGTTGGCAAACAACGATTGATTATTAGCTTCACCATCAGTAGCTGTACGGTAATTGCGACGTTAGAAAAGTCACCTCTCTGTCCCTTGTTAGTTGATAGACACACGTAAGTGTCAATTGGAGATAAACGCGAATTAAAGTTTTAGGCCTCAGAGCAATTTTTAATTCTTGTTAAAAAATCACCTTCATGGAAAGGATCACTTAGCATAGGGAATGCCATCGGAAAATAAATAACCTCGTGATATTTCTTAGCTCCTCACATAAACCCGTAGTTATGTATGCTCTGTACGAAGTAAATAGCTTAGGTTTTGTTATTCAAATTTAGAAAAATGTTGTTGACGATGGTATCGTTCATTGTTGTTGCCACTCATTCAATTTCTGATGATACCCAATTTGTATTTATTCTAGGCTTTTGTGGATTCTAAGGATTTGTTTAAGATTGTTTTCGATTGGCGATGTGAAAGATGTATTCAATGGTAAAAACTGTGAACTTTTTAAACGTGCTGTAAATTTTGGCCGTGGGTTGAGATGAGATGGTCATAATAAATGTTGTAAAATTTATTAGCAAACTTCCGTCAACTTCTACTGCGGGCGTGAAAGAGATAGTTACTGGACAGAAAATTTTGAAAAGATGATTGTACTTAGGTGTCGTTACTTTTGCAGATAAACGGTACTGTATTAGAGAAGAAAAGATCAGATATTCGATGTTTTGAATGGGGATTTAAAACTTATAATAGCCATGATAGCTTTCTTAAACGCTGGTATCGCGGTGTCGTACTCTACTCATGCGTAGAAGATGGTTAACGTAGAACCGAGGTCTTTTTTAAAGAATTGATCTTTAATATCCTAGAGCTACCCACTCAACATACCCTTTCCGCGAGGGCTTTAGTATATGGAGCTCTAATAACGTGCCCTAGACAGCCCAACATATCCTCTCCTCGTGGTTGTGCGACGTTTCAACCGTTTTATGTTTATACATACATTTGTCTAGTCCCTCTTCAGGACTAGTTACTAATTTTCAGCTTACGATCATTATTCAAGATTTACTGTTTTTCGTTTTCGGGTATGTGGCCGCTACAGGCCACAGGTGCTCTCCGCGCTGGCAGCTGCATTTTAGTCCGGCGTCAGCGGTAGAGGATCGTCCTTCACGTGCAGCTGTGTTAGAGAGGCAGCTTCTTGATGACGTCGCCCTCGCTGCTGGTCACGTCGTGCCTTTTGAAGCATGTTGCGCCTTATGCGGTGCTTCTCTGTGTGGGCGGCTAGCCGCTGCGGTGTCACCCCGTCGGTTTGGTGACGTCGACGTCGTGGCTCTTGCAGGTTGTCTAGAGTTATCGCTGAGCTGTCTCTTCGATGGAGGAAACGATGATGGATGGCATCCTATCTCGGAAGAATCTGTGTCCTGAGAGCGCCTGCGACATATGATAGCTCATTGGTCCTGCCACAGCGTCGTGGTTATGTCACGTTCTCTCCGGCACACGACAGAGGTGGGGATTGCTCCTCCTGTTGCTTGTACTTTTCACCAGCATCACGCTTCTTCCTGTACCAGGAAGCATATCGGCACAAAACCGGCTATGACAACAGCTGTCTCGTATCTGGCAAGTTGGAATATGCTGGTCGCTCCGATGGCTGTTTGGACTACTGTCAGAATACCATCCTCTCTTCTGAGGACTACTGTCGGAATGTAATCCTCTCATCAAGGACTCTTCCAATTTACGAGTTTCGTTGTTTCGCTTATTTGCTTTATTGGGCCTCCTGTTATTCTGGATCGGAGATCTGCTGTGACACCCTGTGCACACTCATTCATTCATATATTCATAATGTTCTACGTTCATAGTAAAGTACAGATATTTAAGTCCTATATTCCTGGATTGGAAAATTTGAGTGATGTAAGTATAGGAAGGTAGGGAATCAGATTACCAAGCCAATGCACGTTGGGCATTTACCGGGATAAAAGTCCGAAAACCTAAATCAGATTTCCGATAAACTTAGATAGGTAAGATTTTGCTCAAAATGAAGCACAAAATAACAAAAAAAACATTTTTGTGGGATTGTATATTGAAAACTAAAAGATTTGCAGATACAAAATGACACATTTTTCTTAGCTAAATTATTTAGATTGAGAAACCATGTTAATGTGCATCGAAAATTCGATTATGGTTTTCGGGCTTTTATCCCGGAAAATGCCCAACGTGCGATATTTTACTGTAAAGGAATTATTCCGAATACTGGCATTAAAAGAAGCCTTTGCTGGGGCAGAGGCTTTTCTGTGCTCCTTTAACTCTCCTCCAGGGTTTAGGAAAAACAATGGGCAGGGGACCGTTGTTTTTCCTAAACCCTTGTTTCTGTTTGTTTTAAGCACTTAAAAAAAGAGCAAAGAAACACTGGGAAGGGAGTGGAGAGGGGTTTAAGAAACACAGGAACCTTATTCATGCAACGATAAAAATCGCTCTCGAAATTGGCAAAGGGCACAGTCACCTTTTTAGGGCCAGGAAAAAATCACTTTTTGATCAAGCCTCACGGAATTATTCACTGTCACATTTATCTGTTCGGAGTCCGTAAGCAAGCTCGGGGTTGTCAAAATTAGTTAGACTTAAAATAAAGGTTGTCTGGAACACTGTTATACACCGTATGCAACTTAGCCTTCTGCCGTATGTCGAACTAGCCGCCTGCGCACCCTGTTGCATGAAAAACGACACGCTCGGTGGTGTGCGTATGCTGCGACAGAATGAGTGACAAATGGGTACGAACAGTTAAGAGAGCTTTTCCCGGGAGATACGCGAGAATGAGCGAAAGATCGCTCCCATAGCCTAAGACTGAAAGGAAGATTAAAAAATAATTAATGGACACAGACGTATTTTTTTTAAACTTGCATTGGTGATTTATTTGGAGATTTAATGTTGGTAACATTTTTTTTTGGCACCACGGCGGCTGTCGCTGAGCCTCGTTCTGTCCGGCTTCTTGTTCTAAATCTTCTTTGTACTTGGCCCCGCGTTCTGCCTCTTCCTTGTCCTCGGCCTCTTCCTTGTCTTCGGCCTCTTATAAATTCAAGTTGTCCACGGTTCCATAGTCCTCGGCCTCATGTGACTCATTCGGGTGTGTGAAACGAAGCTCCTTCAGGTGCGCGAAACGATGCTCCTTCAGGTGCACGTATCGCGCGCACCTGAATTTCCGTCCAACGGTCATCTGGGGACGCAGGCCATTGCGTAACGAGTAAATGAAAGCTTTGCAGTGGAGGTAACCTATTACGCAGCCTGCTATCGAAAATAATGAGATTTGAAGTGTGTGGCTCGGGATGCCATGGAGGAAAGGGAGAACGGTTAGAAGGTTAGAACGGTTCTTTTTTTCAACAAATTTTCGCTTCACTGCGAATGCCAATTAACTTTAACCTGTCACTCTGGCGTTTACAATTGATACTGAGTTTTTCCTCTGCCGATCGGCAGTTTAAATACCTGGCGACGCTGTCGGAATCTAAGCACACATACACTTGCATTATCTTCGATTGCCTTCAAAGTAAGTATTCCATACGGCGTTTTTCTCCCTTTCGTCTCCAGTTTAAGCCTTAAACTATGAAAATACCTACAGTCTAAACCTTAAACGTAACTAAAAACTAATCAAAAAATTCACCCTAAAAAAGATCCCAGATCAGCGCAAAAGTTGAGTTACGGGAGGTGAGTTGGAGACGCATGAGACTAGTTTTGAAGCGATCACTTATCCAACGGGCATATGCAGACTTATCCCTGCATCTATATGCAGACCCCTACCATCTTCAGAAACCTGTTCTGGATTCTCTACACCACTTGGATATCCGCTTTGGAACAATTACCAAACAGATGATAGGTTCATCAAAACGGATACCAGACCATGGTTGAACTTAATCCAATGGGATCGAACGGTATGAAACCAAAAAAACTAATAAAAAAGGAATATCCCTAGACTAAAATAATATGAAAAATTGATCTAAGTCGGACAAATCCTACATCTTAGTATCACTCCGTGCTCGGAGAGTAACGATATCTTGAGATAACCTACAACTTCCTCATACATGGTTTAAGATGATAAAGATGTTTTTTTTAGTTTTATAGTCGTACTTTTTTTGAAGCCACCTCCCATTAATTCGTTGTAACTTTGATTTCTGCTGTTGCTATATGATATCTGCTGTGGTGATATGATTCTGATCACCTGTGATCATCTGTGGTGAAAATTCTGACTACAACCCTTTTGCGATGCAAAGAAAATATCAATTAGAATAAATTAATTGAACGAGAAGAGAAAAATGAAAAATATTAAATATAAAGAGAAGGCAAATAGATAGCATAGTTTAGGTATCATCTGAAAAACGTGTTCACTTGTAGATATATTCCATTTTGACCATCACGAGGACGAAACGGCTCGCTTAGAAGGCTTGACTGAAATGCAGGTTGCCCAACACGGCAAAAAAAAAACTGCCAGTTTTAACTGCGCTGTTAAAGATGTCGTCCCACGAAATTATACTGCCACCTCGATCCGGAGTTGTGATGGAAGCATCCTTAAAAAACGGGAAAGGGGAAAATAGATTTAGGATTGAAGAGTATGAAGAAGCGGAAAGAGAGCAAGATAAGAGGGGATATTAGAGGACAGTTGGGTTTGGACATGAGGATGGGTGAGAGATCGCGAAGGTAACTTGACTCGAACCAGCTTACACTTGATTCCAGTCCAGGATACTTCCATGTGCCTAGTTGGCGAATTTTCGATAATTTTATAAATATTTAAGTCAGTTGAAGATGTCTTTGCGATAGAGTTATCTTCAAAATTTAATTCGAAAAGCGCCATTTTGAACAAAAACCGGAAAAACCGGGTAAAATGGGCATTTTTTGTTAGGAAAAACTGGTCTTTGAAATATGGTAGTAGGACAAAATCGGCGGCCACGTGTAAACCAATACCGTTTGTCTTCAAATATGGATATTTCGGAGCAATTAAATTGGCAGTCATGTAGATGGTGGCAATTTCACTTGATCTACCTGCCACTTCCTCCGCAAACTTCTTGCCAGATCTAACCCAACGTTTGATCTGCTGTAAATGGTTTTCGAAGCAATATGCAGAAAAGTCATCAAGCGGTCCAAACATTGCAACCTCTCCAAACACGTGTTATGATTATGAACATTGCTGGTCATGTGGTTACGACCATAATATGTGTCGAAATCCTTAACAAATCGGGAAAGGAAGTCTTTCACACGGGTCCAGAGGTGCTGGTAGTACGATGATGACAAAATCGTAACACCGCAAAAATAGAGCAGGAAGTGACTATAGCCTTGCGCATCATAAAAGTCCTTCAGAACCACAACACTTGCATAATGAAGGAAGGTCCTATATTCGGAAGCCTTCCAAAAAGCAACATACCGTACGCTTCTAAGCGTACGGTGAATTTCAGAAGGAAGCTGCACCTGTTTCAAAAAATTAGAAACAACTTCCTTTACTTCAGGGGACCACCGAGGAAATCTTTCAAAATTGCCTTCAAGAAATCCTCGGAATATTTTTCGGGTAACCCCCAAATCAATTAAATGAAGTCGTTCACCAACAGGAACGTTTTTAATTAAATCGAACTGTAGAAGGTCTTCCAGTGGCGAACGCCATGATTTATGGTGGCCCGGACATACTCTTGACCGAAATCCTGCGTCCGTACGCAGGGGAGCATCCACGGCATCGAAAATAACCTTCTTACCCTGGGTGAAGTATTCTCCAACACAAGAACACTTTAAACAGCCATGCACTCCAGTGAAGCTCGTCGTAGCTGTAAATTTAAAAAAATTCCTTGAGTGATTGATCAAATAAGTGGTTACAGGTTACATTTCATACTACTTACCTTTTATTAAAGCACGAGCTGGTGAGTCGGCGACAAAATTGCGAATGCTAAAATGCAACGTTTTATCGCCAACAATCAAGCCTGCTCGGTGAATTTCATTTGCTTCATCCACCAGCGGCCGCAAGAATTCTTCGATGCTTTCCGGTTTTGATGGTCCACTAAATGTGGCTACCGTCATAACCGGAAGCTTTGGCAACTCTACCACCTTTACAAGAATAGGCCAAAGCTGAGTTGGCCCACCCTTGTGTAGTGGCAGCCCGTCGATTGACACATCCAATGAGAAATGTGTCGCTTCAGGATTGAAGGTTTTAGAAAGAGTTAAAGGAGTAACATATTTGGTCAGGACTGATTTTAAGCCTCCGTACGAATAATCACCTCCTCTGATAGCAACAATTTCGTTCCTTAATTGGGTAGGTGTTCTAACCAAAGTCCGCGCATCTTTAGGAAGATCTAAATCCAGCTTCATCCGTAGGATGGCCAGCATCAAATTGACCGCCGAACGGGGAAGTTGGTGCCAAATCGCAAGATATCGAAGACAATCTTTCAAATCCATTGTATCGAATATATTATATACACCTTCCCAAGCAACTGCTTCATCATCTTCCTCAATGCAGTCGTCCCCGTCCGGTAAAATGTCCTCGTGAACGGCGGTTTCATACGTTTTAATCCCACGGCTTTGATTTTCTTCCACTACTTGCATTCGTTTTGACCCTGGCTCTACATGGAGCAATTCCTCTTCATCAGAAGACATATCTGTGAATGATTATGAACATGTTTAAGCATAACATTTTTTAAAGTGCGCACTATACTCGATAAAATACGGCATATTAGATCACTACATTTTAGTTAAACACACAGCATAAGGTCAGTCAAACCCGAAACCTTTTTAAATGCATGAGACTCCATAGACTGGCCTGATAAGTTTCTTAACACTTAATCAATACAAAAAAACAGAACACTTACCTATGATAGTTATATAAATTGTGCATTACACAATTCTATGACCAGCATCACACAGAATCCACAGAAGACGAAGATTGTACAGACACATCAATTAAATAGAAGACATTGTTAAAAAACATAATACAAAGTAACATTGAACACATTTCACACACAACTCACAAAACACTGTTTTCGATGTAAAAACATGTAAACTACAATTTTATTTTTCTTATTTGCACTATTCCAAAACATTGACAGGCACATAAATTGTATTTCACTGCTATCCATCATTATTTCTATCTAGAGATGTTTTACAATATATATTTTCACTTTACACTTATTTTAAACACTTATTAACACTACTTTTGCAGGATATTGCAGGATAAAGCACTTTTGTCTATCACTATTGATACCTACCATGGGAACGATTATGCATTATTTGAGGTTTTTTTATATTTACTTAGCGAGAGAAACTTTGCGAACTTAGCGAGAGAAAGACAAAAAAGCAAAGAAAAAGAATCCGTATGACGACTGATCAGCTGGCGCGCGCCGAAGAATTCGGTAAAACGCACGCATGCGCAAAACCGCTTCGAGGCGAGCGCGTTATTGCATACATGCAAACCAAATCGGCCGAACAGTGAATTCATGACCCACACATGCTCAATTTCCAGTTCGGCTAGCGTTGTGAAAGCAAGAAGCAGATAGGACATAACTTCGGTCTGCTTCTGGCTACCACAGACCTTCGTCAAATTGTCTCATGGGATGCTTCTTAACACTTTGACTGCCGCATCAGCCACTATGTGGCTGAAGGATTTTTTCGATTGGGCCACGTCAGCCACATAGTGGCTGAAACATTTCACATTGAAACAGACGAGTTACACGAGATAATTTTACTCTTTCTAAGAAAGTCAAAAAAAAGGAGTTTTTATTGTTTTTCTGTTCTTCAATTATCCATAATTATGTGATATCATAATTAGTTAATTTATTCATCGTTTATTTTGAATGAACAATGTTGAAACACTCAGCGCAAAGTTGAGGTTGATCGGGACAGCTTTAACAATATGTAAATGATCTTTTCACTGTTTTACGTGCCTTTGAGCGGTCCATATCTTGCCTATTATTGTTGTAGCACCGTTTACATGCACGTCGCATTTTTTCCCTTTAGAGTCTTGACGGATGGCTAAAACATGATGTTCCTGTTGCGGTTCTTGTTGCTTGATTTTAGTTATGTTTTTGACGGGTATTTGTAATAATTCAGAAGCAATCATCTCTCCAAATTCTCTTATTACCGATGTTTTCGTTGGTTGCATTTTTAAAAATTACTAAGGCGTTCACTACAGAGGTTCCTAATAATAGCTCAATTCTTAGCTTGCGGTACCATTTGACCCCTTTCCTCATTGTTGTGGCATAGGAGACCATTTGGACGAAAGCTTTCGATCATAGGAAACCCCGAGGTAGCGCGCATCAGTGAACCAAGGGATTTCACAGTGATGCAGGGTGATGGGTTTCACCTTACGATAGAAGCCATCAGCATCCGTAGCTTGTAAGGGACCAAAATTTGTGCCTAATTAACCAATAAGTGGTGAATTATTGTAAATTTTTAGGACTTACCAAAATTTACCCTGATCCTCCATTCATTGTGGTATTGGATATATTTATCCAAACCTTCTGAAATCCTCCTTGGAGACACTCCAAATTTTGAGTGGAGTACAAAATGGTAGTGTCGTCTGCATATAACGACAGCTGCGTATGGTTATCCATGTCGAGAGCATCCGACGTAAAACAATTGTACAGGAGTGGTCCTAGGATACTCCTCTGTGGAACGCCATCACAGTTGGCACAGGGGTCGGACGTTGTTCCCCCTACATGAACAACTGACGTACGAGAACTCAGATAGGACTGAATGGTTCTCACTAAGTACGTCGAATTCTTGTACACGAAGCTTATGCAAAGAGCCATTGTGCCAAACGTTGTCAAAAGCTTTTCGATGTCCAATAATGCTATCGCATTGGACTTTTCATCACGTTTATCGTCATTAATGACATTCAGGATATGCTGCAGCTGCTGAGCTGTAGAGTGTCCTTTTATAAAGCCAAAATGGACACCCGTCAACGTATTACAGTCGATACAGTGGGCCTCCATCCGCGTATAAACCACTCTCTCGAAAATCTTGCTTACAACAGGCAAGAGGGCGATCGGACGGTAGTTCGAGGTTAGGGAAGAATCCTTCCCTATTTTTTTTGGATTGGAACGACTTTTGCAAAATTCCATTGGATGGGGAAATACCACCCAGTTCCAGACATCTGTTGAAGATGTTGGTTAAGCAACTCATACCTCCATGGCCTCCATGCTTTAACATCACGTTAAAGATGTTGTCAGGTCCAGGAGCTTTAATTCCAGCGCTGTACTTTATAAGTGTCCGGACCTCATCCAAGAAGGCCCGGTCAGTGTCGGGAAGAAAACATTGAGCCGATGCTAGCTTACGGATGCTGTTGCTAACAACAGCATCGTGTGGACTAGCCATCGTATCGCTCACTCGATGCGAGTGAGCAAAATTCTCAGCAAGTAACTATTTTAATAACAATCGGGTTTATTTACAGTAATAAGTTACAACTAAGCCCTCTCTTACCCTTAAATTTCTTACCCGTGAAGGATTCAAGCTTAATGGGTTGTATATTCTGGAAGAATTTCTCTGTATGATGTTTTCTTCATGTTTCAATTTTGCGCAACGAATGTGAGAAAACGCTCACTACAGCATCAGTCGTAGAAGTTCCCGTGTCAGCGTACAGAGAACTCGACGATGCTGGCTGCCGCGTCTTCCGCCGCCTTTAGTGTTGACGCAGACACGAGAGAAGTCCGCTGTCCTCGCATTCGCAGCTCACGACGGTACTCATGATGGTGGTCGTTTCGGCGCTGTCTTGCAGTCTCAGCCCTTCGCGCCACTTCAGTCGGTGATGGCGGTGTCCTAGCTCGGCTGTAACGCATCAAGAGAGGTGTGCCGGGGTTGCGCAGCATGCACATCCGACGCCGCCTCTCGTTGACACGCCGCCGCCGCTTCCGTTGACGATCGACGAGGAGCTGTGTTTCTCGCTGTGAAACAGGATGCATTGCCCATATCTCGTTCAAACTTCGCTCCAATTTGACGAACTCTGCAGCATGTGAGTTACCAGTGTCGCAGCCACCGTTTTAAAAATTGTGCTTTATTTTTAACAAAACACTCCCTTCCGAAACCAAGTACCCGTGAGGGATTAGTGAGGTTTGGAAGATCCATTGGTTGTATATTATTCTAGTTGATATTAGCTGTTCTAGTTGATTTGTATTTAGGGAAACTTATCAGTCATGTCACATCGAATGATTGCCATTATGTGATTCTAGCTTATCAATTACTTTATATACTTCTCAGGCGCTACAACCGCTTATCGGTCTTGGCCTACCTCACGAGAAACCGGAGCCTCTCGCGGTCGAGCGCCGTCGTCTGCGGGCTGGGTCGTCGGGTTCCATTCTAATAAAGTGACCAGTCCACCGGAGCCTGTGCGAATCTAAGTCGCTCCACGACGGTGAAGCTTTTGTGTAGAAAATGGTCCTCGAGGTTTTCACTCCTGATTCTCAGACGGCCTTCTTTAGCGCCAGGTTGTAATTCGTGAAGTTCCATAAATTTCGTCTTGGGAAAGAGTACCTCTTGAAATAAATAATTTATATGGATCGATTCGCACTCGATGACAAACAAATCGATACGATCGTTTTACTCCCGATCCTATGGACCGCCGTATGATGAACGAGTTGTCGAATACATTCTATTTCTGAAAATCCTCAAATTATATTGAAAATGAGGATTGAGATGAAACAATGTGTCATACTTACATCCTGGTTTGCACATTTAATATTATAAGTCACGAATCTGCGTAGATCTGTACGTTGTTGTGCGTTGTTGCAGATCACCGTTTACATCATCCTAAAATATAGCTTTCCTGTTAGTATATACATTAGGCATTTGATGCACTTTCTGTATACTCCGGCTGGCACCACGTGGAGGTCGGAAAGTTGGTTGGCTAACAAAAACTAGATAAAAAGCATTAGTTATAAGCATACAACTAAAGCGACAAACTTAAACGCATAGTTAGTTCACATTAATAAGCTCCATCAGAGCAGAAAATGTGTTGGCATGTGTTCTACGAAAAGCATGCTCCGCTATGTTTTGATTTAAATTTGTTGCTCTGTTGGTACCCTTTTGAAATTTTTGAGCCACCACCAAAGTTTTTCTACATTTTGAGTATGAATAAGTGAATCAGAAGGATTCACGAAGTTAGTTGAGTGGTTAAAAGCGACATGTTCGTATCCATACTGTTCCAGATGATTGTAACCACGCCAACAATCGGTTACAATTTTGGAGCCGATACGAACATGTTCGTTGATTATGCGGGTTAAAATTTCGGTATTTCTGCGTTCTACGAGCACCAGAAATATCTCCTTTGTTTCCCGACAAATGCCTCCCACCAACCACTCTTTGGGGAAGGCATTCATGCGGCCCCGGTTGTACTTACGTGTCGAGATTTTGGTCTCGACTATCTCAACTGTCAGACCTGGTCCTCCAATCGGTGAATCATTGTTAATCTCCATCAGCAACTGCATCCGTATTTCGCCGAAGTGCTTCAGCACTGTGCGAGGGTTCACTTTAGCTTCTTTTGCTGCAGTTTTAGCCCCAATTCCGATTCTCCACATGTAGAGCAAGATCATTATCTGTTTCAGGGAGTAACGGGTGCCTTCGAAAAATGACTGTGAACGCACGGATCTTTCGGCGTTCTGGCAACCACGTTTCCCACACACCCACTTGCATCTGCAAAATAAATTTACAAGATGTACACACGTAATTTATTTCTTTGTTTAGTACTATGTACGTACTAAAGTTACACTAATAATTATTCTGCCTACCTAGTTTACTTACCTGTCTCCATTCCGAATTTCTGTTCTAAGGAGCATCGCTCCTTGGCACCGACTGTAGGTTTGGCTGCTCTGCAGGATGCTTTTGTCCATCAACCAAAAAGGGAGTTGACGGGATCGTGGACGGGAAGTGGCTAAAGACTGTGGCAAAGGACTCACTTTCCATTATTACGTGATCACTTGTGAACTTGATGGTGGATCTACTCTACTATCGCCGCTTTTAGGGTGCTGGTACAAACTGGATGCTGCAAGCACCGTCCCAGCTCACTGTCTTCCACACCAATATTAGACAGGTCAATGATCTTCCGGTCAAATCGGTTGTTCCTCGCTATCGATAATGAATGAAGAGGGAAAGCAGCTGAAATCCGAGACAGAGTTAGTGTCTCTCAGCTCTTTGGCTTTCCCTGGGTGATCACCTAAGACTTCAGGTCCAAAGCTGAAATGACAGCTTCAAAGGTGGTCTTAATTCGACATACTTGATTGCCTCTAGATTCGTTAAGCCATACTTGATTGCCCCTAGATTATTACGCCGTAGATTAATCAGGGTCAACAAGAAGCTCACAAGGTTGTTGGGTCCCTTGGGGCCTGTGACCGAGATTGACCTGTCAGAGCCAAGCTCGATGATAGTTCCTTCCCGTATCTTGCTCTGTCGGATTGCCAGAATCTTCCTAAGCTTGTCTGGATTGAAACCCTTAATCAGTGGCTTCTGATGCTGGTGCTGGGCTCTCAGGACACTCTTCTACCTTTTCTGATCTTTTAACAATCTTCTTCTTCTGCTTCCCAAACTTTGGCTTGTTTGTTTTGATTCCTCTTTTAGAGTTAATTCGCTCAAGCAAGATCTGATCAATGCAGGCAATCTGCTCCTTAGTCTGTCTAGATTTTAGATCCCAGTGCAGGAATCCTGGATAAAGAATTTTTTTCTTTAACCACACTCGCGGAGCAAATACAGTATCTCGAAGTTTTCTGCTCTTGGTTTAAATACAAGAGATGAATCTTCACCTATCCAGAATGAGGTTGAGATTGAGCGTTAACCAGTGATCTTAATTGCTTCTTTTAAATTTGTATCCCGTTAATGTGGCGACTAACGACTCCTTGTCGCAGCCACCAGGAGCGACCCATCTGGTGCGGTTAGATGCTCCGTCCGAACACGTTCGAATCGGAGGCACTCGAAGAGGACGTGCTCAACCGTCTCCGCCGCCAGACATTGCGGGTAGTCAGGGGAAGAGGTGTATTGCATTCCGCAAAGATACTCTCGGAAAAATCCATGTCCCGAAAGCACTTGCGACAACGCGAAAGTCACCTCTGCGTACTTTCTGTCCTGCCAGGGTGCTACACTTTCCAACAATCGCCGTTGCGCTAGTTTCGGCCCACCGTGATTCTGCATCAGTGCGGTGACTGCCTTTGCAACACGGAGTGCCTTATTCGACAAAGCCTCGACGTGCTGTTTATAGCTCAATGATCCTCGAGTGTAACGCCAAGGTAGCGGATTATCCTCGATAACTCCACGATGGTTCCGCAAATGTTCATTGGTATGCGCGGATGTCCTTGACGGAGACTGCTGATCATGACCGTCTCGGATTTCGCAGCGGAGATGGTGCTGCTCAGCAAGTAGCCTTTTCCTCAGGGGTGAAGCTTCTATTAGGTGGAATAGACCTAGGCCTATTGTTTAAAACTTAAGTAACTCGCCAAAAAGGCTAGAGTTTTTGGGCATGTAGCAGATCTCCTTAGAGAACTATTCGTTGCCCGCATGCTTCAAACGGACCTTAACTACCATGCTAAGTTTCCTATAAACCTGGTAAAAAGCCCTACCTGCGGTACGCTGGAAACGACGCCTCATAGAGTTCCTTGACTTTAGGAAGCGTAACGTTTCCAGAACTATCTTGACTAACTTGGCATTTGTTGCTATCAGAGGAACGGCCCTATCTTGCGCCACCCTAACGCTTCTTAAAAAGTTAGTCAACGCTGCATCGATATCGTCTATGGAGCAGAGGGGCACACGCGTATCCAGGGAGCTATCGACGGCCCGTTCGAACTTCATCCAGTTCGCCGCCCTATAGTCCCTCCGCTTCCTCCTGGCTTGCGTTCCATATGTCTAACGTGGAGTAACCCTTTCGCATGTAGAAGATCGGTTGGAACGGGAACAGCACCGAATAGAAGCCTGCTTGCGCATCTTCAAACAGTACCTTCCCGTTCTTGTAGACTGCTGTGTTGCCCTAGGTGTGGTGTCTCGCGTTCAGGTCCCCGGCGATGATGAATCCTCCTGGGGAGCGCGTCAGTTTCCGGAGGTCTGCTTTCAGCGGCTCGATGGATCCATCAGTTTTGCAGGCCTGCCCGGGACAGTAGACAGCATAGAAGTGGGAGCTGTCCTGGGAGGACGTTAACTCAACTCCGGCAGCTTCCATCATGTCTGTTGCTAGAAGACAAAGAATGCGGAAATGAATGTCCCGACGGACAGCGATGGCAACGCCACCCTTAGTACTTCCCTCTCGGTCGAGGCGGACCACACGGCGTGATCCGGTAAGCTGAAGGCACGATCCGCTAGATGCTTACCGCCGCACTTTGTGCACCGGGCGGCCATGTTGCACATCTTTGCACCATGGCAAAAATTGAGGCAGTTGCTACACTGCGTGCAATCGCCTCGTCTGGGGGAGTATTTCTTTTACCAGACACGGGTAGTATAGTTCAAGTGCGTGATCCCACGCTCTTTTTTTTTTTTTTTTTTTTGTTACAAAGTCGGTTTATTGATATAATATATACATAATTTAAACCTTCGCGTTCCGAGAAGCTGTTTCCCCGCGAGGGATATGCTTCTCGGATTTATAGTTCTGTTTGAAATCACAATGTAAACTCATTTCTCATTCGCTTCATTTTCTTTCAATAATGTTCCCCCTTTCTGCAGATTACGCCACGGCGTAACCAGCAACTTTCAACGTCCGGAGAACTCTGCAGCGCTTGCCGCTGCCTCCTCCGCAGATGTCATCATTTCTCCAGTGCCGTCCAGTGACTGCTGCCGCTGGGCCCGGACCTCGCGACGATACGCGCGTTGCCGCTCGTTCCGTCGTTGTCTCGCTAATTCCGCCCTCCGTGCCACGGTGGACGGCGAAGGCGGCGTCATCGCTCTGCTGTAACGCACCAGCAGAGGAGAGCCGGGATTGCGGACCATCCGCATCCTTCGCCGCCTTTCGTTGTCCCGACGCTGCCGCTCGCGACGCCGATCCTGCAGAATCTGCGCCTCTCGCTGCGACACCGGGTGCACTGTCCGGAGCTCGTTCAAAACCAGTCGTCTGGCACGTTGCTGAGCGTTGCGTCGCTCACGCCGCCGTTCGACCAGTTCCTCGTGCGCTGTTCGGGAGTCATCAAGTGCCGCATTCCGCTCCGCCAGGCTGGACCGCTGCCAGGTCTCCCGCAGCTCCTCCGTGATGAGGCTGCAGGCTTCGCAGACGCTGCTCCAGTTTGACGGGCTCTGCAACATGTGACCCACCAGGGTCTCCGCTTCCAAGGGTTCTCCGTCAAGAGTTGATCCCACGCTCTTGTTTCAGTGTTGTGGTGCCCTTCGAGAGGGACACCATAAACACCTTGGAGGAGACCTTATCCGGTGCTCCTACACTCAGCTCGCGGACCGCGGTGGGCGCGAGCCTCTGCTCTTTTTTTTTTGTAATATAATCGGGTTTATTAACATATAACATAAATCCATAAATCCATCATAAATAAATCCTTCACTATCCAAGAAGCTCGTTCCCCGCGACTAATTATTGCTTCAAGGTAAATTCTATTTGAAAAAAACGCAAGTCATCACAAAATAAATTCGAAAGGGGCTGTATGCTCCGGCGCACTCTCTTTTTTTCCATTAAGTTTCTTTTCAGAGCGTTCTCTTCTTTCTTTCTTTGCCTTCACCAGACGCCATTGTCAGCGCCCGGTGAATTCCGCTGCGCTAGCCGCCGCTTGTTGGGATGCCGTCAGCGATGCTGGGGACCCGTGTGCCAACCGACGAGCCTGCAGCTGTCTGCGGTACGCTCGTTGCCGCTCATTCCGCCGTTGCCTAGCTGCTTCCGCTCGCCGTGCCACGGTGGACGGCGAAGGCGGCGTCATCGCTCTGCTGAAACGCACCAGCAGAGGAGAGCCGGGATTGCGGACCATCCACATCCTTCGCCGCCTCTCGTTGTCCCGACGCTGCCGCTCGCGACGCCGATCCTGCAGAATCTGCGCCTCCCGTTGGGACACCGGGTGCACCGTCCGGAGCTCGTTCAGAACCAGTCGTCTCGCACGTTGCTGAGCGTTGCGCCGCTCACGCCGCCGTTCGACCAGTTCCTCATCAGCAGTCTGGGAGTCAACTGATGCCGCATTACGATACGTCAAACTGAACCGCTGCCAGGTCTCCCGCAACTCCTCCGTGATGATCCGTGAGGCTGCAGGCTTCGCAGACGCTGCTCCAGTTCGACGGGCTTTGCAGCATGTGACCCACCAGGGTCTCAGCTTCCAGGGGTTCTCCGTCTGCCGCCGTTAGGTGTAGCGCTCGTACGTGTTCAAAACGAGGACACTCAAAGAGGACGTGACCGATCGTCTCCTTCACCGCCAGACACTGGGGGCAGTCAGGGGACAAAGTGAACTGCATTGCGCTGAGGTACTCCCGGAAATATACGTGTCCCGAGAGCACTTGCGCCAACGCAAACGTCACTTGTCCATGTTTCCTTTCCTGCCAGGGCGCTATCTGCGGCAACACCCTGTGTGTCCAGCGGATGAAACGGCTGGCCGATCGGTGATGATGGTCCTCGCCGTCGTCGCCCTCCTGGTGTTCCTCGGTAGCGGATGGTCCTCGACGACTCGACGATTGTGCCGCAGATGTCGACCGCTATACGCGGGTGTCCCTGACGGAGGTTACTGATCATTACCATCTCCGTTTTACCGGCGGAGAGTATGAGGTGATGTCGCTCCATCCACTGGTTAACGATCAGTACAGCCTTCAAGGCCTCTGCAGCGACCTCTCTGGGAGTGCAACCAGGAGCCGTCAGGACGATGTCGTCCGCGTACCCGATGATCTCGACGCCCGGTGGCAGCTCCAACGCCAATACGCCGTCGTATAACACGTTCCAAAGGGTCGGTCCAAGGATCGACCCCTGCGGTACTCCTGCGGAAACGTCGCGGGCAACGATGCCCTTACTTGTCTCGTACCACAGCACGCGGCCGGTGAAATAGCTCCGAAGGAGCCTCTGCAGCGGCTGCGGCACCAGCCTCAAGTTAAGACATTGGCCAATCGCCGCCCAACTAGTGCTGTTGAAGGCGTTAGCCACGTCCAAAGCGTCCGAAGGACATGGCTCGTTGACCTCGAGCCACCACCTCCTGAAAGGCTTGCACTGTCGATCTCCCCCTACGGAAACCGTACTGTGCGGGGGAGAGACGGGGAGCGTTGGCCTGCTCCAAGTGCTCGTTGAGCCGATTCAGGACTATGCGCTCAAACACTTTAGCGGCAGTGTCGAGCATGCATAGGGGCCTATATGATGACGGCAGGCCCGGTGGTTTGCCCGGTTTCGCCAGCAGCACCAACCGTTGGCGCTTCCACTGCGCCGGGAACTCAGCTCTGTCGAGAAGGTCCTGGTAGATGCGACAAAACGTTGCTGGACTTGTTCTTATGGCCACCGTTAATGCACCATTAGGAATGCCATCGATGCCCGGGGCCTTCCGCGGGTTTAACGATGCGGCAATGGCCCGCAGCTCTTCCTCGGAAACGGGGCGGACTGACGACGCAGCCGTCGGTGATGGCTCCGGCCACTCCATCACGGGGTGTTCAGCTCCGCCACGATGGTACCAAGCACTTGAGGGTTCCGCTCCGGCGGTGTTCGACTTCCTCTCAGGCGAGTCATCACGACTCTGTAGCCGGCTCCGAAGATGTTTGACTCGGCCTCACTTATGAGGTCCTGAAAGCAGCGATGCTTGCTTGCTTGCTCGGATCTCCGCTTCGAACTGGCGCTCAACGACGCGCGCCATGTTCATACGGCAAGCGCACTGCTCCGGATCCCTTGCGTGCTGCACGGCTTCCCTGGCTCGTCGACAGGCAATCCTCAACTCAGCCAACTGAGGGTTCCACCAGAAGGCCGAGCGGTTGCCTCCCAGGCCTGATTGCTGTCTCGGCATAGTAGCGTTGCAGGCTTCCCGCAGAAGCTTCATGAGACTTTTGACATCCTTCGCCGTATCATCGAGCCGGAGATCGACCAATAGTTCAGCGAAGATGTTCGGGCTGAACCTGGTGATCATCCACCTCATGATGTTCCGCGATCTGTCTCGGCATGCTGTTGTCGCGCTCCGTGCCTGGTGTTCGCTTCAGCGACAGTGAAGCATACCGCTCGACGATCATTTAGAGTCGGCCGGTTGCTGACCGCCCAATCGCCCAGACCGGCGATGGCATGGCTGGCGAAAGATACGTCGACAATGCTCTCGCTGGCAACCCCGTTCCCTACGAAGGTGGGTGTGTTGTCGCGATTGAGCACCTTCAAGCCGAGCCATTCGCAGGTCAGCAGCAGCTATTCGCCCTTAAGGGACGAGCGAAGGTTGCCCCACTCTTCGTGGCTGGCGTTAAAATCTCCAGCGAGAACGATAAATTTCTTACCCGCGAGGGATGCAAGCTTAATGGGGGGTATATTTTGGAAGAATTTCGCTGTATGATGTTTTCTTCATGTTTCAATTTTGCGCAACGAATGTGAGAAAACGCTCACTACAGCATCAGTCGTAGACGTTCCCGAGTCAGTGTACAGAGAACTCCAAGATGCTGGCTGCCGCCTCTTCCGCCGCCTTTAGTGTTGACGCAGACACGAGAGAAGCCCGCTGTTCACGCATTCGTCGTTTCGGCGCTGTCTTGCAGTTTCAGCCCTTCGTGCCACTTCAGTCGGTGATGGCGGTGTCCTAACTCGGCTTTAACGCATCAAGAGAGGTGTGCCGGGGTTGCGCAGCATGCACATCCGACGCCGCCGCCGCTCCCGTTGACGATCGACGAGGAGCTGTGTTTCCCGCTGCGAAACAGCACTGTCCTCATCATCGGCTCCATTTTGACGGGCTCTGCAGCATGTGAGCTACCAGTGTCGCAGCCACCGTTTTAAAAATTGTGCTTTATTTTTAACAAAACACTCCCTTCCGAAACCAAGTACCCGTGAGGGATTAGTGAGGTTTTGAAGATCCATTGGTTGTATATTATTCTAGTTGATATTAGCTGTTCTAGTTGATTTGTATTTAGGGAAACTTATCAGTCATGTCACATCGAATGATTGTCATTATGTGATTCTAGCTAAACAATTACTTTATATACTTCTCAGGCGCTACAACCGCTTATCGGTCTTGGCCTACCTCAAGAGAAACCGGAGCCTCTCGCGGTCGAGCGCCGTCGTCTGCGGGCTGGGTCGTCGGGTTCCATTCTAATAAAGTGACCAGTCCACCGGAGCCTGTGCGAGTCTAAGTCGCTCCACGACGGTGAAGCTTTTGTGTAGAAAATGGTCTCCGAGGTTTTCACTCCTTTGGATGTAATTCGTGAAGTTCCATAAATTTCGTCTTGTGAAAGAGTACCTCCTGAAATAAATAGTTTATATGGATCGATTCGCATTCGGTGACAAACAAATGGATACGATCGTTTTACTCCCGATCCTATGGACCGCCATATGATGAACGAGTTATCGAATACATTTTATTTCTTAAAATCCTCAAATTATATTGAAAATGAGGATTGTAATGAAATAATGTGTCATACTTACATCCTGGTTTGCACATTTGATATTATAAGGCACGAATCTGCTGCGTAGACCTGTACGTTGTTGTGCGTTGTTGCAGATCACCGTTTACATCATCCTAAAATATAGCTTTCCTGTTAGTATATACATTAGGCATTTGATGCACTTTCCGTTTACTCCGGCTGGCACCACGTGGAGGTCGGAAAGTGTTAGCCAACCAAAAACTAGATAAAAAGCATTAGTTATAAGCATACAACTAAAGCGACAAACTTAAACGCATAGTTAGTTCACATTAATAAGCTCCATCAGAGCAGAAAATGTGTTGGCATGTGTTCTACGAAAAGCATGCTCCGCTATGTATTGATTTAAATTTGTTGCTCTGTTGGTACCCTTTTGAAATTTTTGAGCCACCACCAAAGTTTTTCTACATTTTGAGTATGAATAAGTGAATCAGAAGGATTCACGAAGTTAGCTGAGTGGTTAACAGCGACATGTTCGTATCCATACTGTTCCAGATGATTGTAACCACGCCAACAATCGGTTAAATTTTTGGAGCCGATACGAACATGTTCGTTGATTATGCCGGTTAAAACTTCGGTATTTCTGCGTTCTACGAGCACCAGAAATATCTCCTTTGTTTCTCGACAAATGCCTCCCACTAACCACTCTTTGGGGAGGCATTCATGCGGCCCCGATTGTACTTACGTGTCGAGATTTTGGCCTCGTCTATCTCGACTGTCAGACCAGGTCCTCCAATCGGTGAATCGTTGTTAATTTCCATCAGCAACTCCATCCGAATTTCGCCGAAGTGCTTCAACACTGTACGGGAGTTCACTTTTGCTTCTTTTGCTGCAGTTTTAGCCCCAATTCCGATTCTCCACATGTAGAGCAAAATCATTCCCTGTTTCAGGGAGTAGCGGGTGTCTTCGAAAAATGATTGTAATCGCACGGATTTTTTCAGCGATCTGGCAACCACGTTTTCACCAAAACCAGTTGCATCTATAAAATAACTTTTTAAGTTACAACATATACATACGTAACCTGTTTCTTTGTTCAGTAGTGTGTACGTACTAAAGTTACACTAATAATTATTCTGCCTACCAAGTTTACTTACCTGTCTCCGTTCCGGATTTCTGTTCTAAGGAGCATCGCTCCTTGGCACCGACTGTAGGTTTGGCTGCTCTGCAGGATGCTTTTGTCCATCAACCAAAAAGGGAGTTGACGGGATCCGTAAAGTGGCTAAGGAGTGTAACAAAGGACTCACTTTCTATTATTTCGTGATCATTTGTGAACTTGAGGATGAATTTGTTATTTTTAGTTGGGATAATAGCTAATCGAGATTTGCTAGACGTAGTGAACAGCCTGGTATTCGACTTCGGCTCTACAACGGCACAACATCCGGACCCCCAATACATCCGCGATGCGATTGAACTGATTTATTTGTAAAAAACACTTTGCTAAACCATAAATTATGGGTAAAGTTTATATTTCCAAGAACTGCCCTTTTCATCATGGAATATATATATATATATATATATATATATATATATATATATATATATATATATATATATATATATATATATATATATATATATATATATATATATATATATATATATATATACACATACATACATACATACTACTCTTGAGTTTGCGGTGGATTGCGAATTGATGCTTGTTATTATGACTTTGTGCCCACTGTTTCCAATGTGGAGGTCTATAACTTCTTTAATTGTGTCTAACACTTTGCTACTGGGTATTATGGTTGGCAGTATTTTTTTGTGTGTCTGCGTTTATGTATGTTATTTCTTTGTTATTCAGAATGATCATGTTCGAGTAATTGATCAGTTTTAGCAAGGTGTTGCCCCGTGCATCTTCGAAGTGATTTCCCCGTGCCTCGTGGTGGGCGTTGAAGTCCCCCGCAATGATCGTAGATTTCTGATGGTTTGTGAGTCTTAATATTTTTTTTACCATATTGGCTACTTTGATGCCGGTGACTTGTATGTGTTTATTGTTTAGTGAGGTATTAAGTTGTTCGTATCGGTACTTTTTTTTACTGAAGATGGAACTACCTTCATATCCATCTTCTCTGCATTGTGAAATACTGTTGTAGTTTTTCAATGCTGGGTGTGGAGTGGTGGTAGGTTTTATCCAGGTTTTCTGGAGGCATATTGCATCAACGTCTGTCTGCACAGTTATTCTTTTTAGTTCATCAATGTTGTTGTTCAAGCCTTGAATATTGTTTTGGAGAATTTTAAATTTGTTAGTGCCCATTTTATCGCTATTCGATTGCGTGTTGCTATTTCGCTTGTATGGTTTTTAGTTACTGTGATACATGGTAAGTTTGTGTATGCGTGCGGTTTCTTAGTGTGGTGCATGATCGATCGTAGGCGATATTAGATGATCGTCGTACGGGATCACTTCTTCGTTATTAAATGACGGGATTTCAAATTCTGATCAAATTGGTCTTTCTATTTGTTTTGTGTTTAAGTTATTTGCTTTTTGGTTCGGCGTTTCTTTGTTTGTTAGGGTCTTTTCCATGGGTTGTTCAGTGATCATATTTTTTTGGTTTTTTTTCTGTGTTGTTTAATGGGTTTTGTTGTATTTGTGATATTCTGTTTTGTAAGGTTTCAGCGAACGATTTCTTTATATAGCTTCTAGGGACCATGGACGCCTGAGCTCTTCTTTTTTCACGAGCCTCTCTTAAAGTGATTCTTTCGATGGTTTGGATTTTTTAATTTCCACCTCATCTAGGTAGACGGGACAGTTTCTATCTAGGGTACTTTGACCTTCCCCACATTCAAGACTTTTTGGTTCCGCTTGGCAATTTTCGTGGTAGGGGCTTGAGCAATTAGCACATTTTTTATGGCTCTTGCAGAATTTTTGTGTGTGTCCCAACCTGAGGCAGTTCATGCATCTCATGGGTTTCGGAACATACAATTCAACTTTTAGATCGTAGTAGTAGCCAAAATTTACACTGTGAGGGGTGTTAATGGTATCAAATGTAAGGATGGCTGTGCGGGTATTTACCCAATTTCCATCCTTGTCTTTCCTCTTCATAATATCCACATCTTTTACTTTTTGATCGGCTAGACTTGTGATTATATCATCTTTGGTGGTGAAAGGGATGACATCACATCGGATCACACCTTTCGATGTGTTTAGCGTCCCGTGCTTATATACTTTAGTATCAATCCTGTTGGTAGTATTTAAATCAATTTTGGTCAATCTATCGGCTTGCTTTTTGTTTCGTACCAGTACTAGCAATTTTTCGTCTTTTAGTAAGGTTACTTTTTTTGGTTGTTCATTTATAGCGACCTCGATAGCCTTTTGGACTACAAAGGGGTTAGCTGTCCTTAGTGGCCTTTCGGGAGTAGTTCCTTCAACTACCATAAAGATTTCTTCCTCTGCGAAAAATTCGTTAAGTAGAATTCTCTCTCCTCTTAACCTCTTTTTTTTTGTTTTCTAGTAGGGCTCTGGCTTAATGGCTCATAGTACGAGCCAAAAGCCGATCCACCTTCGGGGTCCTCGACCCCCGTCTTACTTTTGGTGCGTTCTTGTCTTGGTTCGGTTGTCTTTGTCAACGGTTTTTATAACACGTGGATTAGTCAGGTCACTGCCTTTAGCTGAGGTGTATTAGTGCACTGTTGTCATTAAGGGGTTAGTCGTGTCAGATGTCTGTACTCTTCGAGTGATACACTGTGACTGATGGCATATACACTCTGACAACGGAAAAAACTTCGAAGGCGCAGCGCAGTAGCTTAATGCACTTTTTAGCATGTTCCACGATGAACAACAAAACAAAATTATTGGCACAGACTGTGCTAGCAAAGGCATCACCAGGCACTTCGCTCCTCTCAAGGCTCCACACTTCGGCGGATTGTGGGAGGCAGCTCGAGACTGCCATATGAAGGATATTGCACTATCCTTCATCAAATAGAGGCTGCCACGATTTCACGTCCGCTGTTGCCCATGTCTGACGACCCAAATGATTTGGCCGCGCTTACGCCCTCCCATTTACGCATCGGTTCCTCAATGCACGCAGTTCCTGTTCCGGACTATACTGGGTTGAAAACATACACGCTCGACGATCTTCAGCGGTGGCAGCTAGTGGTGCAACGCTTCTGGAAGCATTGGGCTACGGAATACTTACAGGAAATGCAGAGAGCCACCATGAGTTACCAACCAACCAGCGATACCCGGTAGATTGGTAATCCTTCTCGATGAATCTTTACCAGCCACACAATGGCCCCTCGCACGTATCGTCGAGATTCATCCGGGAGACGATCATCTCACAAGAGTAGTAAAACTGAAAACAGCATCATTCTGCGTCCAATTTGTAAAATTTGTATACTACCTTTGGCCGCTGAATGACCAACCATGTGCTCAACCACGCGTCAATTGTTTTCGTTATGATATTCGATACTTCGTTATGTATACGCCATCATTTAGTTAGTGCCAGAGGCCCTCAAATTACGGTGCTCAAGCACTCACAATGCACCAAGGGCTATAAATACCACTAGCGAACAATAAATCGCTCTCCTCTTCTAAAAAATCCAAAAACGACACGGGTAAATAACCCAACTACATCCGAAATCCATAAGTTTGTACATCTACTTAGCATGTCTACCAATTCTCAGTTATTTTCAAAAAAATTTTACTAATTGTCACGAAGAAGCGAAGTCAATTCAAACATCAGGAAGTCCGCAAAAGGTGAAAGTGTTGCGCACCGCAGATTTTGAAGCAATATTTTTAAAAATCCTGCTATTGTAACCCTTAATGCAATAAACATACACAGTACATAGTATAACAGTAAATACATTTTTTTGATCTCGGGAGTGAGTGCAGCGAGCAGCGCGCTTCGGTTTTGCTCTCTCTCTCTCTCTCTCTCTCTCTCTCTCTCTCTCTCTAAAATGGAAAGCAGATCAAATGAAAGAAAAACTACTAGGGGACAAAGAAATAGTAATCTTCTCAGCATGTGGTTATCCCATCTTCAGAAAGTTTTATGAACGATTCTGCTCAACGTTGCATTAGTTTTGCAAAACAGCGACGGGGTTGTGGTTGACTTTATTTTAAGATTTATTACAAGACGCGTACAATACTTTTTACTGCTTTTATAACAATATATTTAGTAGATGCTTGTGCATTTTCGTATATATTGACATGTTAGTGTGTTCGAGTGATAAAGAATGAATAAGAGTATGAATGCGTGTTCTGCAAAGGAACTAAATTCGAAATCTGGTTATTTTTGTTTTTTTTTATTCCACGTACCTACTCGACACGTCCCCGTCGTGCAGAACGGTAACATTTCTTTCTTTATTTCAATGTAAAGAATAAGATGGCCAAGTTGAGAGGGTTCATACTGAAAAGCTATTCATAACTTATTTAATTTCTGCTAATTCGTGCTTTGCGAAATTCAATAACAAAATTTGAATAACTCAACTAGAATCATATTAAGAGTAAATTTAAAGTGGATATATACGATAAGAGGTATAATAGATACAGTATAAGTGAAGTCAACCCGAATGATCAGAGCCACCGGTTGGTTAGTTGGTGTACCAATCAAAAAAAAATGTTTGAAGCATTTGTTGCGATATATAGCCCATTTGACATAAAACATGTCCATTAAAAGAATTTGAAAAAATAAAGATTTGTAAAATATCTTGTTGCTGAGATATAAAACAACAAAGTCAAAAAAGTTGTTTAAAATGCTTCAAAAACGACGTTCTTATAGTACATCTTTCAATACCGAGAACATCGTTATTTTTTTGTCATACAAATTTGTTTCATATATCATTTTAAAGGATTTTAGATATTCTTTCTTATGAATTAGTTAAAACATGTTTATAATGAATCTAAATATAAGATTTTTAGCAAAATATGTCAATAAAATGGAAAAAATTAGCTGTTTTAACTTTGGTAAAGAATAAAAAAAATGATTAAAAAGTCGTATTTCCAGATAAAATATATGTTAATCCTTAGGTATTAAACTGTTCATTTTTGATGGTTTCCTATCCAGCCAGATCCAGTCGCGCTTACCTCAAGTTTTTTTTCGATACTAGAATTGGGGTGCAGGCGCCTAATGGGTATCTAACATGAGCAATTAACATGCTATCAATATAAGTTATGATAACCTTAGCGTCAAAAATAGGTACCATATCTCGATGAACCTATTTGTATCCTAAAACGTTACCGATGTTTCAAACATAGAAACAAAACAACACCCAGGAAAATAAGCGGTTTTTTCGGGGTAGCTGAAGCTTTAGTTTCTGCTCGTAAAAGTTCAAAGAAACACCACAAAAAAGGGGGGCAAAATACAAATGAAGACCGAAATATCCGCAATTCGACAAACATGTTTCTTTGAACAAAATACGCGCCGAAAAACAGCTAGCCTCGTTAAGCTGCGACAAGAATATTGATGCAATTACGAAAGAAATCCAAAGCATCTACCGCAAAAATAGTCACGTCACAACCCGCATCCCCAAAAGCTGGTGGACAGTAGAGCTTCATCAAGCTTGGGAAAAAAAATAAATCCAGGACCAGCTTCAACAGAAACCGCACACTTAACACCCACATGGAATTTCTAAAAGACCTAGCAAAATTTAGATACATTAAAAAAATAGAAAAAAGAAAAAGGTTTGAAGCTTGGCTAGAAACTATCGACGCAGACGCATCTACAGCTCAACTATGGAATATCATAAGAAAATACCATGGTAAAAACTACTCTGTCCCACAGAATAACATCGTGCACAACAATAATCAAACAGCAAAACTTTTCCTGAAAACAAACTTTCCTTCGCCTCAGAAACGTAATCATATAGTTAAGGATATCTTTATATCGGATAAAGAAATCCTAAATGCTGAGAAATGGCACAGCATCCTAAGTACAAAGAAAAATACAGCACCAGGCGCAGACAACATCTCCTATAAGGCACTAAGCCTCTTAGACCATGAGCACACACAGGCCATTATAAATGAAATCAATGAAATGTACAGGATGGGTAAAGTCCCTGGTAAGCTAAAAAGAATCAAAGTTGTTGCTATCAAAAAAATAGGCAAGGACCCAAAACAAGCAGAAAACTATAGACCAATCGCTCTGCTACCCACAATAACAAAAATAACTAATACGGCAATTCTACATAACATCAACTATCAGATACAAAAATTTAATTTCATTCCGGATACCAGTTTTGGCTTTCGCAAGAACCGCACAACCCAGACCATAATAGAGCTCATTACAACCACCGCTTCCACAAACAGACGGAACTCTCACAGTGGACTTCAATGAACAAGTAAATTCTAATCTGCACCCAAACATCAATACATATATTCCGGGTATAGCCAGAAAAAAGGAAGATCTCAGCCTATCACAATTAAAACAACTAACATTACAGGCAATAGAAAGTTACTCATCAGTTACAAATATCTATACTGATGGGAGCAAGAACTCAAATGGATGTGGAATTGGCATACACATAAGAAGTAACAACAAGATAACCCACAACATAGCACACAAATTAAAAACCCCAGTATCCATATGCACCACGGAACTATATGCAATAAAAGAGGAGCTAGAAATAGCAGATAAAGAAGGACTGAAGCATCCCACTGTATTCACGGACAGCAAATCAGCGTGCATAGTCTTAAAAAAAGCAACTAAGGAACTAGTAATTGATGAACTCATTGCTGCTATCCTAAACAGCTGTGATAGAACTTATGCCCGAATCCAATGGATCCCGAGCCATGTAGGTGTAGAAGGGAATGAGTCGGCAGATGAACTCGCAAATAAAGGTACTTCCTGTGATACTAGCATTAACAATAAAATACGTTTAGCTGATGCTATCTGTGAGTTAAAAACCAAAGTGTATGCAGAGGCGGATAAATGGTATACAGACTTGTGTCTCACCAAAGGCAAAAAGTTCCAAAAACTTCAACCGCACCTAATGAAAAAAATGTGGCACACAAACTTAAACATTGATACTAAGGACAAGAAAATACTAAACCGATTAATCTCCGGGCACGATCTTAGCAACTACTGGCTGCATAAAATGAAATTATCAGATTCCGGAACCTGTGATGCCTGCAATGTCCCGGACACTGCAAGACACAAAGTGTTCTACTGTAAAAAACTGAGATTGGAAAGGAGAATTAACACCTATATAAATGAAAAATCCTTTGAATCCGCTTGGAAAAAGAGGGATAGCAAAAAGCTGAAATCTTTAACAAATTTTATTAGAGACAACAAAATCAAATTTTAAATCTATATTTGGACACTGTCATTTTGCGTTTTCACTGATGTTTCACTTGAGTTAAAGGATGTTGAGTTTAGAAATTTACTAAGGTGACAATATGAAATTGAAAGTTAGTTAAAATTAAAAGTAAACATACATAATAGCAATTTTTAGCTTTCTTTAGAATAAAGTCAAGCTGTTAACTCAAACAAAGATGCGTTGAAAAAAATATCATCTATAAGACCTGCTGGTGTACAACATTCGTTGTTTTACCTTCAGGAGCTAAAATTAACAAATTTTTTGGGGAACCAACCCTTGAGCAAGCCACATAAAATTGTCCATGCGAAAAGCAAGGCGAACGGAGATCCACTCCACAAAACGCAATCGATTGTCCCTGAGACTTGTTGATAGTCATTGAAAATGCAAGTCTCACTGGGAATTGCAATCTTTTAAACTGAAAGGGCAAATCAGTTGGTATAAGAGGAATGCGAGGAATAAATACAGTTTCGCCTTCTCCTTTTCCAGTAAGAATGATTGCTTCAATTATGTTGGATCTCAATTTCACAACGCAAAGTCTTGTACCGTTGCAAAGTTTTGGCGGCAAAAGATTTCGCAACAATATAATTGGACAACCTTCTTTAAGCATCAAGCGATGAGGAGGTAAACCTACAGGATCTAATGAGTTTAGAAATTCTGTAGCAAAATGTATGGCTTCAGTCATATCAATAATGGTATCAATAGATCCGTACTCTGTTACTGGTCCTGGAAATTTATTGAGTACTTCAATAGTGATTCCATGAACGTCATCGTTTTTAGGAGCGAGAATGGCTCTCTCCTTCAACCTACCCCTTCCCGAAAGTTAGTCGTAAATCGGGGTAAATGGCATTTATTAATGCTTCTACCGAAAGCACTAAGTTACAAAACTGTGATGACAAAGCAATTAAACCGAAGGAATCTTTGAATAATTTTCCCTCTTCGATTTCTAAAAGTTTTTTTAGCAAAATTATGGTTCCCCAACCCACTCATTTGGACTCTCATATTTTGCCTCAAAGTAATATGTTTAACATGAGCCCAAATCGACGATTTTTTCAAACAGGCATTTATTTCGTCAGCCGCTGTTGATCTAGGGATAACTGGTAAAGTTTGACGAAAATCACCACAAAGCAGAACTAATGCACCTCCCATCAATTGATCATTTCCTCTAAGATCCCTTAGAGTGGTATTTAAAGCATGGAGAGAATTCTTATGTGCCATTGTACATTCATCCCATACAATCAATTTGCAACTTCGGAGTACCTCTGCCGAACCACTGGATTTACTGATATTACAGGTGGGAAAATCATGCCTGGCAATGTCAAGAGGCAGTTTCAGTGCAGAATGAGCAGTTCGACCACCATCCATTAATGTTGCGGCTATGCCAGACGATGCAATGGCAAGAGCAACCTGTCTCTTTGATCGCACTTCGGCTAAGATCAAATTGGTCAGGAAAGTTTTTCCTGTACCACCTGAAGCATCCAAAAAAATAATACCCTCTCGCTGTTGTGTAATGTAGGACATTACAGTCTCGAAAGCATGCTTTTGATCATCGTTCAATAGGGGCCGGTTGATCGCGATTATTGAATTCAGCTCGTCAGCATTGTAGCTGATTTCACGAACATATTCGGAGTGAAGAATATTTTGGTGATCTCGCACTGGAGTAGGAAGTTTAAATATATCCAGCCTTTTACCACACATCGCGACACATTTATTTTCAAGAAGGATTAAAGCCCTGTTGAAAATATTGGTATTAAACGATACTTCCAACGCAGGATTATCTACACGTATTTTATGAAGAATATCCTCACTTAAGGCCTCCTTATATTTTTCTAATTTCTTCTGGCGGTGAGGCCAACTCAGCTTCTTGTAACGTTTTGTCCCAGTGGTCATCCCCTTCAAGTAACCCAAGCTTGTGACATGCCGCTCTATAAGTTTCACATACTTCGCCATCAACCGTTCTCAACTGTTCAAAAGATTGAGGACCAGGAACGACATGAAGCAGCATGCGAAGATAGCAGCATTCGGCATTGTTGGGGTGGACTGTATAAACTCGTCCCAATGCGTCACTCGCTAATTGTCCCGTAACAGGATCGGGCTTACCCCTCCTTCTTTTACAGAATTCCTTTTTTGATATATTCCAAGTATAATATCGAGGTAATTCTGGATATTTCAACGTTTTGACAAACGCATCATGTTGACAAAGCTTGAAAAAGGCTGTCAAAGTAGTACACTCGCTAGTAGTAAAATACACCCGCTGACCATTCTCCAAGTGAACGCTAAGATGGAGAACAGTAGGATGCCTTTCATGAATATGAAACCCAAGAATACGCCTCAATGGCAACTAATATACCGTTTCAACTGGTAATTAGCTACTTCATCACGATCGTTTGCCACTTCGAAAACAGCCATATCACTGCCTTTGTTGACATATTTACACACATATTTGATAGATTTGACGCTATTGCAGTATTCTACATTTATGTGTGCCCCAAACATTTTACAGAGAAGAGGTGAATGAGGAACGACCCATCTGTTATCAATCTGTTGGTCGCTTCCTCCACGTACTTTCATAGTAGCCGTGAATCCACCGTCTTCTGGACTACGGCGTCTGTACAAAGGATAGCCGTTAGTGCCTGTTTGAGTTTCACTAAGAAGTTGCCGAGGATACTTTTTGGTACAGACTCCATTTTTCATGCATGGGGAGTTTAGGTTAAAATGTCCACATGGTCCGTGAATCATCACATCCTTCGTGATCACTGCAAAAATATCCGGATCCTGTCGTGGATCAGGTAGTTCAGCGGAAATAACTTTATCGATATCTGTGGAATGAATTTTGTCCACCAGCCAAATCAAATTATGCGAATGGGGCAATCCTCGTTTTTGCCACTCAATCGTATACATCCAACATCTTGGAGCTCCAAAAATGTGCCCTTTTGTGATAACGTCGATTAATTTCGATTATTTTTGCCGAAATACTCTGGCAATTAAATCGTGACGATCACTGGGAGATTGCCCATTGAAAAGACCTTCGCGAATTTCTACCCATGTTGGATTACATGTAAAAGTAATGAACAGATCAGGTCGTCCGTACATACGTCATTGCATCCTGTGTGTACTCATGCCTTGGACTTTCCATGAATGTAGCAGGAAGAATAACCATGGCACCGACGTTTTCTATGCTTCCATCATTATTTACAGCAACCCTCAAATGGGGATTCAATTTTTGCGTACATGTCAACAATAAACTGATGGAATAACAGCCTGCAGTTCAAAATATGATTGTTATCTGCATTACGAACCATTATTCGGTAGGTGTAAAAATCCATGGCCGAAACTTTTTTGGCAGTTTGTGCTCCTGTCGTTGGATTTACATAACGGTATTCAAAATGATACCCTGAAGATACGGTAATATTTTTCAACTAATACTATCCTAATATTCTTCTTAAACGGCGCAATAACAGGTATACGGTCAAGGCCTGCCTTGCTAAGCTAAGCGAAGGCTTTCATGACTTGGAATTTTTACGTAGCTGGATATTCAGTCTTGCGTACGGGGACGGCTCAGTTTAGTTTCGAACCAGATATTATCGTGTGTTTGTGCCGTACATTAACTCTTCGGCTATCGAACTCCGCCAATCCTAATACTATCCTAGTAATATCCTAATACTATTCCTAATCCTACACCTAATTCTATACTTAATCCTATGATTAACAAACTAATTTAACTATGTTTCCTTTACTGTACACAAGATCTAACATATGATAAGAACAAGTTTATAACTGATTGCATGAACAAAACTTACCTAGCTAACTAAACTATGAACTATCTAAGAGAAATTTTCCAGCATTGCGGTGATAGTAGAAGTAGATGCCAAGTGACAATATTTACATGCAGATTAGGAATAATCAATAAAACATCAAAAAGTGATGTATTTCATAATAAGTGGTTCACGGTTCACTAGTATAGGGGTTATCATCATGTGATATCGCCTGACCATATTTTTAACTTTCACCTCAAAAGCGCTCCACGGTATCTCTAAATATATTTCATAAATTAGCAAATGAGATTTGCTATTATTAATCTCAACTGGATGTTGTTCTAAAAATTGTTGTAAAACTACAACTTACTTACCAAATTTCATCCACAAATCAAACCCTCACAATACGAAAAAAAAGTTCATTCTTCGGACACATATCAACATGCCTCAATAGTCCACAATCATTAGCGGTTTCTCTTCAAATATTCTGCCAAATGGGCCCTTATGGCCAACAAGCGACCCGATGGCCGTGCTGGATTTGTTGGTGTCAATCGAGGTAGGTTAATAGTATCCGCAGGAACTACCTCAGTTTCTGTAGTGTTCATCGGATTTCTTTTCCGGACAAAATTGTGTAAATAAATTGTGGTTAAAACAATGTCTCGAGCAACATCGGGTTCAAGGTTGATAACCGTATGCAAAATTCTGAATCTATTAGCTAATATACCAAAGGCATTTTCAACTACTCGTCGAGCTCTAGCATGACGATAGTTAAAAATACGCTGAGGCGATCCAACCTCATGATAACCCCCATAAGGGCGAAGGCAAAAATAGGAAAATGCAAACGCTTTGTCTCCCAGAAGCATGTATGGGATGCGAATGGAATACGGAATCCCAAGTACATCTGCTTCTGGGATCGAAAGCTGTTTGTTTTCCAGTTTTCGGTAAATACTACTGTTTCGAAATATACCACCATCCGATATTCCACCCTTGGCCTCTAAATCTGCGTATAAAAAATTGTAATTGGCATCTACTATCCCTAATAAAACTATACTGAAAAATTTTTTATAATTAAAATACTCACTACCACTATGGCTAGGTTTCCTAATTCTAATATACTTTCCATCGATCGCCCCAATAACATGCGGAAATTTCCATTTGGAATCAAATTCCTGTGCGATGTTCAGCCATGCTTCTCGGTTGTCGGGCATCTGAAATAAAATATAATTGATAATAATTTACATATCTAACCATAATGTCACATATCGATTTACAACATTCATTTTTGATAATGCTTGATTACAGCTCCGTCACGAACATCATTTTTCACCGGCGAATTACCCATCATTACCCAGCAGCGAAAGGTCATCTCCGAACCCAACGGTACAGATATCTCCACAACAACGCACTAATTCCCCTCTACGTCAACCCATCGCCCCAGTAAGGCAGCACACCCCCGCTTCCCGTTCACGCAAAGCACATAACACATCGACAAATTTTGAAACCGAGATGATTTCCGTTATGCAGATGTGGAAGGAGGGTTATTCCGAAATCAGGAAGCAAACCAAAAATAGTGGATTTCTTGGATATGTAAACGAAGAGCTCGAGAAGATAGATCCAGCTCTTCATGAGGGTATAAAAAGAGCTATCATAAATCTAATACAAACATACCCCGATAATGAATAAAAAATAATCCTAAAATATAAAACTGTGCGTTCATGACTTTCTAAAGTCTTCCTCTTTCTAAAAACATTCTAAATAAAAAAGAAAGCATACCTTAACATAATCCTGCAATGCTTGAACTATGCAACGGCATACGTCAGGCACAAACCGGCTTATTGTTACAGATGAAATCTAAAAAAAAAGAATTATTAAGTTTATGACTTCAAAAATTATTTGAAAAATAGTTTTTACTTACGCGAAACGAGTATTCCAAACTTTTATATGATTCGCCGGTCGTCAGGAATCGCAGCGTTACAATTAATTTTTCTTTTGGCGTTATCGCCCGCCGAAAATGAGTATCCTGTTTTTTTAACTTGTCTTCAACGGCCGTAAGAATGTACTCAAAATCCTTTGAGGACATTCGTACAAAGTTTTTAATTGTGTCTTCGATCTGTTCTGCCAACAAATCATCAAAAAGAACGTTGGCCAGTTCTTGCCGATGAAACAACATCGGACGCACCCAAAATCGTCTCGACAAATTACTATTGTTTACATTGTTGCGAAAAGCAACGGCGCTAATAAAATTTGCCAAGAACTCGAGATGTGATATTTCGGTGTTCATTTTTTATTCCGTGTTTTTATTTGCACCACAATAGTTCAGAGAGATGTTCGCCGAAAAATGTACGCCTTTTGACACAAGTGAGTGAGTACAATGAGCACCACGTAAGTTTTGCGTGTCCACTGCTCGGACCAAACCTGCAAGCGAACTCCATACAAATTTTTGACAATTGATGTGTCAACAGCTGGTCCGATGGGCAACTCATTCGATTAGCTCGATAGGTGGCCCACGCGCCACACGCGCCATTATTCGCTAGTGGTATTTATAGCCCCTGGTGCATTGTGAGTGCTTGAGCTCCGTGAATTGCCCAAGCAGCGGTGGAACTCACGAAATGTATGGGATACTCACAATTTCGACTCGTCGAACAGCCTTGTCGAACATCTCATCGGAAATATAACATTTCCGATTCTGGCTTTATAAGTCACTCGAAAATTCTCTCACGTCAGTAGCCGGCCGGCTGTCGACGCGGGTAGACCTAGGCTAATGCGCAACAAAAATAAATGAACACGTGCGCAGTTGCGGTTGGCTTTTATGACGGTACATGAAATGCGGTACGAAAAAAAAGGGTAGGGTCATGGTCATAAACACATATTTATTGGGGTGTCAGACCTTTTTTGACCCTTTCTCATTAGACGACCCTTTTTTTCCTTTTTCCCATCTTCACTCATTCGCAGGCGGTACCTGCCCTGCATATCGGCTTGCTCTATCTGACCTGTTCCCCCCGCTTCATATTTAGACATATTTTGTTTCCCTTATTTTATCATTACTGTTGTTGGTGACGGCTTTGGCTTGTGATTTTGAATTGTCGTCAATCATTTTAGAAGCATTCGAACGCTCGAGGGTGACTGACGGTATATGTGTTTGTTTCAAACGTTTTCGCTCCAGCTGTTGTGCCTGTTAAGATAAGAGAGTGAGAGAAATTCAGAATTTATTAAGAGTAAGTTTTATTCGTACCATTCCATTCCCGTGGGGGTTTGAACCGAGTTGATGTGCAAATGTTACGCGTCCGTGGTGCGTGGTTGCATGTTGAGCTATCCGGCCTTGTCAGTTGACTAATGTACATTCTCGTTTTTGTTTTTATTCTGGGACAACGTGCAGAACGATGGATAGCAACAAAGAAAACGTTGTATACGTGATAAATGCTGCGGGTGTTTCTGCTGAGAGTGTAAGCCCGCAATGCTCGTATCGCACCGCAACTGTAGCGATTGATCCACAGCCTCTTTCCACACAGGCAACGGAGATAAGTTCCCAACCAATTAGCAGACCAAAACAGAAAGTACCATTTAAACAACCTCGAGATATTACTTCAAACAATAGTATTGAGACATTAATGCGTATTTTGAGCGAAAATACGAAAGCGCTGATTCAAAACACCTCTGTTTTAGAAAAAAACACACAAATAATTGGAGAACTCAAAAACGAGCAAGCTAAATTAAGTAGAAGGTTGTCCGTTGTGGAAGCTAACATGGTCCTTATTAGAGATACCGTTAGCAATAACAATAATAATGATAATAGTAGCCCACCCTTTACTTTTAATAAGGTGTGTAATATAGATGATTTGACTGCATTTGAAACAAATCTGGGCAATATAGATTTCTTTGATAACGTTGTGCAATATTTAGAAAGTAAAATAACAACAAACGACGTGCAAAACAAAATGCACATAGCAATGGATTTAGTTTTTTCTCGCAATTTCTTGCCGCAATGTACGTGGTTTAAAAACAAATTTAATTTAAAAATAAGTTTAAGTAGTTTTGACAACGTTATTTCCTTATTTGCAAAGATAGGTAGTAATGATTTTGAAGAAGGTAGCAGGAACACTGTATCAAAATTTTTTTTTGAAAAAATTACGATATGCAACTGCTAGAACGCATTTAAAAGACGAAAGAAAAAGTGTATGCCATCGACGCCGATGAAAAGATTAGTTTTAACTTTACATAGTTTAGTTATATTTTTTTGTTTCCTTTAAATGTTGCCTTCCATATATATATGATATGTAAATATGTTGGTAAAATTATTCATTTCAGTTAAACTTTTGTGACTTGGCCAGACGAAATAAATTTTTCATTAATGTTTATTATGTATATATTGGCATTTATTATTGTAGAAAATGGAAATTTACTATTTACTAATTTACTATATACCTTATAATATACCTTACAAAATATTTTACAATATACCTTACATTATACCTTATATTTTTATAATAGCGTGTGGAGAAGAGGAATTACTACAATACTAGTGGCATTATTTGTTTGAATAGCGGCTAATTTGCATTTAATGTCATCCGCTGTAAATTGTGATACGGTCGAAGATAGATCAGCCATATCAGCTCTAAATATGTTAAGCATCGACGATGAGCACGGCTGAGTGAAAAAATCATACTGGAGCTGAAACTGTTTTCCGTAAATAATGTAGTTAAGTGCTTCTCTGGCTGCACGGCAATATTTTACGATGGTGTTATTTTTCAACAGGAACCATTCATTTCCATGTCCCGGCTGAAGCATGAAGTCTTTCCTCACATAGATTTTAATGCTCATACCGGTTGTTGTAATTGAAGGATACTCGCGTTCTTCGGAGTGTGGGTCGATCTGTACTTTATCAATTTCCGCTAGACGATTTACCAGTTGCTCTAAACTCTTGTTGCCGGTTCTATGCAGTCGTTTTAGTCGCTGGAGGTTGTTTTCGTATGGATAAGTTGAAATTGAATCCAAGGGTCCAAATCTGCATACTTCGTCGTAAACGTGCAACAAATTGTGCACGTTGCTGGAGATGAGGCTATCTTTGTAAACCGTACCGAATTCGGCAACAAATTGTTGCAAAAGCTCATTTCCAAACTCCCAATGATGTTCATAAACGTGCGACGAAAAAATGGACACTGCGCAGAAAAATTTTAAAAAGTGGTTGTAAGCTGCATCGTCAATTTTTCCTTGGAGAACTACAATACTGCCGTAATGAAGAAAAGTTCTGAATTCCGATCCTTTCCAGAACTCTAAATATTTGATGCTACGTAATTTCCTGTTGATTTCGGAAGGAAGAGCTAGCTCCTGTATGGATCGTGAGATGTCTTTTTTATCTGATGGATTCAATTTCGTAGATCCTGTTTTGCCGTCAATCCATCCTTTGATTAGTTTTTTTGTAATGCCCAAAACTATAAGGTGCAGGCGATCCGATACTATGATGTCCTCGATGATGTCCAGGTTGATGAGATCAATTAATGGAGTTGAATTTTTCATATGAGCTGCATATTCTCCTGCTCTGAAGAGTGCATCAGTTCGCTTGGTAGCTGTAACGCTTTTGTAGAAGACCCTTTTGTCTTCTCTATCGTATGTCCCTTCAACTGTACATTTAATACAAGCAGAAATGGCGGTATGGGATTTGACACCTGCAAAAATTTATACAAGTATAAGAAAAAATTTAAAAAATATTAATTGCATCTATTTACAATAATATGTTACAAGCAAGGTACAAGTAATTCCTACCTTTGATGAATGCTCGCGCTGGAGTATCCGCAATGATGGCTCGCAATTTTATATTAAACAGTTGCTCGTTGATCAACAAACCGTTTACTTGCAAGTCGTTCAGCTCCTCAACAAATGGTCGTAGGTACTGTTCCACCTGCTTGGGTTTTGAAGGACCACAAAAAACAGCAACAACCATCACCGGCACATGTGGCATATCATACAACTGCATTAAAATAGGCCAAAATTGTGTGCTTCCGCTGTTGTGCAATGGCAGGCCATCCACTGAAAAATCCAAATGAATGGTATTTACGGTTGGCAATGTTTTGCTGTAATTTAAATAAAAAGGATGTATTAATTTATTGTTTATCCTTTTAAATTCTAAACTTAATAAATTCCAAACTTACCGGAAACAGCTTTTTAAGCAATGCCCGACACCCTGGTACCACAACCGTCCACCGTCGATTGCAGAAATGTCTAATGATGCATTTGTTGGGGTTTGCAGAAGAGTTCTCGCATCTTTTGGTAATTCAAAAGAGGTTTTTTTGCGGAGAAGGCCTAACAAGGAATTTAAAGCGGTGTGAGTTTGATTTGTAGATATCGCCCATAAGCGAAGACCATCTTTAAAGGATATGTCCGTTTCAATAAAGTTGAGATCGTTGTCACTGATGTTGTTTTCTCCGTCGGTTAATACATAGCTTTCGTCGTTTTCGCTAAAACTGTCCTCCATAAAGGATTCAACTGCCTCCAATGGTGGTTCAATGGAGAAAGTAGCATCGTCTGCAACAAAAAATACGTTTATTTTAAATTTTATACTCTTCATGTATCTCCAAGACACGAAACATTTTGTTTAGTTTCAATGTTTAAAAAACTTACCAATCAATTGATGAGTGACGGTGCTTTCGCCTTGAAGGATGTTTTCAAATTCTATGTTGTGAACTTTTTCTCTTATTAGCAATTTTATACATATTTGAACAAACTTTGGATCGTTTGGATGCCATTTCTCTAACTGAATTACTTGTTTAATTTCGTCAAGATGCAAAAGTGATCCTACTCACAGCACAGTCTTGACTAGTATGCATTTATAAAATTACCAACATAAGTTATATATACCTTCTTTAATCATAATTTACCTTTTGTATGAGCCGTTGCTACATGGTAGCCAAAATTAATTTGTTACCTTTAATTTGTCGACAAATTTTGCAAACATTATATGTTATTCTTTAGAGGTAGAAAGATAGGTAGAGGTTTAGAGGTAAAAATTTATGTACCTCATATGATGTACCTCATCATAAGCTGAATTTTGATTATCCTGATCACCACCCACAGACTAATTTGAACCCTACCCGTAGATTTTAACCCTACCCGTATAACATACGTATCTTTTGGTAAAAATTGTCATCGAAATCCTACATAAACATAAACGGAAAGTATCTATGCCGTAGTGCGGAAACAAGTGCAACCACAAAAAAATCAGGTACACGCATAAACGGGATTCAGTTCCTATTCGGGATGCCAAAGAAATATAAGGATAAGAGAACGAAGGATAAGAGACCGAGTTAAACGAACAGGAAAGAGATCATAAAAGCAAAAATGACCTAATGAAACAATGCAGCCCTTTTTATTCGAAATGGTCGAAAAATACACCAGGAAAAATAATCCATTATCCATTATTGATCACTCATTAGCATTTTGATAATATTTGGAAAATAATTATTTCACATTTCCACACACATTTATACATAGGTATCAGGTTTATTATTCACATTATTATTATTCTTGGAGATTTGCTTTGGTTTTTTACCTATAGTAAGTCTTAACAAGAAAAAAATCTTATAATTAATCTTAAATTACATTTAGTGTTTAATGCCATAGTAATCTTCAAAGCTTATAACATTGCCTATTAAATTAGGGCGCTGACCATGTGTCAATATATATTTTTTGCAATCGATAGCTGTAAAAATCTTTATTAAAGCAATACATTCGCAGAGGTTGAATTTTATCAGACAGGTTTAACAAAATGAGAGAAAATCGTTGAAAGGCAAAACATCAGATATCAGTGATGGTAAACAAGAATGTTTTTTTGTTTATTATCGATTGATTAATACACACTCCAAAGGTGATAACATTGAGGATTTCTATGATTTCGCAAAACTAAGAAAATGGTAGGCGGCTGCATTTGATAGGTATTTTGTTCTATGCCTTTGGTAAAATATCATCCTCGTATCGTAATCATGGTACACATGCGATCGGTGATCATAGAACATTAGCTCACAAACAGAATATAGGTAGAAATTGTGCAGGTACCTTCAACATGGGCGAAAATGTAAGGGCAAGTCAAACGCAGGTAAAGTGGCCTGCGCGGGAAGAAACCTACCCCAACAAAGGCACTGCTGCGGACGACCGAATTCTCTCGGGTGGGCTTTTTCTCTCGGAGTGCTGCTACGCTCATGTAAAATGCTCGTCGAATGGAGTATTTTTCTCCTCAGTCGAAGAAATGAAACCCTTCGATTGTGTGACAAGGTCGTGTATGAAAACTCCATGTATCAGAGGAGTTAAAACGCGCTCGATTCGGAAAGCGCGTGAGCTCACTGCCCGAATGTTCATTGTGTGAGGGCTCCTGGCACTCACTAAATGACGGCGTTTACTTAACTGGTGTCACTTTGCCTGTCATAAGTGTAAACAGACGCTCATGCTCCCCAATCGGAGTTTTATTCGCCCTTATACGTAGCTTATGGTGTTGTGTTGGCATACGCTCCAGCGCAACTTTAAAAGACTTAATAAGCTCATTATTATCGTGTAACATACATTGAATGGCACACACGATGGTTTTTTTTTTAAATTAGACACAATTGCACACCGAGAATCAGCCTCTTTTTCATGATTCCCAGTGAAATAAAGCTGTAGAAATTGAGGAGCTTTACATGTCACAGGGTGCACCGAATCTGTTCGGTGATAAATTTGACCTTGCACGGTGAAAGTCGACTGAAAACCGCTTTGCTTAATGACGTTTGCTCCAAACGAAGTCATTTGGAAACATGAATTTTATTTTCGTATGTTTGCCAAAAAATGCTTGGATTCGGAAGACTGTCCCAAGCAGTATGTGTAGAGAGAATTCGGAGGTTTTTCCAATGGAGATAGCCTAATTTTCCCCTGTTTGAAACACATCCCAGCAGATTCTTCTAGTGGAACAAATATTGACCGTAACGTTCATTTGCGCAATAGTGGCACTTACATGTTGCGCGTAGTTTTTGCTTGGATGACATGTGAAAGCTTCACCTTTTAAAGAAAAATAGTTTGAAGCTCAAGTAGTATTAGTTGCTTCTCTAACAGCTTCAATCCTGTTCCTGTGTTGTTCACTAGTTGAGAAAAAAAAGATGGTCACTAGTTAAAAACACAACCCCAACTCCCACTTCCCCCCAAAAAAATCATTCCCATCTAGAGCTCCCCACGCTCCTCTAAAACGTCCACCCTGTCCCCTCCTATAAAGCAAATCCCAAAGGAGAAAAAGGTACTTAAACCAAAATCCTCCAACAAACCAACGCAGACCCCCTCATGACTCTGTGTTGAATCATACAGAGTCTCAAGAAAAACCCGGATGAACTAAAAATCCTTATACACAAGCACAACCCTCCATATATAGCCCTGCAAGAAATCCTACACGTACCAACTCTCCACACTCATCCTTTCAATAAATATACATGGAATGCAAACATCATCCCGACAATCCCAAAACACAGTGTTTGTTTGGGGTCACTTAACACAATACCAACCAAGACTGCTAACATATCCTGTAATATCCTCGCCGTCGCCATTACCACCTCCTACTCTGTTAATTGCACCTTATTGTGCATTTACTTACCCCAACGTTCCGCTCACTCCAATGCGCTTTTCGACTTCATATATCTCCTTAACACTTTTACTGCCAAGCCTCCTTTTGAAATGTTTCCCACCAAGCCAAACGTATCTGGCTTTTCTAGTGTTTTATTCGCTTTTCTAGAGAAACTGTTTCAAATATAACCAATTTAGCTTAATTGCATATTTAAAAAAAATTATGTGCAAAGGATTTCAGAAGTGACAAACAAGTTTATTTAAAATCTCATTATATTGGTTTTCTTCTAGCAACGGCAATAAATAGCGATTCGGGCAATAAATAGCGATTCAAGATTCGTAAAAAAAATAATAATGCCTGTGCTGATCTTGGTCCATGTTTGGCTCGTTCCCCGGCGGTACAACGTAACAGGCACTTCCGAGGCCATTCGGCTTCTGACTGCCGTCGCAAGGAGCACGGTTTTGTGCCACCCCGAAGTGAGCTATTCACAGTGAGAGGAAGTCTGCGAAGAGCAGTGTTATTTTGATGTCAAATTGAAGGTTATGGTCAGTAGAGCAAAGCGTAGTGCAAAATGTGAAATCGTGTTCAAACGTGTCGGTCAATAGGCGGAGTAATTGTGGCAAAGCAGCTGCGACGTCCCGAACAACGTTGCAGTCGGAGAAAAGAGACCAATAGGGGTGTGGCCCCGGAAAGCGACCAAGGCCTTCGTCATAGGAGGACAATTTCTCAGGAGACTCTGGCTCCTTCTCCGAAGAGGATAATGTTAACGGTTCCATAATGGTACTTGAAAACGATGAACAGCCGTTTATACAAGTTACGGCTGAAAATTCATCCAAACAAAAGCTCGTGCTCAGGGGACTACACTATAAAATAGAAGGAATCGGCACAAAAATCGTTGTGCAATCGCTTGAGGACCATAGGGTCATAATCGAACATCTGGCAATGGCCAAAAGTGAGTTCTGCACTCATGATTTCGTCGGCAACAAGCCGTTTAAGGTAGTCATCCGTGGACTATCAGTAACATCGGAGGAGGAAATCCTCCAGGACCTCCGGGATTACCACGGGATATCCCCAATAGCCGCTTTCCGCCTCAAAAGGCAGCATGAGGTGGAGGGCAGATGCCACAGCACCCTGCAAGGGCTCAAAGCCATCCGCGCGGTCAGCTCAGAGATTGTGCGTTGGGCGACGTACAGGGGCGGACGACCCAGAGTTACACAATGCTTCCGCTGCCAAGGCTTCATACATGGCACTAAGCACTGCCACATGCGCCCCATGTGCGCGAAGTGCTCGCGTGAGCACCTAACTGATCAATGCGATCAGGAAACTGCTGCCCCTAAATGCAGCAACTGCGGTGGCTCTCACCATGGGCGCGACCCGACATGTCCTCAACGGGCTAAATTCAAGCAAATTCGAGCTGCTGCTTCTAACCGTTACGCTCGGAAACCTGTTTAGGTTGCGCATCCAGCGCCAGGGCCTAACATCAAGGCGCCTGTTCCAGCTGCGACTCCTGCTGCAAAGCCAACAAAGCCAGCCATACCGCCAGGCTTTGAGTACGCCATGAGAAGAGCTGCACGATATGGCTGTGCTCTTTAAAATCTTCATGGAGATTAAGGAACGGCTATCCAAATGCCGCACCCGATTCGGCCAGATGGTCATCATTGGAGGGATGCTGTTGACTCACGACTGAGTCACTCAAATTCGCCACATGGAACGCTTGCACTCTTCTAGGCAAGCAGCTGTTGATTGAATTCTTGCGCTCCACAACATCGACGTCATCTTGATTTCGGAGACCAATCCACGTAGGGGCAAGGGCGGTCATAAGTCCATTTTTTTTTCGATAATTCTAAATCTGATATTTCCAATTGAAAGTCAGATAGTTAATTAAGAAAAATCCGAATTTACAGACTTCTAGCATTTACATCTTCCATGATACAAAGCTTCAAAGTCAAAAAAGCTTGTCAAAAAGCTCAAATTTCAGCGTTTCAGTACTCACACTTTAACTGACTATTTTAATAGTATTTTTTGGTCTAAAATGGATATATTATATATCATTAGAAACATACATAAGTCTACTTTTGAATAAAAATAAAACAAAAATTTAAATTGTTACATAAATACATTTTTTTTTGGACTATAAACAAAAAAATCACAATTTTTCAACTTTGGTAATGAATTACAAAAATGTTTAAAATTGTTTATTTCCAATTTTTTCCTAAAACATTCTTTTACATATAATTAAGCTATGGTGAAACGCTCCGTACCCACTTCGAACCGCAAATGTGTCAAAAATGGATTTGAAATTTTTTGGTATACGCACTGTTATACAAGGCGGTACTGTAATGCAGCGGCTAACAAAGCATATATGATACAGATGTTATGCCATATATTTTTAAAGAAGTAATTTTACTAATCTTCACATCTTTTTAAACTTGAAACAGGTAATGATTACTGTTTGATATTCCAAACATAAAATAAAGTGCAAAAAATGGGCCGAAAACCTAAAAGCTCATCATACAGGTACATTGTTTGATGTTCCATCATAAAATAAAGTGCGAAAAATGGGCCGAAAAGCTAAAAGCACATCATCGCCAACGACTGGAAATCATACAGGTATATTGTTGCTTGCTTAATCACAGGTACATTATAAGAAAAAAAGACAATGAAATTCGGTTAGTCAGTTGAGAATGGGGAAATTTGGAGAGTAAGGTAGAAACTAAAGTAGTTATGAAAATAGTATGTGTTTTTGGCAATGCATCTACTTAAAGCTTCACAGCTAGCGAGAGTTCATTCATTCAAAATTCTAATTTTAAATGGTGAAGATGGTGAAAATTAGAACAAAGGAAGTGATACGGCATTTTTCGTTTGCCAAATCAGTTTCTGATAACATTGAAATTGGCATTAATCTTTTGAGTGAGAAAGTGAATCTTTCTTACTATGATCAAGGACGACTTCGGAAATACATTCAAAATTTATTTGTGCGTGCCAAGACTGCGATGCGGCGCGTTCGTTATAATAAGACGCGATGTGAAAATGATCAGCATATCTGGCTTAAATCGCAATTTGATTTGAATATATACAAACATAATCAACCCAGTGAAGCTAATTCACCTAGTGCAACTGCAGGTAGACCTCGCCAATCTTTTGAAAATATTAAACAACGGCAGAGGCGGCGTCGAATTCGGAAAATCGATGAAAAAATTTGTGAACGATACAGTTTACAAGAAGTGCTGCAATTAGCACGAAAAATGGCTCTAAAAGTGAATAATTTTGAAGTAATTAACGTGCTTAGTAAGTTACTGAACCCAACAAATCGACCATCGTCTGTGTTAAGTGTTAATCAAACTAAATTAACAAGTGACGAAGCTTTTGGTTTCTTGTTGGACTATGATTTAACAAGAGTGCAATATGAAGGAAACCGTCGTATAGATCCGTTGCGTTTTCCAAGTTATAAAGAGATTCAAAAAGTGAAAAAAGTGTGTTTGCCTTCAAGATCGTCAATGTGTATTAGTGAAACAAGTGCTAAAATTCAACCACGATCTCTTGTAAAGCTCACAACATTCAGGATAATAGAAATGCGAAAAGAAGCAATTGAGCACTTTTTTAAAACACGCCAAGGTCGTAGATCACGTTTTACTTTGATATACACTTGGGGAATGGATGGCTCCTCGGGACATTCTCAGTATCACCAAAAATTTTAAAATTTGGAACAGAATGATGATAATGTTTTTGTCCTATTCGGCTGATGATAATGTTGATGAACTGCTATTTGTCCTATTCGGCTTATAGCAACAGATAATTCTGGTGAAAAATGTATTATTTGGATCAATAGCCATACACAAAGCCAAAGATTTTGCAGACCAGTTTCAATGCAATTTGTAAAAGAAAGCAAAGAGGTTATTTTGGAAGTTAAACATAATATGGAGCAAGAAATTTTAAATTTAGAATCCTTTTGTTTCTTCCTGGACAATGGGAAAGCTATCGACGTTGATTTCAATTTTATTTTGAGTATGATCGATGGAAAAGTTTTATCAATTAAAGCAGAACAGCCCAACATGTGCCGTCCAGTTTGTGGTGCAACTCCTAAACAGATGAGTGATGCATCACTTGTTGATGTTGGGTTTACTCCGAATGCTCGTGCATTAGTGTACGGTATTTCTCCACTTCATTGCTGGTTGAGACTTTTGCAATGTTTGTTGAACATTTCTTATAGAATGCCATTCAAAATATGGAGAGTTAAACGGGAACATTTGAATGAATTTAAATTACGAAAACGAGCTGTTTGTCAGGAACTTCACAAAGCGTTCGGAGTGAAAGTTGATTAGCCACGCCCTGGGTCATCAGGAACGAGCACAACAGGTAATATTTGTAGACGAATTTTTTCAAAACCTCATCTAGCTAGTGTTGTGTTGAATATTAATGAACACTTCATAGAAAGGCTACGAAATATTTTGATTGCAGTCAGCATTCTTTGAATGCTATTAAATTTGACATTTACTGCAAGGAAACTTACAAGATTTTTTTGGAAAAGTACGAATGGTTCAAAGTTCCTGCAACAATACATAAAGTATTAGCTCATGCTGGAGATATTATCATCAATTCTCCAGCACCAATAGGATGCTTAGGAGAACAAGCATTAGAGTCGCGACATAAATGTTTTAGAAGAGATAGGGCAACTCATGCTAGAAAATCTTCGAGAAGTTTTAATCTAGAAGATACTTTCCTTAGAGCCTTGCATACTTGGGATCCAAAATTGAGTTCAATATCTCTAGGATTGCGAATTAGCCGAAGAATGAAAATGATGTACCCAGACACGGTCAAAAGTTTTTTTTGTATCCAATGAAGAATATTCTAGTATTGTTCAATCTGATTCGTTGGATGAACAATCTACTATGGATTCAGCACTTGACGATGTAGATGATATTGCTATAAATTTAGATCAAGCAATAGATAATTCGTTTTAAATTGATATGAAATTTTAGATTTCGTTGAAATGTCATAGTTATTTTAGTATCAACCCGTTTAACACTTTATTTCATTTGGACAATGTTTTTAAAGACAGATTTTACAACGTTGTAGCTTTGTATTTTTTTCTAGTCATAATATTGTTGAAACCAAAATATGATGTTCCATTGTAATTTTGCAACTTATGTCTTCATGACCTGATCTTTCTACGAACTATTACTAATCTCATTTATTTAATAACAACATATCCTTTAATAATCCCTTCATACTTTTCTTAACCCATTCAACATTTTGACCCATTCTTAATTCATGCTTTCCTTAACCCATTCATCTTAACCATTCTTTACCCATATGCACTACTCTTTATTCAACCTGTTATTCCTAATATTCATTTATACCTAATTTCATTTCCAATTTAAGTTTGTTCCAACCCCTACCCTGACCTGGGGTATTCGCCACTCTACTTTGGACGTGGTTTTGAAATTTCAAATACCTATTCTTTGCATCCTTTTTACTACCAGCCAATTCAAGCCAGAATAAAACTTTGTCATTTTTGTGATAAAAATTAGTTATGTTATATTTACTATTTAATATTTATATATCCATTTTTTTTTGTATTAACTAAATGTTTTGTGTAAAAAAATGTGTAATTTTTTTTCAATATTTATCCACTTTTAAAAGTTTTCTGCATTAAATGTATTATACCACAAAGTGTTTTGAACATATTTTGTCAAAACAACCTCTTTGTCTCTTGTCTCATGGAGCATGCCTTATATGATACATCTAAAATAATGAATAAAGTGGCGCCCTCTGGATTTCCAAAACCTTGAATCATGTTTTTTTGGTATTTGACCAACATTCAACAAGTTTTGTTGCAAATTGTTGCTTAACCACAAAAAAAATAATTATAACCGCGGTTTGTTCCGGGCTGCCCCTTAGTGCAATCTAAAGTCGGCGCTGAGTTTTTCGCTACCAAATCATCGTGTGCTCCGGCTCGACCAGCCAGATACAGCCAGAGGTCGAGGAATCGCGATTGCGGTTCGGCACAACAACCGCCAGTCCCCTCTACAGTATTTAAACACATCGATCATCGAAGCCATCGCTACCGAAGTCACCACGTCGACTGGTGTCATCCGGTTTGTTGCCGCCTACTGCCCACGACAATGTCGCCAAGTCGATGGTGGTCAACAGGCCTTCCGGAGGGACATCACAACAATCTGCAAGACACGTACTTGGCTGATAGTTAGAGGAGATTTCAACGCACGCCATCGGTCCTGGGGAAACAGCATGCAGAACTTCAACGGACAGGTTATTTCATCACGCACAGGCCGATGGATTCGTCGTTGAAATCCCGGACGCACCTACCTTCATCAGTAGACATCTTTCTGGTGAATGCGGATATCGAGAAGCCCGAGACGCTTGAAGAGCTCAACTCAGATCACTTTCCGGGTGGTTTCTTCAGTGTCCTGCGGTGCCTGCAGAACTCCGGCAGTAAGGCGTACGGACTACATCCGAGTCAACTGGGAGCGGTTCGGCAGCCTTGTCAGCAATAACATCAGTGGCGTGACCATTAGCTTCACATCCAGCAGCCAACAGATCGACGAAGCTGTTCATGCAGTGGAAGCGGTCATTCTAGACGCAGAGGCGGCCTGCGTTCGTGACAAACTGATCAAAGGTACGCATGATAGGTTAGAATCCTATACTGTAGGAATGATTAGGTACAGAAACTCCTAGCGCCGCCAGTTGCAGCGCACTAGAGACCCTCTCTTAAAACAAGCTACAGCAGCTTTAGGTCGTCAGATCGCTACCCGTGTAGATGAAATACGAAATGCAAATTTCGGACGCGTCCTCGAACGGTTGGATGAGCGGTTGGCCTATACCCCCTTTGGCTCCCGATGGAAAGTTTCTAGTCACCTCCTTAGAATAGAGTAATGCCCTGGCGACCCAGGTCGCCAATCCACATCTCTTAATCATAAATACTGTCAGCCCTATGGAGACCGTTGTCAGTACTGCACTAAAATAAAGCGATGGGACTGATCCGTAGTTTTACACAAGATATTTCGGATCTACTTTGCCTCAGAGCATTGTATTGCTGTTTGGTCCGACCTACTCTAGAGTATGTTAGCGTGATTTGGTGCCCCACTGGTTGAATTCTAAATGCGAAAATTGTAAGAGTTCAGCGCTAATTTCACAAGGTTGATTATAAGACGTTTTCTAGGTCGCATTAGATCACCTATGCCGTCTTATCTGCTCCATTACCGTTTTTTGAGCTTCATGTCACTCGAGCAACGGCGCGATTTGGCTAAGGCAAATTTCGTCGCAGGTTTGCTTTTGGGTAGAGTTGACGCGCCATATCTCCTGTCTTGCGTTCCCCTTTACATCCCCAGTCACTCCTTGCGTCCTCGTTCCCTCCTAGCGATTCCAACACGTCGTACTCGCTTTGATTCACACCCTTTTCTGTGCTGTCTTCGTAGCTTAAATGAAAACTATGAACACTTTGACTTCAACACTTCTCTGTCAAACTTTCGTTATGCAATGCTTGATGCTATCGATTCTAGCTCTCCATTCCATTCCTCATCCTGACCTGACCACTCTCTTTTATTTATTTATTTATTTAATTTTTATTATTATTATTATTTTTTCTCTTTCTCATGTTTGAATTTGACTCCCCATGTGTTTTAATTGACAAATGCTATTATAATCTGTTACGTTAGGAAATGTTGTATTTATATTGTTATCTGGGTTTGTCCATGTTTATGTTAGCCTCTATGATGAACGTTTAGTGGAATTATAAAATATACAAATATACGGTCAAGAGTTGAGGCAGCGGCCGTTGTGCTGTCCACCTCTGATAGGATTTCGCTGGCTTAGGTCCGAGCGGGGTTGTGGGGAGTGAGAAACATGAAAGCGCCAGGATTTGACCCCATCTTCAACATCTTTATCAAGAATCTCTACGATCAGACGCTGGCTCTGGTCGTGGCGATTTTTAACAGATTGTTGGAGATCGGTTATTTTCCTCAAGCTTGGAAATGTGCCAAGGTCATACCAATCTTAAAGCCGGCAAAGGATCCCACCCATCCCGCCAGTTATCAACCGATTAGTTTCCTGTCTTCGTTGGATAAAGTGTTCAAGAAAACGATCCTCTTTCGGCTAAAAGATTTTGTCTTTGAGCACGATCTTATTCCCAAAGTCCAGTTCGGGTTTCGGCCTGGATACTCGACCGTGCATCAACTGGTTCATTTCAAGAACTATGTTGATCGTAACCGGGCTGTGGCGAAATCCAACGCAGTAGTCCTTCTCGATATCGAGAAGGCCTTTGATAACGTGTGGCATGACGTCCTGATTAACAAGTTAGATAGATTTGGAGTCCCAGTATATCTTATTGGGATTCTAAGAAACTATCTGGCTTAAAGAACGTTCAGGGTAGCTCTGTCCTCAGCTCTCTCTGACCACTATCCGATCCCGGCAGGCGTTCCGCGAGGAAGCCTAGTCGGGCCTCTGCTGTACATCTTGTACACTGCAGATGTTCCTTTCCTACCTTGTGATGGACAGATGTTTCTCTGTTCGCGGATGACACCGTCATCGCAACCAAATGGAAGTCGGATGCTGAGCTGAGGGACAAGTCGCAAAGGTGCCTTGACTGTTTCATTCGGTATACTTCTGATTGGAAAATTAGAGTTAATACTACAAAAACGCAGGCAGCGATCATCACACATGGCCCTTAAAGGTTCAGGGCCATAGTTAACAGGAGCAGACTTCGGCTAGAGACTGCTCAAACATTAAACGGTCTCCAGCCATAAAATATCTTGGCTCAACCTTTGATTTTAACTTAGAATTTATTGAGCACGTTGAATCATTAATTAACATATGCGTCATCAGAAGCAGAGCTCATCAACCGGAATTCGAAGCTTTCATTACAAAATTGAATAGCTGTCTTTAAACAGATCCTTCTGCCAGCAGTTTACATAAGCCACCCCAGTCTGGGGTGCGTATGCAACAGTACAACAGAAAAAAATACAAGGCAAGCCGAATAAAATCCTAAGGCTAGTGATGCGAGCTGATAGGCACACCACGAACAGAAAAATTCAGGAATCAGCGGCCACGGCCAGCTAAGACAAAATAGTTACAGAGATTACTGCTGCTTTCCCCGCAAGAACCGCGACCTCCTCATACCGCCTCACGTAGTATAACAGCTTAAATTATGATAGGTTAGATGTAAGTTATTTTTAAGTAGTTTTTAGATTTCAAAATTATAATTTACAATGATTAAATAAATTTAATTAATAATTATTAATTAATAACAAATTATAATTTTAGGGTATCTTGTACCTCTGTTGAACATCCTAGTAGAAGGCAATCGTAGCCGCACAAAAAGTAGTATTAGAGTTTGTACAGCGATATATGCTGTGTCACTCGCATCAAATTTACAATGTAGAATAATCATAAAAAGAGAAATCACTCGGATCACTTGGGATCACTCTTGAATATAGGCTATCCTTCCGCTCCCACTACTCACGGGTTAAGAAAAAACAAGAAACCGTCTTAACGTCCTCAAGATGCTACGACCCGGAAGGGCTCGAGCATTCCACACATCACTCTTCAGAATAATCAACAACTAGCTGCTACCAAAACTACTCTACGGCATCGAAATAGTCTCCAGGAAACGAGAACACTTTGAAAAAATCATCACAGCACCGTAACCGTTACAACAAGTCCATGCAACTCCATCATATGCGAAGGCGGAATGCTCGACACCGGATGAGACACCGGACGTCATCCTAAGCGAAACACATCATCACTCATCGCTACTGCTACAAGAACAATAGAAAAAGACAAAGTCTCCAAGGCCTTAGTCACCCGCACCAAGAACAGCTTCAACAACGTTACACAACTCCATCTACCTCCAGTCACAAAACTCGTCCGACTTGGAGATCGTCCCTGGCATCATCCCCAGCCCACCATAGACTGGCATCTTAAGCACCGGGTTCGTGCCGGAAGTAATAGTACAATTATCCAAAAACACTTCCAAGAACTGATCCAGATGAAATACAAAAACCACCACCACATCTTCACCGATGAATCAGTTATCAACGAAGCCGCCGGTGTCGAAATCTACTCTACCAAAGACAGAAACACCATCAAGCTACCAGACTACACATCCAACCTCACAGCTGAAGCAATAGCCACAGAGAAAGGACTTAGTTCCACCAACCCAACATCATCTTCACTGACAGTGAGGGCGTATTGCGCACGCCATCACCCAGAGACCAACAAGTTCTCTCCAGACTCCGCATCAGCCACACCAGGCTCACCCACTCTCACATCCTGAAAAAATTTCAACCACCACTCTGCACGTTCTGTGGGGTGGACATCACAGTTCGTCACCTTCTCACTGACTGCTACGGTTACACCAACCAACGAAAAAGCTACAAACTGGACACCGATATCGACAAAATTCTTTTAAACGATACACTCCAACAAAAAAAACTACTCTAATTTCTGAGAACCACCGGCATTTGGCATTCAAATGCAATCGTATTAAACTAATCTTAATAACGTAATAAAATCAGGAAAATCTGTGACATTATTAAAGGGCCGTTTTTTCTTCCAAAAAATGGATACAAATAGTTAAAATCAGAGGGTTTTCATGGCAGTAAAAATTAGCATGAGCATGGTGAAATTGTGCTTTAGCACGTAAATTTAAATGTTCCCAGCTGCAAAAAATGCAGCAATGGAAAAATCTAAGATATCCAACCGTTGCTCGGTTCCATGCCTTAACACCTTGCGTGCCAAGCGTTTTTTTATAAATTTCACAAATTGCCAGGATTTAAGCGTTTCTTGCTTATATGTGTTAGTAACGATTGTCACGGTTGTCATATTTGACAGTCTTTAATTTCAATAAAAACTTGACGTTTTTTCCACGAAATCTTGTTGCCGTTAAATTCTAATTTCTATTCATGTGTAAAAATTTTTCTTTGACTAACGATGAATAAAGCATGTAATAGCGAAATGGACAGTAGTGATGACGAAATTTTTAGATTTTATAATAGTAGTTTCGATGAAAGTATAGATAATGATAGAGAAAACATACAACAGCAAAGGCGAAAGCGTGTCGTGAAACAATCTTCAGATTCTTCATCCAAAAATGATCAACGCAATCAAGATGAAATTGAAAACGTTTTTAGTGAATTGCTGTTGGAAGAAGAAAGCATTTACAACAATTTTGAAACAACCAATATCGAAGAAATTCAATGGGATGAATTTAGTGGTCGACAAAAAAAAATTTCAGTTTGAAGATACAGATTGTCTCAATGTGCAATTGTCTGGCAATATTACTCCATATGATGCATTTTCATTATTTGTTGACGATGATATAATAAACGTTCTTGTCGAGGAAACAAATCGCTATGCACAACAAAAGATGGAAAAGTCGAAGCAATCATCAAGCGCACGCATCAATCGCTGGACACCAACAAACTCCCAAGAAATGAAACAATTTCTGGGGTTAATCTTGTGGATGGGACTCCTGAATGTCGGCCCTATTGCGAACTATTGGTCGACAAATAAGTTATATAACTTAAGCCTACCGTCCAGTATAATGTCGCGGAACAGATTTCAAATTTTATTAACTCATATGCATTTTGTGGATAATACCACCATTACTCCTAAAGATCGGCTTGGAAAAATATTGCCATTTTTCAACAAACTGCAAGAGAAATACCAAAAAGTTTATACACCTGGTGAAGATATCGTAATAGACGAATCGTTGATTCCATGGCGTGGGAGACTTATATTCAAACAATATATTCCGAACAAAGCTCACAAATACGGAGTTAAACTTTTCAAGCTTTGTTCCAACGAAGGCTACACGTGGGCTATGAAAATCTATTCCGGAAAATCTTCAGAAGGGATCCGAGAAACAGGATTGGCGCATAATGTGTGTCTTCAGCTTGCCGAGAAATTGTTTGACAAAGGACGTACACTATATGTCGACAATTTTTATGCAAGTTATGAATTGGCTAAATCGTGTCTAGAACGGAAAACTCATGTAGTTGGAACTCTTCGGCATAATAGAAAACATCTCCCAAAAGATGTCATGGATTATAAACTTCGAAGAGGAGAAATGATAGCCCAAGAAGACAATAACGGAATTGTTGTACTGAAATGGAGACACCCGTGATGTAAGGCTACTGTCAACGAAGCATGAGCCTATCATGATACAGACGATCAAAAATTATTGTTGTCCTGATTCCAGAGCGTCTTCCAATCCAAACGCAAAATGGAAACCTTTGGCCGTTATAGAATATAATAGGGGAAAATGCGGAATTTACTACTCCGACCAAATGCTGGCATTTGCGAACCCCATGAGGAAAGGTATCAAATGGTATCGTAAGTTAGGCATCCAACTGCTACTTGGAATTACTGTGGTCAACGCCCTAACAGTGTATAAAAAAATTACAAGCCAAAGTGTAAAAATTCGAGTTTTCCGAGAAATGGTAGCGGAGAAATTACTTGGACTACCTGCCTTCAATGTTTCCAGACCGTGTGCTACATGTAATCATATACTAGATATCCGAAAAAATCATGCTGGAAACACCGTTAGACGTGCATGCCAACGATGCTATACAGTGCAGCGAAACAGTATGAATTGGTCAGAGGCGCGAAAAAATGTAAAAAAAACAACAACATTTGGTACTAGTTGCCCTAATCAGCCCCAGCTGTGTAAAAATTGTTTTGACAGCTGTAGTTCACTTTCAATAAAAATGTTATTTTATAATTTTAATTACAACAATTCGTTTTCTGCATTTGAAGTCACGCTGTTCAAAATAAACAAAACTAGAGATATTTGCGAAATTCGGTCATGTTTGACGTTCTACACAAATACATAGATGTAATTCGTATACGTATACATGAAGCGTTTTTGCCGTAACCCAAAAATGGGTGACATGGCGTTTTGTAAAAATTTACATCACCCACTTTTTGGGTGATGTGGAACTCAAGGTGTTAAGCGTGACTTACTGATATGTGTTAGCAATGGTTGCACCGGCTCTAATTCTTCACGTTCTAGGTTTGTGATAAAGTAATGGCTTTCTTTACGCTCTTTCATGTTCCTGTTTGGTCATATATTTTATATTTGTGCATAATAGCTATTCTACATATTCAAAAATTGCATTTTAAAATCAAGCGTTCTCTCCGGCACCCAAAAGTGGGTGACATGGCCGTCAAGAAAGTTTGCCGTCACTCATTTTTTGGGTGACGCGGCATTCAAGATGTTAAATCATGAAGAACGGTCTACTACGGTAAGTAGGCATGTATGTTTTACAACACTGACGCGATTTTTTAAATGTTAGCCCGCAAGATCATTTTTGTTTGCAAACCGGCCCGCAAGCCAAAATGAGTTTGACATCACTGCCTTAGATCTTTGCTGAACGTGTACTCACGTTCATACAGTACTACACTAATGGCACATTATCAAAGCATGGTGCATGCTTCGGAATAAACAATATCACCACTGACGCATTTTTAAGCTAAAACTATCGCGAAGTGTTTCGCTGCAGAACTAGCTGCAAAACTTGATGCGTTTCTCCTAATAAATGCAAGCACGCCGGATCAATATTTTATATTCACGAACAGCTTAACCTCGGTCGAAAAATTGAAGCCTGTTATCAGGGCCACTTCATCCATAGGATACTGGAAGACCTAAGCTCACATTTTGACAAAGCGTTTCCTATGTCGTTTATTTTAATCCTCTCGCGCTGTGCAATACCCTGCAATGAGCAATGGGCAACGGCAATCTCACCCCATGAATACCTTCGTTTACTAAACCAACTATGATGTCCTGGCTTAGTTCAAATAATTCTGCGTTGGACGCTCATCTCAGTGTAATAATATGTTACCCGTCCATGTATCCGGCTGTGGGATCGGATACTACGATGTGGACCACCTTCTGTGGTCCTGTGTGGAGTACGATAATATGCTAGACCTTCGTAGCTCGCCGCAACGGAAGAAATCGGAAAATAATCGCGTGCTCCAATACGGGACATTTTGGGGATCGACGATTCGGATTTATAATGTCATTTTCCTCTTTTCTAGACACAATTGTATTTCCCTATGACTTCCTCCCCATCCAAATCCGTAACTCACCATATGTTCAAGTGTTGGGTTAAAATATATTTAGTAAAACTGAGGAAGGGCGACAGAAAAAAAAATTTTCGATTACTACTTGTTTTGTTCAGACGAAAAAGGCGTCGTAAGAAAAGGCTGCAAAATATAGTATGGCGATGAAAAAGGTTCTCGGTATCTGGTGGGACTCCCCCTGTAAGGTATTGACCTTCCGATTGACCGATTGGATCAAAGGTAAGATACATCATCGTCCACCTCGAAACGAGAAATAATTATGTTAATTGCATTACATGCACTACGTTCATTTTTTTCACACTGGGATAACAGTAACTTTTTATTATATGTGTGGAATAAGAATGGACTTTTTATAAACTATTATGCTATATTTCGTTTAAATCAGACAACTAGTCAGCCAAATCGAACTTCATTTTTTTTACTAAACTTTTTTCAACATAGGTTCTTTGTAAACCCTCTTTTGTTTTATAATGGTGTAGTTTATTTCTCGTCACTTTATGTTTGGAATTCGGAATGATTTTCATACCTCTTTGCATTGGGTAGCATTAATTTAAATTTTTTGATAAATTTAAATTAATTTGGAAGCCGTCGGTATATGTTGACAATCTTTCGGCATCTCGGCTAAAAGGGCTACATATTAAAATAACTACATTCGTACATCCACGTGAATAAACTGATAAAAGGAAGTACCATAGCCCTCTTTTTTATTATTACAGCAAGATAGAATACATAGGATACTCCTCTTATTTTGATTTCCTTAAATTTAAATGGATTTGGCTTCTTAAAAAAAATCGCCATTTTAATTATCTACACTCATAATTAAGAGAACATATTTCAAATTACAAATCAAAATGCAAATGTATTTTAGCAAATGTTACAAGATTGTTGAGAGGAACGGGATTGTAAAGGAGATATAAAATAAAGAAATGTTAACGTACAAGTTTTTTTTTTATTTTTACAAGCTCGTTCAAACGAAGCACAGACCAAAAATAAAAAAAAAACTGCAATTGTTACAATAAAAAGATATGTCACATGATACTAGTTACTATATTGCAATACACAATATAAAACGGACAATCATTTCATGAGTTTGCGTATGTTTACCAACGAATCAATAAATTCATCCATAAAAAAGCACATAAATTAGTTAACAGTGCTTATCTTATATCCTTTTCGGCATTTACAAATTCACGTATAATATTTATATGATATTAATGTTCTGTTTGAAACGCAGACCATTGAAAAAATTTACAGCTACATTTTGAGCACATTACTAAATTTCGATCAACATTTGAGAAGCCAATTCGTTGGACTCAACGTTTGTTTGCTAGACCTGTAAGATGTAATATGAATTATTAAACTTTTTATAATAAACCGTATTCGATGATTCCAAGCACTTACCTCTCGGACACATGTATGCATATTCATCTTGCTCAATCGGATAAATTTTGAATCTTTTCAGATTCTGATAACATTACGTCATTCGCCAGTAGTAATTATTTTTTCATGCAGTTTGTTACAATGTTCCGTTCATGCAGTTTGTTACAATGTTCCGTTATCCATGCATTTCATCAGGCATGTTTGTATTTCATCATACACAGTTTTGTCTCCTAAGTTTCAAGGATGTAGATTTTTTGTCCGAGAAATAATAGAAGCACATGCATGATTTTGCTATATTGTATTGTGTGAAGTGGTTTGCAGATAGCTTGTTGTCTGAACGAATCCATCTAAACATCGAATCACGATACAATATTCATATAGTGACAAACAATACCATTGCGAATAAATAATATTCCGAGAGAGCGTGGAGATTTCATCGAGGTATTTGTAATCAGACCTGCAAGTAGATATATGACACTACATCACAATATGCTAACATTAGAATATTTATATAATCTCACCTGATCTCATTCATTTTTTTATTTCATACATTGTCCACTTTGCAGAAGCTTCATTTTGCAGCATGGCAATGAATGTCCTTAGTAATGTATTCAAAATGTGTTCTGTTCAGAAACGCACCTTTATAAATGTTATCCAACCGATTTAAAATATAAAACATTTTTCTCCCTATTGTCATTAAGGAGCTGCCGATGTTACTACTGCACGTCAAGCAAATTAATAATGAAATAATTTTCAACATAATTGTGTACTTCCCAGCAGGTTGAAGCTTTTTCATTGAATACAATGAACATAGTTTACTAAGCTATTTGGAAAAGGATAGATATGTAAAATTTATTGCTGGATGATCAATAAATTCGATGGTAAACGCGGCATATGCTAGACAAATTACGACTCTAACATTCTATGAGGAAATTGATTTGAATGTGGTTACGCGATCGAATGCAATAGGATTCTTGAATTATTTCAATTTATGTACTAAATATTTCTATATACATTTTTATACCTAACGATTTATTTATATTTTTCAAAAGTCGCGATTCATTGTTATTTCTACCGAACCGAGTTGCACCAATCGTGGCACATAGGTTTGTGATGGTCTCGGATTCAGGGAATTGAGTTTTGTAATTTTTAACCCTCTAAAAGGGGGGATTCTATACAACTTCATTTTGCAATATATTCACTCAAAAATACAAATGATGCCCGACTAAGTTACAAAGTTTCAACTCCACCAATGGAAAACAAAAGAGGGTCCCCATACACCCTTGCCAAAAAGTAAAAGTAAATATTTCTCACTTACAATTATATATGATGTCCGATTTTCTTTTTACATTCCTAAAAAGTATCTAAAGCCACGACAATCTCAATCAGGGAAAATGAGAGGGGAGCTCTTTCGTCAACTCGCTGCAGTTGACTTGCTACTACCGGTTCTTTGATTTTTCTATATAAAGCGCATCTTACTGAACTGATTTTATTGGCTTCTCGATATTTTCCGTATGTTCGTGAATGACTTTTATTGATACAAGTTCGTCTCATATCAAAGCTGAGCATTTCTAGCGAAGCTTTTATTCTAATCCTATCCGTCGCCTTCAATATTTCATAACACATTGTATTTAACGTGCGATATTTATATCTAACTAAAAATCATTTGAGGAAGCGAGTAAATGGGTGCGTTGTATATCGTATGATGTTCGTGTGTACGTGGTGCGTGATGATGTGTATTCGATTGCGTATGTGTATTTAAAGGTGGTGAGTTATAGATTGATTTTTTTGCTTCTAGAAACATTGTTTTTTTATCAGTTGAAACAATTGAACAGCGAGTATGCAAAAATGATCAGCTGTGTCTCAAGCTTCTGAGACCGTCAAACAACAACGTTAGACTTGGCAAGCGAATATCAGGCGTCTGATTCAGGGGCCAATGGTTGTGATATTGTGTTGGAATGACGGTCACTGATCATTGAAAAACGATAGCCGATATCCTTCATATTTCCTCGAACAAAAGATAAATACCATTTAGAATAAAGCTATCTAAATCCTAAGACAAGAGTTCAATCTGCCAAAAAAGTTTCGCCATGGCCATGGATTCTATACCTTCTGAATCATGGAATGAAATTCAGACAATAATCGTATTTTAAACGACAGGCAATCAAAAGGAGCTTAGAGCTGATGATTAATGCCATTTAATACATTGCGTGTCGCGTCACCCAAAAAGTGGGTGATGGGAAATTTACTGGAATGCCATGTCATCTATTTTTGGGTTACGACAAAAACGCTACATGTATACGTATACGAATGACAACTATGTATTTGAGCTGAACGTCAAACATGACCGAATCACGCTAATATTCCTAGTTTTGTTTGTTTTAAACAGCGTGTTAACGACCAGTAACGGACTGGTGGGCGCCAGTTCGGGCTAGGGCGCATATAAATACCGATGCAAAACGCGCCGTCGCTCTCTTTTTTTATCGACAATCATCCAGAATAAAGGTAGTAATTTTAAAACTCCCCTTTAAGAAGTTAAAAAAAATCCATTCAATTCATTTTATAAAAAAGAGGTTGCATTCGCAACAGTTTACGTTAGTACTAGTGCATAGATTATAAGTTAGTGAGTATAATAGAGTATCGGAAAATAAAGGTAAATTAGTCTGAATGTAACCCCGGACTGATCAGTGATCCCGAACGATCCGAAATAATGTTAAGTTGCGAGCTGTCGAACAGAGCATCTGTGTAGCACGGGATACCGACTACTCTTCGTGCGGGGCGCGATGATTTCGGCAAGTAAATTAGCCTGTTGTCTATTCACACTGAACGGAGCACTGACTAAACTTCTTCCTTGAAGGATCTAATGGCATTGAAGTCATTTATTCTAAAAAAAAAATCTGACGTACACAAGCCACAAATAGATAATTGTGCTCACTGCTACTTTGAATGATACACCCAACGGTCAAGTTGCCGTTGTCGTTAGATCAACATTTGCAGTGTACTATACTAGTTCTCCAATCGCATATGGTAAAGCTCTATCTATGACGAAACTATCGTCAGCAGTCGCTACGGCGAAGACGCCTTCGATCTGTCGCTTCAGAATAATGTTTGCATACGGCAGCCGTTTGGAAGAGCAAGCTAATGCTACTTTGTGATGATTTCCGACAGATTATTCCGATTGCACCAAAGGGTACTGATGCACAGATAATTGATCAATGCATCAGGAAAAGTCCTCTGTGGGATCAGTGTCAGATTTTGTGTCTACGCGAAACTATGCGAGTTCGAACAGCTACGAACGTACATGAGGCCACCGAATTGAAACAGTTTTCCGAGATTCTACATTGGATCGGCGAAGTTCGGAATTTCGCAACACCGGGATTGGACTCATCTTTTGCTAAGCTACCGCACGACATAATACTACCCCGGTCAACCAACCTCGAGACAGATGTGCGAGTACTCATCAGAGGAATTAATTCTGGTATCGAACAGTACTATTAAAACCCAGAGTTCTTAACTGATTGAACCTATTTGTCGCCATTAAACGTGAATGTTACTACAATTAACAACACAGTACTGTAATCCCTTCTTGAAATTTAGCAAGAGTACCTGTTGATTAATACCTAAGTAAACCCAGAAGGGCACGAGCATCAGCAACTATTCAAGTACATGAATTCATTCAACATGATTGGCATTTCTGTGCATCATTTCATCCTATGGAGCTTCAATACTGATCGCCGGTTATACACTGCGACACGACTGCAAGATGACATGCTCAAGATATACTGTATCCGAGCTCACATTTTGACAACCAACCAACGAGGAGACCATGTGTAGTGTTTTTGCACACGGACAGCTGTATGTCGCATTGTCACGGTTGACCTCTCGAATGAACGTGAACTCAGTGAACGAGAATCAGGATTGTGTTGCAAAATCAAAAAGAGTGATGTACCGAGAGGTTGATGCCGATTGAATCGATATGGTTAGCCATATAAACGAAGCCACATGATCGTACAATTAACATTGTTAATTAACAGCATTTAACTGACCGGAATGTTTTAATGGGTTTTAACTCGAGCGCATGAACCGTGCCTTATACAAAAAATGTGTTCAATAAACATTTACATTACGATGCGTAAAACAAGACAAACAACTGAACTGTTCCATAGAGTCACAGTGTATCACTCGAAGAGTAGAGACATCTGACACGACTAACCCCTTAGCGACAACAGTGCACTAATACATCTCAACACAAAGACAGTGACCAGTCTAATCTACGTGTAGTACAGATCGTTGACAAAAGCAACCGAATCCTAATACAAGAACGCACCAAAAATAAGATGGGGGTCGAGGACTCCGGAAGAGGGTCGGCTTTTGGCTCGTACTACGAGCCATTAGGCCAGAGTCCCACAAGAGAGCCAAAAAAAGGAGGATAATAGGAGAAAGAATTCCCCTTAGCGAATTTTTCGCGGAAGAAGAGATCTTCATGGTAGTTGAAGGAATTACTCCTGAAAGACCATTAAGGATAGCTAACCCCTTTTTAGCCCAAAAGGCTATTGAAGTCGCCATAAACGAACAACCGAAGAAAGTAACTATGCAAAAAGACGGAAAACTGCTAGTGCTGGTACGCAATAAAAAACAAGCTGAAAGACGGACCAAAATTGACTTAAAGACCACCAATGGTATTGAAACTAAAGTATATAAGCACGAGACGCTGAACACATCGAAAGGTGTGATTAGGTGTGATGCCATTTCGTTCACCACCAAAGAGGAGATAATCACGAGTCTCGCCGATCAAAAAGTCAAAGATGTGGAAATTATGAAAAGGAAGGACTAGGACGGAAATTGGGTAAATGCCCGCACAGCCATCCTTACATTTGACACCACTAACACCCCTCACAATGTAAACATTGATTACTACTACGATCTCAAGGTAGTATGTACCGAAACTCATGAGATGCATGAACTGTCTCAGATTAAGACACACAAAAAAATTCTGTAAAAGTTATAAAAAATGTGCAAATTGTTCGAGTCCTTACCATGATAATTGCCAATCGGAACCAAAATGTCTAGAATGTGGGGAAGGTCACAGCACTCTAGATAGAAACTGTCCCGTTGACCTATATGAGGTGCAAATCAAAAAAAATTAAACTATGAACAGAATAACAATAAGAGAAGCGAGAGAAAAACACACTACAAACCAAAAACACCACACCAAAACACACTACATCAGACAGTCCAGGTACACATCGTCAAGAACAATTAAGATTAGATCAAATAAACACGACACAAAGTACTCAAAAAATAACTCCTCCCAAGGAAAACACGAACACAACAGAAAACAGACAGATCAGTATACTCACAGTCACCTAAGTAACTGCTCGATACCCGGCGTCACTTAAGCGACGACTCGACACCCAGGCCTTTCAGTAGGACTAGACGCTAGGGGGCGCTGTTAAGGACTCGGCATAGGTGAGAGCAAACCCGAAGCGACTGGCCGAGAGAGGTCGTTACCAGGGGGGCAAAGGTCGAACAAAGGAACGAACCGGCGAGTAGCCTGCGTGATTGGCGGGCCTTTTCAAATCAGCACTCGGAGGAGTAACAGGTTTTTTTAGCGCTCTCTTAAACTATCGATTAAAAAATAAAGATTGCTAAAAACGTGCAAATGCTCGAGTCTGAGTTTAATAATCAACAATCTAAGAAAAACTTGCTCTCATTAAAGCGAAGTAAAAGCAACTTTCCGCTTATAAAAACATCTCGTACGTCGAAACTATTACGTATAATCGCGCTAACGCCAAGCTGTGCAAATTCGGCTAGGCATTTTTCCTTTGACTTCCCTACCATCCCTGGATACGCTGATCGATCGTGGTAAGGCACCAAGGAGAATAACCAAGCAACATATCCGAAAAGTGACGGTTTTTTCGAAAAGTGACTACGTGGAGCGAAATAATGAGACTACAAGCTGCGCGAAATGCGCAATGGCGGATAGTGACGAGATGGTGCAGTGCGACAACTGCGATCAGTGGTTTCACTTCGAATGCGTCGGCGTGGACCAAACGGTGGAGGAACGCGCGTGGTGCTGCGCGAAATGCGCGAGCACGATGCCGCTTGCCGGTTCAAGCAAGGACGAAGAAATAAGGGCCATGAAGAGGCGGATCGATGAATTGGAGTCAGCAACGACGAAAGCTTTATCGGCGTTAAAGCTAAAAGATGAGGAGGTTGCTCGGCTTCGATACAGCCATGAGCAACAAACGCGCGAAATGCGCTCTCCTCCCCTAAGCTCAACGGCACACAGGCAATCAGCGTTCGATGCTTTCGAGCTGAGCCAGAGCCAACTAGCAGCTAGGCACGCCGTAGGCAAAGACCTCCCGACATTTTCCGGAGATCCGAAAGACTGGCCGCTATTTCAGTCGAGCTTCGAACGATCCACGCGCATGTGCGGATTCACGGACGACGAAAACATTCTGCGTCTGCAAAAGGCGTTGAAAGGCAGAGCACTAAAAACCGTACAATGCCGCCTTCGCCACGCGGAAAACCTAGATGAAATCATGAGCACATTAGATAAAATGTTCGGCCGACCAGACGTGCTTATAAATACGTATGGAGCTGCAGGCCGCAGTAGTAGGATCCCGACTAGCTACGTCCATCCCCCAAGCACATCATCTGTGCATCAGATAACGATTCTTTTGGACGGACTCGTTCGACGTAATATGTTGGCTGAATTTAGATCACCGCAAGTACTCGGCCTTCGTGGCGCACAGAGTCGGCGCGATTCTTGAGACGTCGACCGTAAAAGAGTGGCATTGGATTTCCACAAAAACAAACGTCGCTGACGAGCCAACGAAACGTACTAACCTAGAGCATAAACTCGTATCCGATCACTGGTTTGCCAGTCCAGAGTTCCTGCAACAACCTTAAGCAGAATGGAATATAGCTCAACCAGCGAACATACATACCTACGAGGAGATACGAAAAGAAGCACCATTAGTCGGCGTTCATTATGTTAATGAACCAACAATTGACTTCTCTAGATTTTCCCGTTGGACGAGGCTGGTCCGCACCGCTGCCTACGTGTTGCGATTTATCCGACACCTGCGCAATCCGTCATCGCGCACCAGCGTGGGCCTTACGCGGGAAGAGTTAACTAAAGCTGAAATCTTTATCCTTTGTGAAGTGCAGCAGGAAGCGTATCCGGAAGAGTACGTCAAGCTGCAGAAGAATTCAGAGGTACTTAGGGGCAGTCCTTTATTCCAGCGAAGCCCGTACATGAGCGCGGAAGGTCTGTTGAGGATGCACGGAAGGATAGATAGATGCCACATTGCGGAACCGTCAACTAAGCGACCGATTCTCCTTCCCAAGCGTCATAAGGTAATCGATCTCATCGTCGATGACATGCATCGGCGGTTCAAACACGGTTGCCAGGAGACGGTCATTAACGAAGTAAGGCAAATATATGACATTCCGTCGCTTCGATCAAAGTGCCGACGAGTGTCCAGAGAGTGTAAGCTGTGCATGCTGCGGAAGTCAAAGCCCACTCCACCTCAGATGAGCGAGCTTCCAGTCAGTCGTTTAGCGGCCTTTTCGAGACCGTTCTCATAAAATGGCATGGATTGTTTTGGCCCGATGATAGTCGTAAACGGACGTAAGTCAGAGAAGCGTTGGGGGGTTTTGTTTAATTGGGAATTCAGAATTTGGGGCACCAGAGCCCTTATGGAAGTACAATCCTCCTGCGGCACCACACTTCGGCGGGGCATGGGAACGGATGATTCAGTCCTTCAAGCGGATGCTGACAAATACCCTGAACGAGAGACATCCCTCAGATGCAGTCCTGATCAACGGGCTAATCGAGGTGGAAAGCCTCATTAATGCTCGACCGCTAACGCACGTTCCTGCGAACAGCGAAGACGGCGACGCGCTTACGCCTAACCATTTTCTTATAGGGTCCTCGACAGGTATGAAGCAGTTAGTCAAATTCGACGACTCGCCAGCAGCCCTAAGGAATAACTGGAAAGCGGCACAAGTTCGAGCAAATGAAATGTGGCAAAGATGGGTCAAGGAATACCTGCCTACACTGACCAAACGGACGAAGTGGTTCGAACCGATTCCGTCACTAAGGTAAAACGACATCGTGCTGATAGTTGATGAAACGATGTACCGTAACTGCTGGCCACGGGGGCGTGTTGTCAAAATAATACGATCGAACGACGGAGCGGTACGAAGAGCAACAGTGAGAACAGCGAAAGGAAATCTAATAGAAAGACCTGCGATAAAGCTGGTTCGCCTGGACGTCGAGCCAAGTGAATCTGCATTGTAACTGCAAAACAAAACGGCTGGTGGACTGTCACCTAAGTAACTGCTCGATACCCGGTGTCACTTAAGCGACGACTCGACACCCAGGCCAAGGTAAATACTTCGGCGCCTTTCAGTAGGACTAGACGCTAGGGGGCGCTGTTAAGGACTCGGCATAGGTGAGAGCAGACCCGAAGCGACTGGCCGAGAGAGGTCGTTACCAGGGGGGCAAAGGTCGAACAATGGAACGAACCGGCGAGTAGCCTGCGTGATTGGCGGGCCTTTTCAAATCAGCACTCGGAGGAGTAACAGGTTTTTTTTAGCGCTCTCTTAAACTATCGATTAAAAAATAAAGATTGCTAAAAACGTGCAAATGCCCGAGTCTGAGTTTAATAATCAACACTCACAAACCCTACGGATAAGCTCATACTATCTGACACAGAAATTTAACAATTTATAAACGAATAAATTATTCCGTTCGACAATCGCTCAGTATCGCCAACGGCCAACATATCATCAAACTCTCTCTCAACACCCACATCACTATAACCACATATATCAAAATCTCTACTTAATAAAACATAGAATTCAACTATAAACATGCAAGCATCCTTAATTTATCGATTATTATGATTAACTTAGTTCAAAATAACATACAAGGGATAAAAAACAATATACATTAACTAAAAAAAGCTGCCGCTGCGGAACATTTGAATGCCATTTGTTTGGAAGAGACATGGACAAACCCAAACAGCAACACACTGCCCAAGCTTAAATGGTTATAACCCCATATTTCAACACATAGAAGACGGCTACGGGGGTAGCTGTATCGTAATAGAAAACAAATACATGTATGAAGATATAAATATATTCAAGAGAAACAAATTCATACAAGCTACCGGAGTTAAAGTGATTAACCCAAGAATTACAATAATGTCGGTGTATGTAAAACCAACCACACTTAAAAAAATTTTGAAAAAGCTATGGAAAAAATAGTAAATATAGCGAATCGACATAAAAATACAATAATGATTGGAGATTGCAATGCCCACCACGAAGCATGGGGAAACCCCTATTTGGATACCAAAGGGAAAGTATTATTGATCCTCATCAATAATTCCAACCTCACCATACTACATAATAAAGAATTCTCATACATTAATTCAGAACAACGAAAAAAATTACGGCGATAGACCTAACCATTATCCCGAGCCACAACACACTGGATATTGGTAGAGAGGTTACCGACTAACACATTGGAGGTAGTGGGCATCGTATAATAAAAATCAAGCTGAACTCTCTAACCAGCCCGGATAAAAGAGTGGCCTATAACAAGGCACGCATCAAAAAAGAAATTGCCAATCTAGAATGTGGAAATAGCATTGAAACTATCTCTAAAAGTATCCAAGAAATAGTACTAAGTAACAAATATACCACGGCCCATATTCCCAAGAGTTGGTGGACAACAGAGCTTCAGCAGGCATGGGAAAACAAAAATCAGACAAGAAAAAGTTTTAATAAGTACCAAACGTTAGAAAACCTCATCAATTTTAGAAGAACACTACTCCTGGTGCGGACAACATATCCTATAAGACATTTAGCTTACTAAGCGCTAGTATACTTCGACTATAATTAAGGAAATTAATGATATGTACAAAATTGGTAAAGTCACAGCCAAATTGAAAAGGATTAAGATTGTAGCCATACAGAAAATAGGTAGAGATCCTTATAAAACCGAACACTATAGACCGATTGCTCTCCTCCCGACCATTACCAAAATTACAAATTCGGCAATCCTTAGTAACATGAACAACCAGCTCAATCATAAATTCAACGGCATACCAGAAATCAGTTTTGGGTTCCGCAAAACTCGATATACTCATACCATGATAGAGCTAATCACTAATATGGTGCCAGCTAACAGGCGGTACGCACTCCGCAGTGGTATCATTTTTATAGATATCAAAAATGCATACAACAGTGTAAATACCATACTACTACTAGAGAGCATGCGCCAATGCATGATATCCCAAGAAGATATCGGATGGATTAGTAGCTTTTTAACTAATAGATCCTTGGAGCTATGTTCAGGCTTAATGCTTAATGCAGTTGGCAGACTCGACATAATTAAAACAATATGCGGCTCAAACAATCACATTAACCTTGAAAAGGCTATTCATGCTCACCGAGCGATAGTAAGAGGAAGCATAGAATACGGCAGTGAACGAGGTTTAAATTCCAACAAAATTTGTCAAAATGCGCTATCTACGATCCTCAATCAGTCCATCAGAGAGGTTACAGGGTGTATTAAAACCACTTCTATTAACACCCTATATGCAATTGCCGCCGAAATACCTCTACACATCAGAAACAAATTCCTGGTAGCAAAGCAGTTGGCAAAATCTGTGGCTTATTCTAAGCTGAATAATAGCACACTATTCAAGCTAGTAAGCCAATGTTGCAGAACAACAGCGCAGTCGACAAAGTCCGAGTTTAGACTTGCAAAATTAGTTGACAGTTGATAGTGCAGCTGTCAGTGGGGCTACGTGAGTGGCTGAATACGATGAAAACCGACGCTAGATCGGGGAAAAGGAAGATCAGCGCCATTCTCTAGCACAGGCGTCACCGAAAAACACGTGTAAATTTTTAACCGTCCGTCGAATTGGCAAAAAGGACATCAACCCAACAGCTGTCAAACAACTCACACTAGAAGCTGTAGAATCCTACCCTATCGAAACGAGAATATTTACGGACGGCAGCAAAACCCCAAATGGCTGCGGAACATAAGGAGATATAATCAAGCACCACAGAACATAACCCGCAAACTAAATATCCCGGCCTCTATATGCACTACAGAACTCCTGCTCTCCAGTTGGAAATTGGTAATAAGGAAGGTCTAATGCACCTAACCGTTTTTACAGATAGCCAAGCTGCATGCACCATTCTTAAAAATACATCAATGGAACTTATGGTGGATGAGACCATAGCTGACGTTCTATATTACTGGGATATTACCCACGCAAAAATACAATGGATCCCAAGCCACGTGGGGGTAGGGGGAAATGAAATGGCAGATCAACTCGCCAAAGAAGGAACAACCTGTGATATTAGCATTATTAACAAAATTCATCTAGAAGAAGCTATATATGATTTTAAAATCACAGCTCAATTAGAAGCCGACAATTGGTGCAACACCATGAGCCTAGTCAAAGGTAAAACATACCAAAAACTACAACCGCACTTCTCAAAGAAAATGTGGCACTCAAAAGTATACATAGGAGCAAGAGACATAAAATTGCTAAACAGGTGAATTTCTGGTCACGATTACAGCAATTACTGGCTTCACAAAATTAAGATAATCAACTCGCCTAACTGTGATATCTGTAACTGCCCGGACACGGCTAGATTCTGAGTTCACTCTGAACCTTAGTAGTAAATAGGACCGGCAACTAATTCCTCGCATTTGTTTTAAGTTGAGAAGAAAGCTAAATACACAATCGACTAAATAAATAATTGGGATTACTCACCATCTATGCCACAAACTTGCCTGTAATATTAGCTGCATCAATATATCAATAAATTTGCGCGCTCTAGGAGTCTCCAAGCTCTTGATCCGACGCATGCTTCGACGAGGACACTGAAATTTCTAAAAAGACCAAATATCGAACAGGGTCCCATAAACATCATCGCTCGAGCTTACTTACCATACCATGCTTTACCATGCTTACAACTTCCCGTGTGCTACAATTTCATCCTCCGATATCGAACAAAAATCAAACATTCATTGCCAGGTGGTTCACTCATACGCCAAAGGAACTAATTGAAAACGTTTCTCTCGTAATCTTACTTTTCAATTCAAGTTCAACATTTCGACAACCAATTTCACACATCATGCAGCCAGAAGAGCATATATTGCGGCCAGTACGACAGAAAGCTTCTCGAAACTAAGCACTGTTAACAAAGAGTGGTCACATCATGTCACGAACAAAACGATACCAACGCACACAATTTCACTTGCACCATCTCTGCTATCGTTCACTCTGCCCGGTTCGTTTAACCAACGCCATCGAACCTTAGTCGAAGCTTCTCGAAGGTCTGTCCGATTGCGTTGAATCTTTATTTTCACTTCCGGATCTCAATGACATTGCATCAATTTTGACAACAGCGAAAACGAATACCACAGTTGCCTCTGATTTATCGTTTTGTCATAGTTACAGTGTGGGAATAGTTGTTTTGAATATATGTGAATGTAAATACATCATTTTTCAATAAATGTTTTGCAATGTAATGATGAATAAACCTTATGAATACTTTATAGTTGCTCCTAGGAGATTTTTTTACATCCGAGGTAGGTAAACACTCGATTGTAACTCGATCGAGTATGATGCACTTAACACTCGCAGATAGATGGCGCTAAGAAGTCATCCAAGACAACACACTTACAGATCAGCGTCGTCTTGCCGCAAGAGGTCGTTGTCAGAGTGTATAAGTCGCGTATAGATAAAGTAACGAACGGCGGATTTGATCCGTGACATTCTACATAGTCGACAGACTGGCACATGGTGTACCGGTGTTCCCGAGGCAGCAGAACATGTTATTTTCGAGTATCCGGGAGCAGTTCCCATGAGAAGGAAGGCTTGATCCAGCTGGACACGATGCAGTTATTTCTGCTGAGCTTCTCAGAATTCGGGAACGCAACATGCGAAGCAGCTAAGATTAAAACAAGGAACAGACCTGGCTGGCAACTGGGGAAAACCAACCTTGCTGGCGGTCTAAAAATAGCAACAAAAAGCGCCGCGAGTGGTATGACACGAGCACATGATTCGCTGCAGGGAGGAACGACGTGATAGAAGACCTTCAATATCCACTCTATTTCCGAGGACAGCGGCATGTCGTCAACCCAACAGAGAGAGTGGCAGGCTCTAACGAGTACGAAAGCCGGAATCTGCATCTGGGCGAAACAAGGTCCGCTGGAGATGCAGTGGAAGCGGACCTTCCAACGCGATGATGTACGCTTAAGCGCTAGAAGGCCCTCCAGCCGGCAACATTTCTTGCGCCAATATATCCCCATTCCTTATATGTTTATAGATAAAAGAACATACAATCGGCGAACGGAGCCTATTATGTTGTTTTGGTATAGTTTTGAACGATCCACAAAAAACGATCACGTTTGAACGATCAAAAAAGTATTAAATAAATTGCCGAATGTTAAGAACAGTACAGTGCCAACTTCGCCATGCAGGCTATCTAGACGAAGTCATAAACACGACAGATAACATGTACGGACGACCATATGTCGTAATATATACGCTGCTATAACATGTGATTGGGAGACTAAGACCTCCTAGACTAGTTTATAGAGTTCGGCATCAACGAACCGAGCAAGTACGATCGTTGAAAAGACTTGCAATATTGCTTCAAGAGGACGAGCAGCTTGCATTTGTTATCCTCAAGATGTTACGCATGGAACTGCATGGAACAACGTTAAAGGAGTGATTGCAGAATTTGTTGCTAGCGAGCCCGTGTAGAAATTCAACTCGCCTTTTGCGCCATACTTCGGCGTTGCTTGAGAGAGGATGATTTAGTTAGTCAAACTGATGCCTCCAAATAACCTGTTCGAGAAACATCCCTCAGATAGAAAACAGCATCAATCCTCGTCCGCTGAACCTTGGGCCTCGTAAACAGGGAGCAGTCTTTTGACGACTCGGCGTGGTTCGTAAAAAATATAACTGGAATGGAGATGGATCACAGAATACTTGCCCATTGTACCGATTCTGCCCATACATCAAAATTACATTGTACTGATTGCTAATAAACACTGCACGTGGCCCATCATTTAAGCGTCTGCTCAACATCTGAGGTAGGTAAATACGTCAGTACGATGCACTTAAAACTGGCAGATAGATGGCGCTACTAACTCATCACCGACAGGAAGCTAACGGACCCAAAGCGACTAGCCAAGAGAGGTCGTTATCAGGGACCCAAAATCACGTTCGGGTAAAGCGACGATCGAACTGTACCGAGTTCGGGGTGAATACGGTTTAACTTGAAGTAAGAAGCAGCAAAAAGAATTGAATTTTCTCGTATGTTTTGCTCGGTACTTCAAACACAGCCAAGCATTCGTCAAACTCAGTTTATAAAAAATGCTGTTAACTCGAGTACCAGAATCTCATCGTTGCTTAGTTGTTAGATCAAATATAGATCAAATATAGAAGGTTCAATTAATATATTGAAACTATTTTCATTGAGTTTATTATAATTATTTTTGTTACTGAGAAAATAACCATTGATACTGTCAAGTCGTATATGGTATAATTATTATTTTTAAATCGAGCTTAAACTACTTAAAATAAAAAGAAAGGCTTTTATTCTATTCTTGTATGAGTAAGAAAAAAATTAATTTATAAAAAAATTCAATTTATTAGAATATCCACAAACTGGCGGAGTTATCAAAAGGTATATTCATTCAACATTTATTGAACGTATGTTTAGAGTCACGTATATTTCAAATAAACCGTTCCTTCAACATAGAACTGTGACAAAACGATAAATCAGAGGCAACTGTGGTATTCGTTTTCGCTGTTGTCAAAATTGATGCAATGTCATTGAGATCCGGAAGTGAAAATAAAGATTCAACGCAATCGGACAGACCTTCGAGAAGCTTCGACTAAGGTTCGATGGCGTTGGTTAAACGAACCGGGCAGAGTGAACGATAGCAGAGATGGTGCAAGTGAAATTGTGTGCGTTGGTATCGTTTTGTTCGTGACATGATGTGACCACTCTTTGTTAACAGTGCTTAGTTTCGAGAAGCTTTCTGTCGTACTGGCCGCAATATATGCTCTTCTGGCTGCATGATGTGTGAAATTGGTTGTCGAAATGTTGAACTTGAATTGAAAAGTAAGATTACGAGAGAAACGTTTTCAATTAGTTCCTTTGGCGTATGAGTGAACCACCTGGCCATGAATGTTTGATTTTTGTTCGATATCGGAGGATGAAATTGTAGCACACGGGAAGTTGTAAGCATGGTAAAGCATGGTATGGTAAGTAAGCTCGAGCGATGATGTTTATGGGACCCTGTTCGATATTTGGTCTTTTTAGAAATTTCAGTGTCCTCGTCGAAGCATGCGTCGGATCAAGAGCTTGGAGACTCCTAGAGCGCGCAAATTTATTGATAAATTGATGCAGCTAATATTACAGGCAAGTTTGTGGCATAGATGGTGAGTAATCCCAATTATTTATTTAGTCGATTGAATATGTCACTTTCTTCTCAACTACAAAAAATTCAAGATTTTTTAACTTCGGTATATTTTTCGTCGGTCGCAACCGATGGTCCACCTGGTGCCACGTTATAAAACTTCGGTTACCTAGCGTGTTTAAATATTTACCAACAGCGCGACCATAACACCCCCCCCCCCCCAGATCTCCTTTCTTCAGGTCGACTCTTCGGTTCCATCTCACGAGTAGCCGCTTCCTCATGGTCGCCTTAGTTATGTTGATGCACAAGTTCTAGCTGGATCTTGTTTTGAGTTCCTCCAGTATATTTTTTGATGATATCGTTGAATTGGCTATTGCGGAGGTTGTGTGAAATGCGCTGTGGGTTGTATGAAATGTGTGCTGTTTTTTCTCGTAATATTTCTCAAAGGTGTAGAATTGTCGATTTTGTTTTGCTGTTAATTTCTATTCATAATTATGTAATTATGTTATATACTTTGTATGATTGTTTGGTCTATATATCTTCATTTTCTGTTGTAGGGTAGATATCTATACCCGATCGATTGTTCTCGATCATATTTTTCAGTCATCGTGTTTATTAGTTATCTACCTTGTATGCTAGCGTTATTTTTGAGTATCACTTTTTTTTTATAATCTTCATTTGGATTAGGTGGCTATGCCGTATTTTTCGTGCTTCGCGAATGGTGATTCTATTCACTGTTTGTATTTATTTGATTTCCATTTTGTCAAGAAAACTGGAAAGTCTTTGCTTCTGGCTCTTATAATTTCAGATGTGAACCAGTTTTTCATAGTAATGAACGTTAAAAAATACTTGCTGTATATTTTGTTTTTGTTGTGTTGTTCAACTCGTTGATTTTATCACCAAAAACACAATTATAAACAATTACAGAAAACACGACATTGTAAAGTAAGATTAAAGTACTAGATTGAAACACGTCCGCTGCCTCCGGTGTCCGAGCTTTATCCAAGGATTCAATCTTTCGTTGACCAATTGGCCACTCAGGTGTGTCGTACTCACAGTCGGCATCCACAATAAACTAGCTGCGATCGTTGATTCTGATGTCGGCTACTTGCTCACATCTCCTTCCTTTTAAAGCAACTGGTACGGATCTAACTTACGCGGTGTTGTTCTATCTCTAGTAATTCCGGCTGAGTTTTCTTCTCTTGCGTCCTTGGGTGAATGCGATCGTTTGTACTGATGATGCGGTGGCACGGCTCTTGCGTCAATGGGTTGCACGTAGCAGATGGCGACGGTTGCTTGGAAGATGAAGAATCAGGTAACGATGATGATAGTGGTTCAAACAATGTTAACGGTTATGGATCAGACGACTTGTCGACAGACGGACGGTAATGTTATTAATTATATCCGTTTGACGTTATGTTCATATGTTTCATATATTTGATGCTATTTATTCACATCTTCGAGAATTATCTGCATCATGTTTATTTTGTGGTTCGTCTTATTGTTCCATAATGGCCTGAGTCAACAGCAACAGTCAATGGCCTGAAAAACACATTTGAGACAATTCATCTAACGCATTTTCCAACATTCTTCTTGCATTGACGATCAGTTCTGTTGGCTTTCTGTGGCTTCCGACTGACTTTGTGTGGTCCTTGTAATGTTTCTTCGAACATGTTGAGAGATTGTTGGGTTTTCGATAGTTGTTTCCACATCCTAGTTTGCAGATCGCAACTGATTGGCGTTGCTGTAAATCGACGATGTAACAGTAGAACTGTTTCCAAGAAAAGATAGAAGAGAATAATACCCCAGCTTGGGTGAGTAAATATCCATCGCTCTTAATCACGATCGCAGCGATTCTTGTCATTTGATTTTTTCCTCCCTGATAGCTCTTTCATTCCATCAGTCTCCGTAGTGTTTCGTTAGACTTTAAAGATCACTGTTTTTAAGTCATCAATTGTTCTAGCTTTATCTTCACGATTTCCATATGTTCTATGTTTTATATCCCATAAACGTGGATATGAATGCCAAACTTGTGTAAATTCAGTTACAAATTCTTTCGAATTAATTTCCTCGTGCGCACAAAAATGCTTCTTCTTGTTGAGCGAAAGGAATATGACCGTCTGAAATGTAAGAAAAGGAAATTGCTACATACGAAAAAAAAGGTAAATCTCTCCATTTTCGATTTCTCAATCTGAAATGGTTATTTAATCATTTCTCTACTACAACACTAAGTTCATTAAAAGATAAAACAAATGAAATGTAAATTATAAGTTCTATCAGGTCGTTACTTTGTTGAAATGCTTAGTAAATTATTTTCCTGGATGCCACCTGGCAGAAGTGAAAATGTTGTCAAATCTAATTGGTAAAATTTAAATTTAGCATTAAATCTTATTAAATCAAATTAGTTGTACATTTTATGTTTTATACATTTTTCTTATATGGCTCAACAACTGCTGTACGGTTATAGACCTGCCTGGTTAAGGCATTGTACGACTTTTATTTTGTGGCCAAATAGTTAGTTGTGCGGACACGAACATTATACCTGTGCTAAATAAGAATGGGTTTGCTTTCCACGTCAAAGACCTACGTTTTAGCATTGCTGAAGAATTTATCTATAAGAAACGAACTCGAGTTTACTAACTAACTATCATAACCTTCTTTGTTGTTCAACATTTTAAACTTTGGTCAACCCAGATTTTAGTCATCAAATGCTGGTATTTCTGAAAATCGAATAAAACCAATACTGAAAATATCGACTAAATTTATCTCGAACTAAGTTAGCGGATTGGGAAGAGTTAGTGGTTGATTGGCTGAAGGTTGGTCAAAGATGCCTGTTTCATTATCTGATTAGCTTTCGTAATGCTGCTGTAGAAAGTTATGAAGCTTTTATGCATCCAATACAATTTGGTTGGTTTTTTGTGGGGAAACTCTTATTGGCTAACGAAAAATTTAAAAGCGTGCAGAGAGCTGTGTAAATGCGCATTCTACCACACCTTTTGCTCTTGCTAATCTATAATTATACTGTCATTGTATGAACTTACGGATTTCGTATGTGGTTGGTAATTATCTTGCATCGTTTGGGTAAGCCTTTCAACTTGGAGGAAGAAAATGATTTATTCATCCGTCAGTTGTATTTATATCCCCTGCCATTTTGAGTACATGAAGGGTCCCCTGGCACTCACTTATTAATGGAGAAAACTTAACAAAATCTGGTTTCTTTAGTTTGTAATTAATGTTAACAGTCGTTTTTGCAATGTTGAAGATACTGCATTGTACGGCTTAATCAAATAATCCGTTAGTTGAAAAGCCTCATCTCCGACAAATACATAAGGTGCGATAATATTAGACTCGAAGCTCAGCAGATGGTGGAATTTTTGAATGTTGATTGTGGATTCATCTTCCAGCAGATGAATAACGGGATACTCAATTGTCGTGGTCCATTTGCACCAACATCGATAGATAAAAATGTATGTTCAGTATTCATAACTGCCATCTGTACTACACTGAAGCTATAATAAATTTATCCAGAATGCGCCAGTTTGTGAATCAATACATGTTTCCCGTCCATTACACCTTAGCAATGGGGAAATTGTCACATGGTTTGAAAAAGATTAGCTTTGCGTATCCATGTTTGTACGGATTGTGGCAGCTGCAATTAAAAAAAAAAAGAAGTGTGACGACACCTGCACCGACGTACCAATATTTTCTTTTATAACATCATACCTTAATGTGTTGTTTTAATCCTTCCTGAATTACTGCATAATTCCTTAATTTTTTTAGATAAACAGTATGGGGAAATTTTTGGTGCATATGATTAAATCCCGGAAGCTTCGTCCAGTCGAAAGAAAGCGCATCGTCAAAATTAACCGCGATCGTGGATGCATCGCGAGTGTCATCACTATTACCTATTTATCAATGCGTTATTGAACGTTTTGCAGCAGGAGATTAAAAGTTGTTTTAGTTGGAAACACGCATGAACCGCGAACCTTTTATTCATTAACTAACAATATCCTCATATTTTTTGGCAAACTTGTTCAAATGTGGTTTCATTACAATATGCTTATATGCACACGATGTTGCTGCCTTTAGTTTTAAACATAATTGAAAAAAAGATCGCATTGGTAAGATTGTATATAATATTCCGAGATGAATATTAAATGCGAAATATTTCAAGCGTATGTTTCGTTCACCATTAAATAAATTGATTCTCAAACTCAATTGTTTGATTGCTTAAATGATATAAACCATATACACAAGATTTCAATATAGCTTAGATGAAAAAATATAGGAATGCTGTAAAGTAGAAGGTTGTAAAAATTATCGATATACTTTTGATAATATACAAAAGTTTGCTTCTCGTAGAGTAGAAATAACTGCAAAATGTCATGAGAAATATTGATAGAAAAATGTTTAATGGTTAAGATTGCTAGGATAACTTTCATAGAGATGCATTTTCAAAAAGCATTTTGAATACATTACTAGTGACATTTATAGTCACATTAAAAATGAAGCTACTGGAAATCGGACAATGTATGGAACACACAAATGGGTGAGATGAGGTAAGACAGTTGTAATGTAATAATGTTATCATATTGTGATAGGATTTGATATATCCACTTGCAGGTCTAGTGGAAAATACCTCTATAAAATCTCCACGCTCTCTCGGAATATTTCTTATTTGCCATGGTATTGTTTGGCTATATGATGATTGTTTCGTAATTCGATGATTTGATGGATTCAAAACAAGAAATCTGCATAGCAAATTTAGTACAGCAAAATCATGTATGTGCTTCCACGCACAACGCACCTGCGAGCTAAAGAATCATTGTTTCGCGGACAATCTATCAACAAACTTCAATATTAGAAGACGAAACAATTGCAACCATGCATGATGAAATGCAAGGATATCAAACACGAAACATGCTAACAATATATAAAAACACTGCTGGCGAATGATGGTGAATGGAAAATTCAAAGCAATTTATTCGATTGAGCAAGATGAACATTTCTTACATGTGTCCGAAAGGTAAGTGCTTTAAAATCGTTGAATACGATTTTTTGTAAAAAGTTTGAAAACTCATATTTTATTTCATAGGTCTACCATACAAGGCTGGAGTCCAATGAATTGATTTCTAAAATGCTGAACAAAACTTATTAATGTATTCAAAATGAAGCGGATTATTTTATCCAAATTTGAGCATTTCATATAAAAAATATGATTGTCCTAGAATGCATATTCTACATTTCGACGAAAAAGTGAGATAAAATCAGAAGCAACACAAAGATACATTAAAATAACCATATATTTACTAACGAATGAAAGACATTCTTATAGATAAATTGATTGATTAAATGGTAAACGAAGAAGGTTACGCATAAGTTATTGATAAAATTCGCGCTTGGAGCATTTGAGCAAGTTCTTAAAAGTATGATGATAACAGTTATTTTTTATGACGTTCAAGTGTACATATATTCTCTTCCAAAAAGTTACTTGTTGCTCCGGAGATTGTAACAACCGGAGATGTTTGAGTTTTCCTATTTAAACAACCATTTAATTTTCCATTGCTGATTTTTTGTTCAAATTCATTAGTGCATCTGAGAATAAAATTGAAATTTATGCCATAGGATCATTAGGGCCTGCTACTTCGAAACATTGCGTACATCTCTATGTGCGACACCAGATGAGTTGTTCGGATCCTGTTGAGTGCCCTTCGGGAGCTCTGTTGCAGAGCATTAAGATGTTCTTGTCCTTGGGTGTTCAACTCCGCTGCCATCAGATGGACGTCTATGATTTAACCACAGTGTCTCAGATGTTGACGGGGATTCGCGGTTGTTGCTGGCGAAGGATGCTGATCATAACAATATCCGTTTTATCGGGAGAGAGCTTGAGGTTGCATTGCTCCATCCACCGCTCAAAGACCACGATGGCTTTCTTAGCCACCATGATCTCTTCCATGGGTGATTCCCGGCTAATCTCTGCGATTGTTAGTGTTGGGAGCGTAGTCAAATGTGTCACTCACGATTGACATTGTTGACGTGGGCACTTTGACAGGCCTCGCGCTCTTCTGCCGGAACCGTCGACGAGGACGGATGTCTAAATTACATTGTAATGTGTGCACTGTACATCTAAATAAAGTGCAAGGTTCTTTACATACAAAAGTTGGTATCCGGAGTATTTGGTATCTGGAATAGCATTGCCAAATACTATGGAAACCCATTATTGTAAAGAAGAAAGACATCATGCAAAAAATCTAGCCACAACTGAGAAATGCGCTTGGTGGGGTTATTAAAAACATTGGCAATGGCGAGTTTCGTTCCACGACTGACCATCGCTGATTTCTTCGACTCTGTTATGTCGACTTTTGAGTAGCGTATCACTTTGATAGATTACCAAATTTTTAGTGTTGTAGAGAAGAGCAGATGATTTATTTAGATAGTTAGTGAATTCGGTGTAAGTTTTAAAAACATTTTATGATGTTGCTATCTGAATGATGGGTTGTTTATACATCTCTGGCCTATTCTTTCGACAGATTTCATTTAACAGGATTCAATTTGCCCGTCCATAAATTTGAGGCTCCGTCCGAAAAACTTTTATAATTGTTGGTGGGTTAATGGTCTCCATCTAGATCCTAGAGGTAATCCTAGATCTCTAGATCCAGGCGCTTGTGGAAGCTTGTCCTCAAAACTATCCTTTTAAAATTGTTTCTGGGTGATAGTCAGATTGAACCGGTTGAGTGGAAGCCCTCAGCTTCATTTACACTCTGTCGATAAACGCCTTGAGCATTCGTTCGTGCCACTGATGTGGTTGTGTAGTCCCGCTATTCTCCTGACACCTTCCAAGGTGTTATCGTAGGCCTTCTTGTAGTCAATGAACAGGATGTGCGTAGGCTTCTGAGGTAGGTTTCGAAGAGCGAAAGTATGGTCGGTGGTGGATTTGACTTCAACAAACCCAGCTTGGTAGCTGCCGATGAAATTTTTTATTTCACTGAGCCATTCACAATAAGTAGCGTACATGAAATTATCGTCCCCAGATCTGCCTGTCTTGAACTCGATCCCTTTATAGAGTTATACAAATCTTTTATCTCGCCTCTTGAAAGAAGCTCCCCGATAGACGAGATAACGTAAAAATCGCGACCGATTTTGTCAATTTGAATGTGGTTCTGCTAATTAACAATCTAACTCACGATTATTACTTGATTGAAATAGTCCTTCTTGGTTTAAGATCAAACTCATCTCAAACTGGCTGTTTTTGTCATGCATCGGCCCAAAATTGTCACGTATCGAATCGGTATCCTTATCGGTATCCTGCTTTGCGTTTGTACTACAATTATCTAGAAATTTCATATTTAACAAAAGTTTTTCATAGCATTTTTAAAGTTATTTTCTTGTTCAAATCGCTTTAAATTCAAAGCAGATTTCATCCATTGTTGTTGGATTAAGGATCTAAAATTGTACTTTCTGATTTGAATTTATTGCCCATATAGTTGAATCTTGTTAGAATGTTTTCGTTTATTTTTTAAGCTTTGCTATTTGTTCGAAATTACTACTCATCAAAGTTGCGTCTGCGGAAGCTTCCTTTGCTATCAAATAGAAACATTGAGACGATTCAGTAATTCGTGTTTTTTCTAACAATTGTAGGGGTGTTAGTTTCAATTGAACCTACCGATCATGTATAAGGCAAAGCTCCATCTTGCCAGAACATCTAGTTTAGGTTTTAAACTTTAAATTCTTCTGAGTTTCTATCATCTTTGCTGTTTCCGTTTTATTTTTTTCAAATATGGTGCTTTTTATTGCACTGGCTTCTAATATAGTACGATATGTTTTATTACAATGTTGTACAATTTACTCTTTATCTGATGCTTACCTTTATCGCTTGTTGAACCTTTAAATACAGTGTGTGGATAAAACAGGGAGGATTTACTTTTTTTTTCCAATAACAAAACTGTTAATTTCGCATTTACTGCTTTGTCTGTAATAATTGCCGAATCTTTATGGGATTCTCGTTTTTCATATGCATCAGACGGTCGACCACGAGAAAAAAACACAGTTCAGAAGGTTTGATAAAAGAGAAACAAGGGATGTAAATATCCAGTTCGTAAAATGCAACTGGTCCGGTTAACTATCATGTTAAAAGTGGAAAACTCAAGAATTGTTTTAAAATTTTGTTGCGTTCAAAATGGCAAAACGAAGATTTTTAATTAGATACTTCCGAAGGAAGTGGATCGGAAAGTCTTTGATAGCCTTATACGCCAAAAATGGTTTTATCCATCTTCTCAAGTTCTCTAGATTTCATATTTTGGATCAATGCATTTTCCGGGCCAACAATTTTTGTGAGTTCACTAATCGATGGTAGTATCCGTTTCCATCGATTTGAATCTACTCCCAACACACATCCATAGTGATGGTGCTTTGTACAACAACCATTTCATAAATGATGCTCCATGTTCTGGACGGCCACGTCCCTGTTTTCTTCTGCCTCGTCCTCCATGTTCTGGACGGCCTCGCCCTCCTCGGAATGATCGTTCCCCTGAAGGAGCATTGCTCGCACCTCAATTTCAATCCACCCGTCATCCGGCAATGTCGGGCGTTGCGTAAGCGTTTAATGGAGGCATTGAAGTGAAGGTACGCGAAACCCATTATGGAGCAAGCCTTCGAATATGATGGGATCAAATGTCCAGGGAAGCTCGTGACGCAAGAGACGCGAGGGACGTGAGGGAGGCAAGGGTGGCAAGGGACGCCACCAAGGGAAGGGAATCTCTAGCGCATTGACTTATATTTCACTTGACACCGACAGGTCATCCTGCTCCACCTTCATCTCCATGACAGAATCTTGCAACTCATCGTTTGAGCGGTTCATTGCTTTAAAATGGTCACTTCACTACAGTTTGTTCGTTAGAGATATTACTACTATTTGTACACTACTGTTTGTTCGATATGGAGTTTTGTAAAAATGACTACTTGTTCCTGAAAGTATATACAGGTTTTCTTTTACAAACGTAACTCGAAAAAAATATTTGAAAAGGAAAAAATTATGCAAATTTCAATCGTTTCAAAAAAGAAAAACTGAAAATTTCTGTGATGAAGCAATAAAAAAATATATTCTAGTTCAGCAAAAAAATCAATCAAGAAGTTCTGATTAAAAGGCTAAAAATCGCCATGATTGTTAGCCTTTAAAAGAAGCAATTTCAAGACAAGTTTTAACCATTTTGAACAAGTTTTATAGCGTTCAATATGGCCTCAAATTTATTTGAACAATTTATTTTATTTTGATACTCTTTAAGGTATTTAATCAAAAGGCCACCTATGATAGCCTTCATTTTTTGCCAAAAACATCGCCACATATTTTCTATGTTTTGGATGTGGACCATTGCATTTCCCGGATTAACAAAATGTTGAGAGAGGTTCACCGATTGATGATCCTATCCTTTTCCATCAATACTGTTATAAACCGTTCCAAATATCAGTTATTATGGTGCCCAACATCAACATTTTCTCAAGTATGATGCTATGCAAACTTTGAGCATCACGCTTCTCTACTAACTCCAGAAAAATTTTTCCGAGTTTTACGTCATATTCCTGTTACTAACCATATCTGTGATTAAGTCAGCTTATTTATCGCAGCACCCGATTTCATTTATGAATGGTGTTATCTGCGGTTTTACATTCATTTTAGCCACCACCGCTGTGGTGACAAAATGCAATTCATTCTACCACAATCAAGATTCGCTATCGTTAACAGCCAATATCAGTACTACAATATTTGTGGTGTCATAGTGTCGGTTTGCGATGATTCTGTGTCTTTTTGTTTATATTGCAAGTTTAGCCCATTGAGGGCATGTCGGGTCGCGCCCATGGTGAGAGCCACCGCAGTTGCTGCATATAGGGGCAGCAGTTTCCTGATCGCATTGATCAGTTAGGTGCTCACGCAGTGGCAGTGCTTAGTGCCATGTATGAAGCCTTGGCAGCGGAAGCATTGTGTAACTCTGGGTCGTCCGCCCCTGTACGTCTCCCAACGCACAATCACGGAGCTGATCGCACGGATGGCTTTGAGCCCATGGAGAGTGCTGTGGCATCTGCCCTCCACTTCATGCTGCCTTTTGAGGCGGAAAGCGGCTATTGGGGATATCCCGTGGTTATCCCGGAGGTCCTGGAGGATTTCCTCCTCTGATGTTACTAGTAGTCCACGGATGACTACCTTAAACGGCTTGTTGCCGACGAAATCATGAGTGTAGAACTCACTTTTGGCCATTGCCAGATGTTCAATTATGACCCTATGGTCCTCAAGCGATTGCACAACGATTTTTGTGCCGATTCCTTCTATTTTATAGTGTAGTCCCCTGAGGGACGCGAACATAACCTTAAGCTCGTGAGGAGCTGGGCTTTTGATCACCTCCGGTGGTATCTTAGCTGCTGGTTTAGCTGGACTGGTTGGAACTGGCGCTGGTGCAGCTGCTAGTTTCGGCTTTTGTTTGGATGATTTTTTAGCCGTAACTTCTATAAACGGCTGTTCATCATTTTCAAGTTCCATTATGGAACCTGTTTAAGTGGTTGAGATTGGTTGCAAGAGTTTTTATTTGATTGACGATTTTCTCTTTCACGAAGTGTACACGATGGAGTTTTGTAAGTGACTACTTTTTATACTCGTATCGTATCGTATTGATTTATTTGTATTTGTATATTTGTACAAAGATTTATTTGTATATTTGTACAAGAAAGATACATTTGTATTTATTTGTATATTTGTACAAAGATAAATAATAACAAAAGGATACAGCGGTTTACGCTTTTCAATTTGGTAAAGATATTAGGCAAGTAAAGGTGTTTGCCTGTTGATATTTCAAAGCAAAGATTTGCTTGGTACGGAAACCATGAATTTAAACCACCCTGACGTGTGTTTGATACCTAGTATAACTTATCCTAACTTATTTAGTGCTTAATCCTAACTGCTAGCCTACTCTATGCTAACCTACTATGTAATTGTTAACCTACTATAAATGTACTAACTACATTCCATGTATGGATGTTGAGATATCATCTCGAATTTCGGGATGACTAGAGTTAGAGCGGTTAACTGCCATCTTATGGGCGATACCCTGAAGGGTCTCATTTAGTGGGTTAACACCGGTCTGGAAATAGAGATCCCTATTTCTGGTGTACCGCGTCACGTCTGCAATCATTCTCAACCAGCGGTTGATGCAGACTTGCAGGCGTGAGCGATGTGATTCCGCACAAGACCCCCACACAGGTGATGCGTATAAGAGGAAAGGGAGAAAGATTTGCTTAAAAATCGCCATCTTGTTTGTGAAGGAGAGTTTTGATCTTCGAGAGACCAGCGGATAAAGTCTTGTGAGGAGGATGAAGCTCCTCGTCAAGACTGTTTTCACGTGAGTGTGGAAAAGCATCCGCTGATCAATCTCGAGTCCGAGATATTTGATGGACGGTAACCAATCAATCGGTGTTTGTCCTAAGCCAATCCGACTGTTCAAAGTTGGACGAAGAGTTCTACGCTGGCTATGGGGAATTATTATAGCCTGCGTTTTTGAAATATTTATTTTAATTTTCAAGTTTGAAGCGTAGTTGAGGAAAACATCCAGACAACGCTGTGCCTTGTTCCTCAACTCGCTCAACTTCCTGCCCTTTACCGCGATGACAGTGTCATCTGCGTACAGAAACCACTGGCCACCCACTGGTAGAGGAGGAATATCCGCTGTATACAGAGTGTATAACAGCGGGGCCAACAGCCCTGGGCCCTGGGGTACGCCCGCTGGAATTTCAAGGGGAACAGGCAAGGTCAAGCCAAGGGCTACTCTGAAAGTGCTGGCCTCCAAATAGCTGCCAATGATCTTTACCATATACATGGGTAGACCAAATTGGAAAAGCTTATGAATCAAGCCACCGTGCCACACATTGTCAAATGCTTTTACAACATCCAACAGTGTGACCGCGGTGGACTTGGAAAAGGCCTTGTTCCGTTCCACGCAGCTCCTCAATCTGAGGAGTTGGTGGACGGTCGAATGGCCAGCCCGAAAGCCAAACTGCTCCCTAGGGAGTAGATTGAGCTCAGTCACCACATCCTGGAGACGATCCAGGATTATCCTCTCGAAAAGTTTACCCAACGAATTGAGTAAACTAATCGGACGATAGCTCGCGGGGAGTGTGGGTTTTTTTCCGGGCTTTAAAATGGGAATTACCTTCGCACATTTCCATGTGGAAGGGAAATACCCAAGCTCAAGACACCTATTTAAGATACTCACGATCAGGCAGAGGGCTTTAACGTGTAGGTGCTTGAAAAGAATATTGAAGAACCCATCAAAACCGGGAGCCTTCATATTTTTCATGCGCCTAAGCGCAAGACGTACATCGTCCAATTTTACTTTGTCACAGGGCGGGACAACAAACCCGGCCCTGCGAACCCTTAGCAAGCTGGCAGACACCTCTGATTCAAGAGGGCTGGCCATGCTTGCACCCAGTAAATGCGCACTAGCGAACTGCCTGGCAAGAGCTTCTGACTTATCAATGGGAGTGACCAAAGTCTGGCTCCCAGAAAGAAATGGTGGAATGCGCTTTGGTCTCTGTCTAAGAACCTTGGCCACTTTCCAAAAAGCAGGCGACCTATCGTCAAGTCTGTGCACAACTCGACCGAAATTTTCATTTCGAATCGCCGAAACCTGGGCAGATATCTGCCTCGCAAGCGAGGCAGCGAGCTGCTTGTAGTATGCTGCCCTACAAAGAAAGACAACCGTAACTCCACTTGAGCAAAAGTGTGGGAATCCGCGTTTTTCTGTTTTTCGCGATTCGCATTGATTACTCGTGACTTGTCGCGACGAAATAGTTAAAGTGAATGCTTTCCTAAGGCATTTAGGTGCTCTACGGAATGGCGTTTAAGAAAATCATCTATCTTTTAAAAAAGCCCCGAAATGGCGCTTACGGTTGTTTTGCTTAGTAACTGGCATGAAATCAAAGGGGCTGTCCAACACAAGAAAACCGTAAAGACCATCACGAGCGTTATTCAATTCCAAATATCGTCGCGAACTTTAAGTTATCAGTTTTAATAACTTTAAAAAGTAATATAATTTCAATAGTTTTATTTTAACGTCTTTTTTCTCTTCATATTGGATTTTGTGACATTTAAAATGTACAACAAATTATACGTTGTTTTGTCTTTTGTTGGTTTTTTGTTAGCATTTTTGATACTTGAATGATTTTTTGTTTCTAAAGAAAAATTTTCTGGATTATAAAAAAGAATATTACTCACGAAGAAGCAGCATATGCCCTTTATAAACAAGAAAGTTATTTTATATTTATTTTATTTATTTATTTTAGTTATTATATTTTACAAACGTATATATTACATATATATTTCGTTTTGCTCACATCAAGCCTATTTCAGTCCTCTATGTTATCTCTTAAATCTTTGGCAGTATCGTTTTCTTGTAAATTTATCCAAAATTCGTGGCGGTTTACTGGAATAAGTGGCAAAATGTTTTCGAGAATGGATTTTTTTTTTTACAGACGTAATTCCTCTCACTGAAGGAATATTTTGGGGTTTTTGCGCTTTCTTCCCCTTTTTCGTTAAAAAGTTCAAACTCCTTTGTGCTTCTGAGAAAGAACATCTGTATTTTAACTGGTACTGCCCACGCTCAGCTGTTACTTCTACCATTTCGTTTAGGTACGGTCTAGGCTTGCACCTGCTAACATAATATTGGGAAGAATTATCTGGCCACACATAAAAGTCTTCTTGCGTCATTTCTTTAACATTAACTTTGCCAGAGTTTGCAGCTTTGACACACTCTACAAAATCCGAGAAGTCATAAACTTTCTTCTTTCTTTGTAAGGACATTTCTACTTGATGGTGGAAACTGTCCGCGGACATAAACGTATGACCTGGTTCGAAATAACGTAATGTGATTTTTTGCGCTGCAATATCATCCGTGTTTATGACATAAAGCAAGTAACTGAAGAGTGCCCAATTTTTGTTTTGAGCCGCACAATTGTCTAGCCAAAGTACTATAAATTTTGCATCACGGTTTCGCAGAAAAAAGGCATGAAACGTGCTAATTAGGTCCTCTTTTTTCCTTCCAGAAACGCATTCATGCCACAGAACAGCCAGGGGTTCTAGGTTTTGCTTTGATCCTAGTGGGGCAAACGTTTCGTTAAAAACGATTATCCTTTGACTAAAAATTACCTTTTTAAACATTTCAAGGCGAGGTAGCATGATGACTTTCTCAAGATCAGCAGAAAAATACACAGTGTTTGGGGAAGGATCATTTGCATCGCTCTGATATTTTTCTCGCGCTGCTCTTGCTTTGTTTCGATGATTATCCCACTCTTGGCACTTGTCACACTCCAAATGCAGTCCGTTGTCTTCTCGATGACCCGGATTATGTATCTTATAAATTTCGCACGTTTCACACTCTTCGTGACCAAGAGTGACAAATGAAATGTTTAAATCAGATAGATTTTTTCGGTACAGCTCGTACGAACACTTCACATCCGGGTGACTCTTCTGAAAGTCTTTGTACATCTCTGATATTGTTAGGTCACTAGGCAAGTATCTACGGTTAGGGGCGTGTTCTCGCCGGTAATGAGACACGCTTGGTTTGAATGTTTCCACATGCGCGTTCAACAGGTCGCGGTCAATTTTTGGTTTTGGGGTTTTTCCCCGCTGTCCTGATGACGAAGCCACTCCTGTAGTCTGCATATTTTTCATAACTCGAACAATTATATTATCGTTGGTTTGTTTGTACCCCATGGTACACAAGAAAAACACTTTGCAAACTTCCACTTTTTCTTCCTTCTCGTCGGAAAGAAAGTATTTCACTGAACGCTGGCGTTTGTTGTCATCCTGCCCACGCCGCCTTCTGACTATTCCGATTTGCATATTACACGAAACAAAGATTTCCTGCTCCTTTTTATCCAGTGTCCAATATTCATTATTTATGGCTTGTCGTCGCTCGTGACTAATGTTTTCACTGCAATTTTTAGCACAATTGCAAGACGCGGTGACTTGGTGCTGCCGAATTCTATCTTGCACTTTTTTCTGCTTTCTACTTTCTGGGCTTTCATCGAACGTCGCCCTTTTTCGAACTTTGCCTTTTTTGGTTAAACTTTCACCTGCATTAGAGGTACCGGCGCCAGACGAAATTCCGATGGACTCAAGAGAAGCTTTTGCTTTAACAGCTGCCGCAACAAACTTTTCATAGTTAAATTCTTCACTCGAAGAAAACAGTTCACTTCGCTCTTCGTTCGACGACACTTCAGACGTAACCACGCGCGTACCCATATCGACTTATTTTAAACTTTCAACAGAATTCCGAATTAACAAACTGCGGTTTTCGTTGTCCAGATAAGAGTGATTTCTTTTTTAACATTTTCATCGTCTTATATACAGATTTTTATTTTATTGCTTAGTGAGTGCCAGCGAGAAGGAAGATATTGCACCTGAACACAAATGGTGCCTAATGATTACCTAATTCTTGGTCCTTCGTAGGTATCCTTTTTAGGTACATTTTTATTGCTAGTTTCCGTTCTCGTCCGTTCTTACCTATTCTCATTGATTCGTCCTAAAAAAACTAAAACTGAACCTTTTTTTGTCTTCAGTTGTTTACCCCTTATTTCCTGTACGATAAATTGTCCTGTTCCTAAGAGAAACTCTGGGTCAATCGAACTCTTGGTGGACTCTAACCCTTTCCATTCCTTGCCGCCTCATCCCGTCCCTATCACATGTCGTCGAGCAAAATCCACTTGGTCCGCCTGCCCGGCGAGTCCTAAGCAGCAGCGTTGTAGATCCACTGATCCACTGGACTTACGGTTGTTTTGCTTTGTAGTGGCGTTTACGGCTGTCTTGCTTAGCACGCACCGCTTTCGCGTGGAGTTACGGTAAAACGGCTTGTTGAATTTACCTGTTTAACGTTCGAATTTCGCTTTACGCTTTTGACACAAGGTATATCTTAGTTCACAAAGCATAAAAATAACAAAAACTCAAAATTGACAAAAATTGGAGTTACGGTTGTCTTTCTTTGTAGGGCAGTATGGTTCGCCAGTGCGCTGGAATTTCCTCCTATTCCTATTACGCGTACGGATTAGTGCCAGTGTATGAAGATCCAATGCGAGAAACTTACCCGAAATGGGGACCCTCTTCACACAGACCGATTCAGCTCTACGGATGGCGCCTTGCAGCCCTAAGATCGCCTGGTCGATGTCACCGGAGTCTGAGATGGCGGTGGATGGCGGGAGGTCGCGGTCCACCAGATGCCCGAAACGCTGCCAGTTTACGTTGTAAAAGTCGCTGCGAAGTGGTGGAGGTACCCTTGATGCCCGGCAGTTGAACTCAGTGACCACCGGGAAGTGATCCGAGTCCAAATCGTCAACGGTGGCTGGTTTCGACACGTTGACGTTGGCAAGGAAGAGGTCCAGGGTGCTGGCGGAGCCTCGAGCCGAGATGTACGTCGGCTTGTCCGGGTATTCCACGGTGTAATGCCCTAGCTGGGCGTGTTCAAAGAGAATACGGCCATTACCGTTCTCTCTGAGGTTGTTCCATGCTCGGTGCTTGGCATTGCGGTCGCCCCCAAGCAGCAACCGAGTATTGGTCCTCAGGAGGAAGGCAAGGTCCCTCTTGAAGGCTGCAGCTCGTCCATCGGATATGCGGCATTGGCTGGGACAGTAGGCGGCGACGACTCTCAGGCCTCCATCCGCGGAGTGAATCTCCGCTCCGATCGCCTCAATGACGGTGGTCTTCTGCAGTTGAACAGGGGAGTAGCGGATGCCATGGCGGATAGCAATGGCAACCCACCCGCCCCGTGAGCTGGAACTTGTTCTGTCCAGACGCAGGACCACATCAATCTGCAGCCTGTTGAGGAAATCAGCAAGCTGCAGATTTCTGCCACGAAGCGATCGGGCGTTCCAGGTGACGATGACGAGGGGTTTGCTAGCCATAACGGTTAGCAAACTCCGTGATGGCAGCGAGCTGGTCAGCACGGGAACGGCAGGACCTCAGAAGGGCAACCATCTGAGAGTGGATTTTGTAGAGCGTTTCATTTAGCATAGTCAGTGCCTCGGTGTAGAAATCCTCATCCACTGAAGGTGCGGGTGGAGTTTGGGCTACAGTTAGCGCGGGCGATTTCACCACAGCCGCGAAGGGCTTGGTACTGACGGGCGTAGAGGGAACACGCTTGGGGATGATGGCCTTTGGTACAGCGACAACATCTGGGCTAGCAGCAGCAGCTACAAGCCTAGAGTTGGCCGTGAAGCGCGGTTTGGGTACCGGAGCGGTGGCTGCTGCCACAGGATTCCGTCGAGGGGCCAGTGGTGGAAAGGATGCTGCCGACGTTATCGATGGTGGTGGAGGACGGGCGACATGAGGTGCTGCAGCCGGTGGCTGCACCCGTTGTTGTAGTGTGCGTACTCTAGTGATGCAGGCTGGGTCCGTGGCCTTGTGGTTTTGTCCACAATTGCTGCACTTGGGGGACTCCGGTGGAACAGCCACGCAAACGCTCTCATTGTGCTCCTTAGAGCAGTTTGCACACTGCATAGGGAGCTTGCAGTTAGCAGCGCCATGGCCGAACCTCAGACAGCGACGGCACTGCAAGACGGTGCGAGGACCGCCTCGGTGAGCCTCCCACTTGACGAGGAGGTCGCACAGCTTGCGGATATTCTGCAGCTGTGGTACGGTGGTGGCGCCCTTCTTGAATAACACCAGGTACAGCACGCTGTGGTGTCTATTTTGGTCATCACCGGGGCGGCCAATGCGGTGAACTGCGGAGACCTCCAGCTGGTGCACCGCTTTTCTTTTCCTGGGCGATTTCTTCCTCGCAGTCCCGAGGCAAACCTCGGAGGACAACCTTAAAGGGTTTTTCCTCAACAAGGGCGTGGGAGAAATATTCATCAAATATGGAGAAATATATCGTAAAAATATATCTCGGATAGATCGGTGTACCTCGATCTTTTTGGTGGTGATGCGCAAACCAACACCACGCATCGCCATGTCGAATCCGCTGCCGATGTTGCGATTGAGCTCACCACGGAGCTGCGAGAACGGCGGGGATTTGACGGGGAGGCAGCAACTGGGGCAGCCTTTGCAGCAGCTGGAATGGAAACTGGAGCTGGAGTCGGTGATTTGGCTTTCTGGGGCTTACGTCGTGAGTTTACCACCATAAACTCATCGTCGTTACCCTTAGTTGCATCCGAGTCAGATGCGGTGTTCATCTTTGATGCACAAGAGACGCACGTGTCGATGTCCGAGCTGGAGTTGCTGGAGGACGTACGACAGCGTTTGGAAGCGCTGGCAACTGGCAGAGCAGTTTCGACAGCTACGGGGCTCGAGGCCTCGGGGCGGTGATGCAAAGCATCGAGGACGAGGTCAACAAACTCGGGAGTAGTGTGCGTAGGCACTTGCGATAGGTTTGAGGCAGCATCCGGAGACACTACCTCTTTCTTGGCGAGCTTCTTCTTCTTGCGCCCCATAGCGGAGGCTGCACTAATACTAAGGCTCTCACTGTCACTATATAATCACTACGTTAAGTACAGGATTAAGAAGCCGAACGGAACACGAAGTGGCCGATACTACTGGCTGCCGACTACTCCACTCTACTTTTTATACTGATTTTTAGGCCGTATTTATAATTGTCCGCGGCGTCGATTTTGCCCGTTGCTGGGTAGTGAAGGATAAAAAGAGTAGGTGTGGGTGAATGAGAATAGCACCCGGAGTCCTAGCGCAGCGAGGATCGAGTGTTACCTAGACAATCCGGTTCAATAATGTTTTGGGGTTTTCCAGCCATTTGGATTTTTTTTGTGGAGAAATTGCTGCTTGGCGCCTGACTGGCGGAACAGAACAAAAATGTAGAGTACACGGAAGAGGAAAATAAACCAATGGTTGTATGTGAAGGATACAAAATGTGCAGGGTATCTTAACGGGCTGGGACCGATTGCCGTTACTTCTTATACCCTGGCCGTAACAGAACCGTTAACATTATCCTCTTCGGAGTAGGAGCCAGAGTCTCCTGAGAAATTATCCTCCTATGACGAAGGCCTTGGTCGCTTTCCGGGGCCACACCCCTATTGGTCTCTTTTCTCCGACTGCAACGTTGTTCGGGACGTCGCAGCTGCTTTGCCACACGACGTTTGCGCCCCTGTACGTTCGTACGTCGATGATATCCGAGAAGTGCCTTCCGTCTATTAGAACGTGGTCTATTTGGGAATACGTCTGTTGTGGTGACCTGCAGGTGTAGCTGAATCGAGGTTTGTGTTGGAAGAAGGTGCTACGGATGTTCATGTGTCTCGAGGATGCGAAGTTAATGAGCCGGCTTCCAATCGTTGGTTTATAGGCCTCCTCTCGCCCGACCTGAGCATTGAGGTCTCCGATGACGATCTTTATATCGTGTTGTGGGCAGCGATCGTACTCCCTCTCCAGCTGCGTATAAAAAGCGTCCTTGTCGTCATCGCTGCTCCCAAGGTGCGGGCTGTGCACATTAATTATACTCAGGTTGAAGAAACGTCCACGTATCCTCAACCTGCACATTCTGTCATTGATCGGCCACCATCCGATCACACGTTTTCTCATAGCACCCATAACAAGGAACGCCGTACCGAGCTCGTGCTTGTCTCCACCACTCTGGTAGATCATGCAAAATGCTATTGTACCGGCGCTCCGAGATACCCTTCCAGCGGACCTCTTGAAGTGCTACTATCTCGAAGCCGCGGACTCTCACTTCCTCTGCGAGAATTTTGGTACTCCCGGGAGAGGTAAGAGACCTGCAGTTCCATGTACCGAGTTTCCAATCGTAGTCCTTTTTCCGTTGCGGGGGTCTGGCATGATTGGTCCATATCGGATTTTCTACTTGGTGACTATTCGTTGCATTTTTATATATATGATTTAAATCTATCTAATAAATAGCTCAGAATGGGCTGAATCTTTTCGAGCTTATTAGATCCGGTTATTTTGTGATTGTTTGAAAAATGCAACGACCTCCAAATCTGGCGAAATTTATTACGTTGCATTACAGTGGAGAACGATGGTGTTCTCATATAAAATTCGGAGCTCCAATATTAATTTTTTACATCCTTCTTCACCTGGCCCGTCATTATAATTACACCAAGAAATTTGTTCATTTCGGCTAAACCAATATCATGCGATTTTGACTGTTTCTTGCTCTCATTCATCTTGTCCTTATTTTGCTGGTAATAGATGTTGGATTCATAAGTCTGCGTCAATCATCTCTAGCCGTGCTTCAAACCTTTTCCTTTTTTCTAGCTTTTTGAAGTATCTAAGGTATTTTGAGGTATCTATTTTGAGGTAGTCCAACTATCTTATTTGCAAAATTATTCATGCAACGATTATGGGGGTTAAACCACAATGGCGACGATTGTAAGTGGGACACAGTTTTAACTTTACTGCTGCAAGGAGGCAATTTCACTCCAGTCTCTACGTGTTAAAACGACTACATCCTTGTCTTGGCGACCAGAAAATTCTGCTTGTCGGTGGCCGGCTGAAGAATGCACAAGCGTCACAATTTTCCAACCACCCAATTATTTTGTCTGCTAAACATACTTTCGCAACGTTGTTGGTTGGCATACATACATAAACCTTTGTTATACGGAGGATCGCAGCTCATGTTGATCACTATATATCAAAGGTTCTGGTTAATTGGTGATAGAAACTTAACCAGAGTTAACGGATCTTCCATCTTCACGCGTCTCACCTGGCAGACTGTTTTCGATATGTGGCGTGGATTATTGTGGTCCGTTTTACATCGAACCTGGGGTCCGATGTAGAAGTTCGAAAAGGGCATACATTGCGATTTCTGTATGCTTCGCGACCAGAGCAGTGTACATAGAACTGATAGGGGATCTCACTTCAACATCGTTCCTCACGGCTTTTCGTAGATTTAGTACTCGTCGGGGACGAGTCATCGAGCTTCATTCCGACAACGCAACAAACTTTAAGGGGACATCTCATAAGTTGCATCGCGTGCATGAAATGCTCAAGGCAGACGCTAAGGATCGCTAACACATCTTTAGCTGGTGTTCGGAGAATGGAATCCAGTGGAAATATATACCTCCAAGAGCGCCACATTTCGGAGGCTTATGGGAAGAAACGGTCAAATCGTTTAAGAAGCATCTTAATTCTCGCTCATTAACACCGTTATCGACAGACCCATCAGACTTTGAGGTACTAACATCAGGATATTTTTTAGTAGGTTGTAATTTGCAGGCGATCCCTGAAGTAGATTTAAAAACCATATCAGATAATCGCTTGCCATCGTTTGAACGAGGTACTAAGGCACTATCAGCACATTTGGACACGATGGCACAAAGAGTACTTACAAATGTTACAAACGAGGGCCAAGAAAGGTGTGTGCCACCGGTAGAAATGACCATCGATCAACTAGTACTCTTAAAGGTGGATAACGTGCCGGTAACGAATAGGTCCATAGCACGTATAGTTAACACATTGACATCCGACGACTGAAAAAAGATTTGAAACTTTGCGTGCCACGTCACCAAAAAAATGGGTGATGGAAATTTCCCAAGTTGCCATGTCTTCGTCGAAAACGAAGCGCCGGCAATGTATCGGCCACTTAAATAAAAAAAACGCTGGTCCTTTTCGCTTGTTTCTAATAATTAAATAGCAACAAAAAGTATTAAAAAGGCTATAAATTTTCGTAGAATATAACGATTTATTTGCATATTCATCATATAAAATTAAAAACAAGAGTTTTAATAATTCAGACATGTGTGTTACTTCTCGAAACATTCTCCAAGATGTAAATGTACTAAGCATTCAGCACACAAAAAGCTACTCTTGCTTCTTTTTTTACTAGTAGAGCAAACTTTACACGAACGTCGTACATATCGATTTTTTTTCCCTTAAGCCAACAATTTTGGTTACTTTATGCTTCTTCATATCACCAGAAAGTCTCTGGGGGTTATCATATTTCGGTGTGTGAGGTGTAGGAACAAGTACAGCAGTACTTGACGTTCGAGAATCAGATGTATTAGAAGTATCATTTCATATACCTTGAGTATTTGAGGATTCCTCGATCCAAGAACGTCCAACAATATGTAAAAATTGTTTATATTCCATGGTGTTGCCATTCAATTCAATATAAACTCTAAATGCATTAAACATGGCGCAATTTAAAAGAAACAAGACTGTCTTCTTTGACCACTTCACCGTTTTTCTCATGATGGAATAGTATGATAAATACTGATCAGCCAAATCTACACCCATCATATATTTGTTGTAGTTGTTTAAGTGGTTGAGATTGGTTGCAAGAGTTTTTATTTGACTAACGATTTTCTTTTTCACGAGTTGTACACGATGGAGTTTTGTAAGTGACTATATCTTATACTGATTTTTAGGCCGGATTTATACTTGTCCGCGGCGTCGATTTTGCCCGTTGCTGGGTAGTGACGGATAAAAAGAGTAGGCGTGGGTAAATGAAGATAGAACCCGGAGTGCTAGCAAGCGAGGATCGAGTGTTACCTAGACAATCCGGTTCAATAATGTTTTGGGGTTTTCCAGCCATTTGGATTTTTTTTGCCGAGAAATTGCTGCTTGGCGCCTGACTGGCGGAACAGAACAAACATGTAGAGTACCCGGAAGAGGAAAATAAACCAATGTATGTGAAGGATACAAGATCTGCAGGGTCTCTTAACGGGCTGGGACCGATTGCCGTTAATTCTTCTACCCTGGCCGTAACATATTCCCCCCTTGAATTACTTGTAATTCAACAATATTTTTTTTTAATTGCTTCTTTCAGCGATTTTCGTTGGGTTCGAAAGTTGGAAGTACGCATATTTTAGAAATAGCTCGCTTGAATTCGCCATCTTTCGTTTTCACGACAACTACCCTAACGTTATCATCAGCTCCTTTGATGATTTGTATGATGCGTCCAAGACACCATTTTGAAGGCGGTAGTCCTTCTTCCTTCAGCAGCACCATGGTTCCTAATTGCACATTGGCCTTCTGTTTAGTCCACTTGGTTCTCGGTTGCAGTCCGGACAAGTAGTCGGTGGACCATCGTTTCCACAGGCGACGTAGATACTCTTGCACCCTTTGCCAGCGATCGAGGCGATTGAACGGCAAGTCTTCTAACGATGGTTCTGCCATGGACACGATTGGACGATGAATCAAAAAATGACCGGGTGTAAGGACTTCTAAATCGGATGGCTCGTTGGACAGTGGTGTTAGTGGTCTGGAGTTCATGCATCCTTCTATCTGGACCAGTAGAGTGTTGAGTTCCTCACTTGTGAGGACAGCATTTCCAATAGTTGGTCTGAAGTGCGGTTTGAAGGACTTCACTGCAGCTTCCCAGAGACTTCCAAAGTTAGGTGAACGCGGTGGAATGAATTTAAATTTGATGCAATCGTCGATGCAGGACGTTATCACAGATGATTGCCACTGATGATTAAATTGCTTATTAAATGAAGCAATTTCCCTAGAAGCTCCCAAAAAGTTCCTAGCTTTGTCGCATTCGGTCAGGGCTGGTTTTCTACGTCGAGCGATGAAGCGTCGAAGTGCGGAGATAAAGGCATTTGTAGACAGATCAGCAACTAGCTCGATGTGTACTGCCTTCACTGCCATGCAAATGAAAATTGCTATGTATCCCTTGATGAGTTGAACCTTCCTATATGCCTGTCGGTAATATATCGGTCCACACAAATCGACTCCGGTGCGTAGAAATGTTTGTGTTGGTGTTACTCGTTCTGCGGGAAGATTCCCCATGATCTGCTGTATTGATGTAGGACGACAACGGAAGCATTGGTGACAGGAATGCACAGTTTTTCTGGCCAAATTTTTCGCTCGTAATGGCCAGAATCTCTCCCTCATACCCGCGATTAGAAGTTGTGGTCCAGCATGTTGATATTTTCGATGATAGTAGGTAGCAATTTTTGTCGTAAGAGGATGGTTGGCCGGTAGAATGTACGGATGCTTTCGGTCCATCGGAACTGGAGCATGTCTCAATCTTCCACCGACTCGAAGTAATCCATCTTGAAGAACTGGAGCCAGTTGTTTTAGTGATGAATTGTTGTTGACTGGAACACCTTTCGTTAGGTTAGTAATTTCCTCTTTGAAGGATTTAGCTTGCGCGACGCGAACCAGCCATAGAGTAGATTCTGCTAGTGCTTCCAAGCTGAGATGATCCAGTTTCCGTTGATCACGGTTTGCAGGATTCGTATTGTACCTGAATCAACGAAGCCAGGCCACTATACGCTGTAGTCCAGTGTAAGTTAACCGAAGGCTAAATATTTCATTTTGAGAAACGGTATGAGCTGGTAGGCATACTTTCCGTTCTTCGAGATCCGCCGTGTTGAAGTTATCAGGATCAATGGGATGCGTATGTGGCCAATCTTTTTTTGATTTAGCTAACCACTCTGGTCCATGCCACCAAAGGGTGGAAGTGTTCAGTTGATCTGCATCCATTCTCCGTGATATGATGTCGGCAGGGTTCTGCTTTCCAGGTACATGCTTCCACTCTCTACCTTGTGTGATATGCTGGATTTCAGAAACTCGGTTAGCAATAAACGTTTTCCAGCGGGATGGGGTTGCAGCTAACCAGTGTAGAACTATAGTGGAGTCAGACCAGAAAACAGTCTCCACTTGAAGCTGCAATGCGCTGGACACCTTCACATACAGATGGGCCAGTAGTAACGCTCCCGAAAGTTCAAGCCGGGACAAACAAACTCGCTTTTGTTTACGGGAATCAGCTAACGGAGCTACCTTCGATTTTGCGGTTATGAGGTTGGTTGTCACACTTCAATCGGTGTTAGTAGAACGAAGGTAGATAGCAGCTCCATATGCCTTCTCTGATGCGTCACAAAACCAATGTAATTGAAGATTCGTCGCTTGTAGATCCGTTAAAAGCCACCGTGGTATGTTGATGTTTTTCAGCATGGCTAATTTGTCTCGAAAGTTAAGCCATCGCGTTTGTAGGTCGGATGCAAGTGGCTCGTCCCATGTAATTTGATTTCTCCACAGCACTTGCAGGAACAGTTTCGCTTGCACAATAATCGGTCCTACTAGTCCAAGGGGATCGAATAGTCTTGCAATATCTAACAGCACGCATCGTTTTGTGATGATTGTCTCTTCGTTCCAGCTCGGAATCGTGAAAAGAAACACGTCGTTTGAGACATTCCATTTTAGTCCCAAAGTTTTGATAATTGCAGAATTTGAATCAATCTCAAAAATGGTGCGTGCATCCAGCAGATTCTCAGGTAGATGTTTAATAATTTCACGATTGTTTGAGGCCCATTTACGTAGGTGGAAGCCGCCCGACGCTAGAAGATCGGTGATTTGCTGACATACTCTCTGGCCTTCCGAAATAGTGTCTACCCCGGTTAGCATGTCATCCATGTAGAAATCTCTTCCGAGTATAGCTGCTGCTTCGGGATGGGTGCTGACTCCTGCTTGAGATAGTGTTTGCAGTGTCTTCGTCGCCAAATATGGAGCACATGATGTTCCGTACGTAACCGTGTTCAGCTGGAATGTTCGAATCGGATCTGCCGATGAGTTTCGCCACAGGATTCTTTGCAGTGGACGATCGTTTGGAGCGACTATGATTTGCCGATACATTTTCTCGATGTCTGCTACCATGGCAAATTTTGGCATTCGGAATCGCAGAAGAATAGGTACCAAGCCGTCTTGTATTGTTGGGCCGATCATCAATGCATCATTCAATGATGCTCCAGACTCTGATGCACACGACGCATCGAAAACTACTCGTAGCCTTGTCGTTGTACTGTCTGGACGAACTATACAATGATGCGGCAGATAGTATGATGGCGATGACGTTGTTGCCTCGTATGTTTCTGACTCCTCCGTCATGTGTTGTAGCTCTTTATATTCGTTCATAAAAGCTGCATACGCCGATTTCACTGTTGGATTTGATGACAGCCGGCGTTCGAAGGCTAGGAACCGGCGTGTAGCTATCCTTTTGGACTCACCAAATTGTACTAACTTCTCTTCGCGACCATTCGAATGTTTAATTGTGGTTTCCGCAAATTGTCTCTCGCAGCGGGACTCTTCCACGGACAAGGTATTAGCCGACCGACACGTTTCTAATTCCCAGAATTTGTGTAGTTGCTCTTCAATCGTAGCACTGCAAACGTGTCCGACAATTGATAACGCTCGTGAAGGCACTTTGGGGTTGACTCTTCCAGTCACAACCCAGCCGAAGGCAGTGTTCTGTAGAATTACTTTTTCTCTTGATCGTTTGATCAGACCTTCTTCCAGGAAGTCATTGTACAACTCGGCTCCGATGATGAGGTCGATCGGCCCTGGGTTGTGGAATGAAGGATCTGCCAGCTTCAGATTGCGAAGCATCTGCCATTTTGAAATGTTGACTTTGCATAATGGTAGATCACTGGTTAAAAAACGTGTAGCTGCACATTATGGACTCGAGAGGATGTCACGCTTCGGTAACATCTGGGTATGTTTACTTCCTCCAGACTAGGGAGTACGGCGAGCCATGCTGCCCATTTTTCAGCTATGTAACCATCGATTTGTTGATCCCATTCGTACCCAGCTCGCCACATTTCTTGTAAGAGGACCTTCAATGCTATTAAAAAATGTCCAATTAGGCCTAGTGGGTCGTTTATTAACATAAGTACGCGTAATACTTCACGTTTTATTGGCAATCTTTCCCTAGCCAGTAGCTGCTTGTCGTGCCTGTTGTTCAAACGGAAAGTGAATGTATCGGATATCGTGTTTCACCACATCCCGAAAACCTTTTCAGTTTTCTCGTCGGTGCATATCTTGATGTTCGTTTCTACGTCTTTGCTTGAATGCAGTTGGTCGACAATCCACTTAGAATTTGAAGCCCAATTACGAATTTCGAATCCACCACATGCGTGAACATACCTGACTTGTTCTGCCAGTTTCAATGCCTCTTCTTCTGTTTCAACGCTGGCCAGCATGTCATCTACGTAATGTTCGTACTTTATACAGGTTACGGCTCGCGGAAATTGGTCGCCGAACTTATCGGCGTTTAAATTTTTTATGTAGTGCGCACTACTCGGAGAACAGGCCGCACCGAATGTCATCACCGTGGCCACGAATACTGCCGGTTGTTTGTTAGAATTTTTGCGGCCACTCCCAGAAAAACATCTGGCTTCTTTGGTCCTGTTTCCTCATCTGGACTTGCGAGAACATCTCTCTGATGTCACCGCTAACGGCCACGCGGTACTCACGAAATTTGTACAGGACAGCGATCAGTCCTACTAATTGGTCTGGCCCCGTTAGCAGGAATGAATTCCGGCTTACACCGCTTGCCTTAGCAGCCGCGTCGAATACCATGCGAATTTGCTACAGGGAAATTTGGTAAGTACCAGTCGTGTGGTGTTGTCTCCTGTAGTTCAGCATTTGTCATGCAACCCTTCCTTTCGTAATCGAGCATTTTGTCGGTTATGGACTTGGCTAATATCGTATCTCTTTGCATTCTCCTCTTTAAGCACGTATGACGTCTGCGAGCCATCTCCTTACTCGAGGGCAGCTGAACTTCATCATATTTCCATAACAAGCCGGGTTTGTAACGTACGTTTGTGAAGCGCGTCTTGGCCGCTAATATTCCCATGGCCCTATCCTCGTCTTCCGACCGAAGTTCTGTTGCGGAACGGGAAATACCAATCGAGTCGATTGAATAGTAGTTCCTCAGGGCATCGCTATCACTCTCATTACAGTCACATATGTGAAAGCAACTACGAATTTGTTCTGGTGCAACGGTCGTTGCAATCGGGCATGGTCCAGAGACGGTCCAACCGAGGCGTGTCTTACATGCTAACGGTTCACCTGGCCTGCCTTCCACGCCTTCACGAAGCGGCTTTCTAAGGCGGGCATTATCGATCCCGATTAAAATCCTGGGCACTGCCTTGTGGTAGGATTTCACTGGCAGTCCCTTCAAGTAGCTGTATGGTTCGGTTAATTGTTCCATCGACAATGATTGTGTCAGAAAGGATAAGTATAGCATATATCGTAGTGTATATGTCAGTGATAGTTCGTGGGTTGCTGCGTCCCTGTGCACTCCTGAAATGCGTAAAGACAAGCGTAAGGAGTCCGCTTCGGTTCTAGTCGTGTTTCCAGTCCACCGTAGGCAAAGAGGATGTGGTGTGCCATGTATTCCTAGTTCGTCAATCAACCCGCCATCAACGAATGTCGACGTGGAGCCCTCATCTATGAATGCAAATGTGTCTACACGTTTGTTTTCGTGATATACAGTAACAGGCACATACCGTAGGAGGACTCCGTCGTTGGTGGCTGTGTGTGTGTGAAGCAGTGTCGATCTACCGATTGTGTGAACTTGTGGCTGTCGCTGTCGTGCAGAAGTGCATTGTGCATGCTCGTGCATCCATCCTTCCCGCATGGAGATTGTATGTAGCATCCGCCTTTGTGCCATCCGAGACACTTTTTGCACAGATTCCGTGTTTTTACGTATGCACGCCTCTCGGTTGCAGTTAACTGCTTAAACCGGTCACAATCTACAAGTGTGTGGCCACTTCCTTGACACAGGGGACAAGGCCATTGTGGGGATGTTGTGCGCCGTTTTTCCTGTGCATGTGCGTTGACGAAGTGATATCTTCGTTCAGGAGTTGTGTGGTTTAGATGAGCTGCGGGTCCGCGTTCTTGTCCGCCCTTTCTTATAATGGCTTGCCTTGGCTTGGTCTCGTTATGCGCCATTTGGGGTGTTATCTCGCCGCTAACGGCTTCAGCCAGCTCACCCATCCATTTGCCGAAATCGGATAGGGATACATATTTTTGTTTCTGCTTATATCTGGCCCACTCTAAACGCGTTGTAGGGGGTAGTTTGGCGGTAAATTCCTTTACCAGAGCCACGTTGCACATGTAGTCGGGTATGCCAGAAACGCGAATTGTTGCGCACATATTCCGAACTGCGATCGCGAATGCAGCTAGCGTTTCGAATCTGTCCACTCGGGGCGCTGGCATGGCTCTCACTTTCTCTATAGCTGTGTCCAAGATGAGTTCTGGTCTTCCGAATTGCGCGCGGAGGGATGACATCACTTCGGCGAGTCCGGAGGGCAGTAACAACAAATGTTCTACTGACTCAAGCGCTGGTCCCCTTAATGCGACTTGAAGGCGTAGCAAATTTTCTTCGGCACTATACCCGCAGATCACCGGTGAGTTTTCGAAGTTGGAAATAAACATAGGCTACTGCCTTACTTCTCCAGAAAAAAGGGTAAATCCCGCTTGGCAACCTTTCTTGCGGCAATTTGGCTTTCACTTAGTCGGGAGGCGCCAAAGCTGCCATTACTGTATAGTCGGTGGCTTGGTATTTGACCGCCATCCATGAACTCTGTTCCCGCCATCTCGCAGACTGTTGCTGATGGCGTAGCATCACTCCCCCGTGCCATGGCTCATCCTAGAGCTTGCTGAAGGCACTTGTTGTTGCACTGGCTCCTCCGGATGCGTGACGGTGATTTCGATCACTTCGGAGTCGACTTGCATTTTCAGCCTTATTCACTCACACGACACAATTCGGATCACTCTTGGTGAAGAGATTTACACTCCGTAATACTCGCGCGCGCGGGAATCTCGTTTCACTCTTTCGAGATTTAATAAACGAATTGACCGTTGGTGACAATAGCGTTGATCTGAACTCAGTAACTTTATTTAAATGAGGAGTAATTTTAAAAAAATGTTGCGAATGCAACCTCTTTTTTATAAAATAAATTGAAGGAGTTTTTTTTAACTTCTGAAAGGGGAGTTTTAAAATTACCACCTTTATTCTGTGGCTTGTCGATAAAAGAGAGAAGGAGCCCGGGTTTTGCATCGATATTTATACGCGCCCCAGCCCGAACTCGCGTCACCAGTCCGTTACTGGCCGTTGGGTAGGCCATTATTGGCCGTTGTCCGCTCTGCCAACACACGTCCTCCACGATCGCGTGGAGGACTGTTAAACAATTTAAATTTCATTTGCGACTCTGGTAATAGATGTTGGATTCATAAGTCTGCGTCAATCATCTCTAGCCGTGCTTCAAACCTTTTCCTTTTTTCTAGCTTTTTGAGGTATCTAAATTTAGCTAGGTCTTTTAAAAATACCATATGACTGTTCTATGGTGCGGTTTCTATTGAAGTTGGTCCTGGATTTATTTTTTTTTCCCATGCTTGTTGTAGTTCCACCGTCCAACAACAATTGGGGATGTGAGTTGTGACGTGTCTGTTTTTCTGGTAGATACCTTGGATCTCTTTCGTAATTGCTTCTATATTCTTTTCGCAATGTAACGTAGCTAGCTGTTTTTCGACCCGTGCTTTGTTAACTATTACTCTTAAATCTGAGGTGGATTGCAAGTTGAGGCGTGTAATGATGACTGTGTGCCCACTGTTTCCCATATGGAGGTTTGTAACCTCTCTGATTGTGTCTAAAACTTTACTACTAGGTATGATGGTTAAGTCTATGGCAGTGTTTCTTTTTCTGGGGTCTGAGTTTATGTACGTTATCTCTTGGTTGCTCAGAATGATCATGTCCGAGCTGTTAATCAGTTTCAACAAGGTGTTACCCCGTGTATCAGCGAAGTGGTTTCCCCATGCCTCATGGCAGGCGTTGAAATCCCCCGCAATGATCGTGTACTTATGGTGGTTTGTGAGGTTTATTATTTTTTTGACTAGATTTTCAAACCTTTTAATGGGGGTAGTGGGTTTTACCTAAAGCGATATTATGCTTACTCTTGGCTTGACTACTTTAATAACGGTGACCTGTATGTGTTTATTATTAAGAGAGACTTTAAGTTGTTCGTACTGATACCTCTTTTTTATGAAAACGGCACTGCCTCCATATCCATCTTCTCTGCATTGTGAAATAATATTGTAGTTGTTCAATGTTGGGAGTGGTGTGATACTAGGTTTCCTGGAGACATATTACATCAATGTCTGTCTGTGCAGTAATTCTTTTTAACTAGTCAATGTTGCTATTCAAACCTTGTATGTTATTTTGAAGAATTTTGAATTTATTTGAGCCCACATTACCGTTGTTCGTTTGCATGTTGTAAGTTTGCTTGCATGGTTTTTTGTTACTGTAAGAAATCGCACTCATACACAAATTTACCATGCATTAGTGTGATACGTGATCGATCGTAGGCGATAGTGGATGATCGTCGTACGGAATCACTTCTTCATTAGTATAAGACGAAATTTCTTGTTCTGATAGAATTGATCCGGCTGTTTTGTGTTTGGGGCGTTGAGACGATTTATTTTTTCGTTGAGATTTTCTTTGTTAGGGTCTTTTCAGTAGATTTCAGTTCAGTGTGCATATGTTTTAGACTTACGATTTTCTTTTGCGGGGTAGTTGATTTCTTTTCTGTATTGTTAAATGAATTTTGTTGTGTTTGTATTATTCTGGTCTGTACAGTTTCAGCGAAAGATTTTTTTAATGTAGTTTCTGGAGACCATGGGAGCCTGGGCTCGTCTCTTTTCCCGAGCCTTTCTTAAGGAAATCCTTTCGGCGGTTTGGATTTTTTAAATCTCCAACCCAGTGAGACAAATAAGGTACATTTTACCGTTAAGCAGCGCTTAAGTCGATGCACCTTAAGAGTATACTTTCAGTCATTATTCGACGCTGCTTAGTAGCAACTTGGAGCTAAATGTAGCATCGCAGCTGCTTAGCGGCAACGGTTTCTATTAAGCAGCGATGATTAGCATCTGTTTTTGCTAGTATAGAGCGCTTCTTGAGCGCTGCCAGGTCGCTAAAAGTAGCATTCATACAAAAAAAAACTTGTTTTTATCTCCTCTCTCGCAGTTTGATTCTCTTCTCACGATTTTGTGATACTCGCTGAAATCTACTCTCTATATTTTGACCTCCATCTATATTGAAGATAATATACTGGCATTGTAATTCTGCTCTGGTATTTCTCTCCCGACCATGATTCAAACTCGAAGTTTGGAACTGATCTAAAATTCAGATTGAGACTTGTGTCGTAAATACGCAATTACAGAAGCATGGCAAATGTAAATACAGCTTCTGTATTGTGCTGGTAAAAGATGTGAATGATCGGTGATGTGAATGAGCAAGATGAGATTTAGCTTGCTTTGTTTATACAAGTCCAGTCAGTGTTCAAATATTGAAGAAAGCAAACAGAAAAAAATAAAATGCCTTTCGCGATAGTTCAAACTATTAACGCCAATGGGCTTAAAGAAATTTTAGCAGTGCCTTCAGGTTGGCTGTTGGATGGTGATAAAAAAATACTACGCTCTTTTGGCCGAAGGTTAAAAAACCAAAAGCTTTAGATGCATTGTTGCAAAATGATGAAAGTGTGGCTTCCACGTCGTGGAATAGAATTATTGTTAACGTTAAACGGCAAAACATTTCTTCTTCAATATTGGCGAACAATATTGTCCAAGAAATGAGTGGAGAATCGTCTTCTCAGGCCGAAAAACCATCTTCGAAGGCATCTTCGAAATCATCCAAAAGAAAAGCATTGGATTATGAACACATGCTTTCAAAGGATGGTAAGTACATGATTTATATTTAATTTGGAACGTTTTTTGAAGGTTTTTATTTATGTTTAGGTGATGAAGTTTCTGCAGTGGAAGTCCACTCTATTGCAACAGAGCCAACGAGGTTGATGGAGATGGACATTCAACCTGCTCTACCAACCGAAGGTATAAAATATAAGAATACTAGGGGATAGTATGAACTAAATTGAAGACGATGACCAATATTTTTATGTTGCTTTTTGTTTCAGATGTAAATACAGCATGCTCTTCACTAGAAAATGTTCCAATTTCTGTGCTGGAGTGCACTCATTGCAAAATTTTACGTAAAGAATTTACGGAGTATAAAGAACGGATGGAACTCAAGCAGCAGGAAGATAGCAAAAAACTGGACGTGATCCATGCTAGCTTAGATATAATTTTAAATCGACTTGGACCGCAAAGAAAAAAAATCAAACTAGTAGAGTCAAATGATAATTTCAATTTTTCTATTTTAAATAATGAACAGGAAGTGGAAAGCTTCAATGAAAATTTAGGTAATAAAGAATTTATGACAGATTTGCTGTCGTACTTAGAAAATAATTTAGGCGAAACGAATAGCGAAAGCCGCATGACGGAAGCAATAGATATAATATTTACAAAACAGTTATTTGCGCGCATGAGTTGGACGGAAGTTGGTAAAGCAGGGCCCAAACTTCCATTGATTAGAATGACAAATATTACAAAACTTTTTCAAATTATAGGAACTACAGATGATACAAATGTAACTATCAAAAATATTGCTTTATTTTTTATGAAAAAGTTAAAAATGCGCATAAACGACTTAATATAAGGGGAGTTAGGAAAAGCACTACCCACTCAGTTTCTTCACCTAAAATTTACAATCTAAGTTACTTGTAAAATAGAATCTACTACTTATTTGTAAAGAAAATACAAAAAATATTAGCCTATTTTTGCTGTTTTTTTTATTGATGCTATATAATCGTGTATAATCGTGTACTTAAATTTTGAATATTTATTGCTTTAACAATGTGTGAATTCAAGGAATAACTACAAATTCTCCATCAACTGGAGTAGGTATTGCAACTAGCTTACATTTTACATTTTCGCATTGGTATGTTGAATTATGCCTCGAAAGATTCGATAAATTAATGTTATATACACACAATACTGACGATGCAAACGGATATGTGAACCAATCTTCTTTGATATTTATCATTTTACCGTAAATTACATGAATAGAAGTGGTTTCCTCAGCAGTGAAATATTGCACAACATTTTTATCCTTACATAGAAACCACCCATCTCGAATACCATTTCTTAAAAAAAAAGAATTATTTAAATATAATGTTATTCCATTGCGTTGTGTTTTCAGAAATGGTTCCAAGGTAGTTTTGTGTTTCCACCGTATATTAACTTGTTGGTGCTCTATCAAACGATTTATGGCCTGCTCCAATTGTCTACTTCCACCACGTACTATTTTCTTCAAGAATTGAAGATGATTCTCAAATGGATATGACGAAATTGTCCCAAGAACACCATAATTTTCAACATCGTCATAAACATGAAGCAAATTATGAACATTACTTGTAAGATATTTTTCATCGTATATCATTCCAAATTCATCAACAAAATCTTCAAGCATTTTTGCAGCTACATGCCAATTTTGCCGATATTTTTCTGAGGAAAACATAGTTACTGCAGAAAAATATAACAAAAAATGATTGTAGGCGCCCTCACACAATACATATTTTAAAACAACTATGCTTGGGTAAAGTAGAAAATTGCTCAACTCACTTCCTTTCCAATGGCGCAGATGCTCTATTGGCCTCAACGCTCTATGAATTTCAGATGGTAGCTGAATTTTACAAAGTGATTCTGAAATTTCTTTTGTTTGTTTAGCAGATAATTTTGTTGCTATGCCTAATGAACCATTTCTCCATCCTAAGAGTAGCTTCCGCGTAACTCCTAAATCGATTAGATGCAATGGATCAGATGTGACTACACCATCGATCATATTGAAATTTTGTAAATCTAAAAGTGGCGAGACTAATTTGTGATGTTTGCCATAAGAGCTTTTACGGAAATCTTCATCGGTTCTTTTAAAAAGCTGAAATGTCTTTGAAAACTACAGTTCGAGAATCATAGTTGTACTCTCCTTCGCAGTTACATTTTAAGTATCCATTTTTGGCATTAAAGTTTGCAACGCCTGAAAACAATCGGAAATATCATTACATTTTTTTCGAGCATCAAAATATAAGAAAATTTACCTTTTATAAATGATCTAGCAGGGGAGTCTGCTATTATAGCTCGTAGGTTTACCGAAAATGTGCGAGACTTTATGATTATTCCGTATTGCTTTTAAAATATTCAATTCTTCAATAAGAGGACGAAGATGAGATTCCAGATCACCTGGTTTTGACATGCCACAAAATATTGCCACGGTCATTGGAGGTACCTCTGGCATTTCATGAATATTGGCCATAATTGGCCAAAATTGTACAGAGCTACTTTTATATAATGGTAAACCATCCATACATATATTCAAAGATAAACATTTATATGGCGGATAAGTGTGTCTGAAAATAATAATACAATATGTATGATTTGTTTTACGATTATTTCAACTAATGCGTTACCTGAAATAATTACTGATGTTTTTGCCTATTCCATCGTACCAATATTGTCCACCATTAATTTCAGTTATAGATGAAGGCCGAGATCGCGGAGTTTTAAGTAAGGTTTTGGTACTTTTGGGTAAAATACAGTTTGATTGATTTGATTTGTTTGATTTTGATGAGTTTGATTTGTTGTAAGTGCCCAGTACCGAAAACAATCTGTGATCGACATATTTTCGAAACTGGGTTCATAAAATGCCTGGTCCTCATCCTCGCTTGAATTGCAAAACACTTCGTTCTCATCACTGCTGGTGGAATTTGAACTGGTGTTGTTTTCGTCATCCCAAATGGGTTCATGCAAATTAGAACCAGGTTCTGTTTAAAACATACATTCTGGTGAATTTTGTAGCATTTGATATGATAAAAATGAATGTCACAATAACAACAAACATTTATCTATTGATGCTGAAGCTACATTTTCTTTAGTAAGGCTTTCAATAAACGAGGCAAACTTGGCCTTCTTGCGGTACAAAAGTCCAGTTTTCCTTATTTTTTTCGAATACATATCAATAGTTGAATATCGTCTGCTCTCACTACTGTGTCTACACAACACTGTAACTAAACTGCGCTCAACTTACTGATTTTAAATTAGAGTCGTTTTTTAATAAATGAGTTTCTATTTTTTTTCTCTTTAATTGAAATTCCTCTCCTCCACATTAGATGTACTCTATTTGGCAATATTGAAAGAGAGGCACACAGTTCTGGTTTTCGTTTATTCTGCCTCATTGCCTTGTGCGCTGTTATTTCTTCATTTTTTATGAGTATGTATAGATTCTCCATGAATATAAGTTATGGAATTTTTTTATTTTTGTTAGTAAAATAAAAAAAAACTTTTAATAAAAAAAAAAGTTTTATTTCTGGGAACGGTCAGTCGAGATTCGAACTCGGTACTTTCGTGTGTTTGTGCCGCACGCTAGCGCTTGGTACCAATATTGTTCTCCATTAATTTCAGGCATAGATAAACGTCGAGATTGCGGATCTTTTAATAAGATTTTGATAATTTTCGGAAAAATACAATTGGTATTTTCTTTCGATATAGCTAAAAATTTTCTCACGCAATTGCGAGATTAATTTGTTGTAAGTGTCCAGTAACGCAAACAATCTGTGATCGAAATATTTACGCAAATCGAATTGCAAAACACTTCGTTCACATCACTGCTGCTGGAACCTGAACTAGTGTTTTTTTCGTCATCCCAAATTGGTTAATTAATTTATGTTTTTTGTAACAAAACAAAATCTCTTTTTTTCACTCTTTAATTAAAAATTGTCTACACAAGATACGGTATATTCGTTTTGGCAATATTGACTGAAAGTCGCACATTCTGTTGGTGTTCAATATAACTCAGCGCTTCAGGTCGCCAAATGGATACTCCTAAGCAGCTCGTGGCTGCTTAAGAGCTGCCGGTTGCTCCTAAGTAGAACTCGTGGCTGCTTAAGAGCTGCCGGTTGCTACTAAGCAGCGCGCGGCTGCTTAAGAGCTGCTGGTTGCTACTAAGTAGAACTCGTGGCTGCTTAAGAGTTCCAAGTCGCTAAATTTCCACCTTGAAGTGGCATTTTGGTGGCGAATCGCCGCTAAATCTCCTAGCAAGCTGAATTTGTCTCACTGGGATAAAACGTTTGATAGAGCTCCAACAAGTTAATATACGGTGGAAACACAAAACTACCTTGGAACCATTTCTGAAAAAACAACACAATGGCATAACATTATATTTAAATAACTCTTTTTTTTTAAGAAATGGTATTCGAGATGGGTGGTTTCTATGTAAGGATAAAAATGTTGTGCAATATTTCACTGCTGAGGAAACCACTTCTATTCATGTAATTTACGGTAAAATGATAAATATCAAAGAAGATTGGTTCACATATCCGTTTGCATCGTCAGTATTGTGTGTATATAAAATTAATTTATCGAATCTTTCGAGGCATAATTCAACATACCAATGCGAAAATGTAAAATGTAAGCTAGTTGCAATACCTACTCCAGTTGATGGAGAATTTGTAGTTATTCCTTGAATTCACACATTGTTAAAGCAATAAATATTCAAAATTTAAGTACACGATTATACACGATTATATAGCATCAATAAAAAAAACAGCAAAAATAGGCTAATATTTTTTGTATTTTCTTTACAAATAAGTAGTAGATTCTATTTTACAAGTAACTTAGATTGTAAATTTTAGGTGAAGAAACTGAGTGGGTAGTGCTTTTCCTAACTCCCCTTATATTAAGTCGTTTATGCGCATTTTTAACTTTTTCATAAAAAATAAAGCAATATTTTTGATAGTTACATTTGTATCATCTGTAGTTCCTATAATTTGAAAAAGTTTTGTAATATTTGTCATTCTAATCAATGGAAGTTTGGGCCCTGCTTTACCAACTTCCGTCCAACTCATGCGCGCAAATAACTGTTTTGTAAATATTATATCTATTGCTTCCGTCATGCGGCTTTCGCTATTCGTTTCGCCTAAATTATTTTCTAAGTACGACAGCAAATCTGTCATAAATTCTTTATTACCTAAATTTTCATTGAAGCTTTCCACTTCCTGTTCATTATTTAAAATAGAAAAATTGAAATTATCATTTGACTCTACTAGTTTGATTTTTTTTCTTTGCGGTCCAAGTCGATTTAAAATTATATCTAAGCTAGCATGGATCACGTCCAGTTTTTTGCTATCTTCCTGCTGCTTGAGTTCCATCCGTTCTTTATACTCCGTAAATTCTTTACGTAAAATTTTGCAATGAGTGCACTCCAGCACAGAAATTGGAACATTTTCTAGTGAAGAGCATGCTGTATTTACATCTGAAACAAAAAGCAACATAAAAATATTGGTCATCGTCTTCAATTTAGTTCATACTATCCCCTAGTATTCTTATATTTTATACCTTCGGTTGGTAGAGCAGGTTGAATGTCCATCTCCATCAACCTCGTTGGCTCTGTTGCAATAGAGTGGACTTCCACTGCAGAAACTTCATCACCTAAACATAAATAAAAACCTTCAAAAAACGTTCCAAATTAAATATAAATCATGTACTTACCATCCTTTGAAAGCATGTGTTCATAATCCAATGCTTTTCTTTTGGATGATTTCGAAGATGCCTTCGAAGATGGTTTTTCGGCCTGAGAAGACGATTCTCCACTCATTTCTTGGACAATATTGTTCGCCAATATTGAAGAAGAAATGTTTTGCCGTTTAACGTTAACAATAATTCTATTCCACGACGTGGAAGCCACACTTTCACCATTTTGCAACAATGCATCTAAAGCTTTTGGTTTTTTAACCTTCGGCCAAAAGAGCGTAGTATTTTCTTTATCACCATCCAACAGCCAACCTGAAGGAACTGCTAAAATTTCTTTTAGCCCATTGGCGTTGATGGTTTGAACTATCGCGAAAGGCATTTTATTTTTTTCTGTTTGCTTTCTTCAATATTTGAACACTGACTGGCCTTGGATAAGCAAAGCAAGCTAAATCTCCTACGATATTGGAAGATGATACTACACAACTACTAATATTCAACTACAATGTTATCAGAGACAATACCGGTCAATCACATCTTTTACCTGTACAATACAGAAGCTGTATTTACATTTGCCTTGCTTCTCTAATTGCGTATTTACGACACAAGTCTCAATCTGAATTTTAGGCCTATGTACTAACACGAAGCAGTTCCAAACTATGAAATGAGAGTTCGAATCATGGTTGGGAGAGAATTACCAGAGCAGAATTACAATGCTAGTATATTATCTTCAATATAGATGGAGAGAGGAGGTCAAAATATAGAGAGTAGATTTCAGCGAGTATCACAAAATCGTGAGAAGAGAATCAAACTGCGAGAGAGGAGAAAAATACAAGTTTTTTTTGTATGCATGCTACTTTTAGCGACCTGGCAGCGCTTAAGCAGCGCTCTATACTAGCAAATTAACAGATGCTAATCATCGCTGCTTAAGAGCTGCCGGTTGCCGCTAAGCAGCTGCGATGCTACATTTAGCTCCAAGTTGCCACTAAGCAGCGCCGCATAACGACTGAAAATATACTCTTAAGGGGCATCGACTTAAGCGCTGCTTAACGGCAAAATGAACCTTATTTGTCTCACTGGGATGGCCTGCTCCAATTGTCTACTTGCACCACGTACTATTTTCTTCAAGAATTGAAGATGATTCTCAAATGGATATGACGAAATTGTCCCAAGAACACCATAATTTTCAACATCGTCATAAACATGAAGCAAATTATGAACATTACTTGTAAGATATTTTTCATCGTATATCATTCCAAATTCATCAACAAAATCTTCAAGCATTTTTGCAGCTACATGCCAATTTTGCCGATATTTTTCTGAGGAAAACATAGTTACTGCAGAAAAATATAACAAAAAATGATTGTAGGCGCCCTCACACAATACATCTTTTAAAACGACTAAGCTTGGGTAAAGTAGAAAATTGCTCAGCTCCCTTCCTTTCCAATGGCGCAGATGCTCTATTGGCCTCAACGCTCTATGAATTTCAGATGGTAGCTGAATTTTACAAAGTGATTCTGAAATTTCTTTTGTTTGTTTAGCAGATAATTTTGTTGCTATGCCTAATGAACCATTTCTCCATCCTAAGAGTAGCTTCCGCGTAACTCCTAAATCGATTAGATGCAATGGATCAGATGTGACTACACCATCGATCATATTGAAATTTTGTAAATCTAAAAGTGGCGAGACTAATTTGTGATGTTTGCCATAAGAGCTTTTACGGAAATCTTCATCGGTTCTTTTAAAAAGCTGAAATGTCTTTGAAAACTACAGTTCGAGAATCATAGTTGTACTCTCCTTCGCAGTTACATTTTAAGTATCCATTTTTGGCATTAAAGTTTGCAACGCCTGAAAACAATCGGAAATATCATTACATTTTTTTCGATCATCAAAATATAAGAAAATTTACCTTTTATAAATGATCTAGCAGGGGAGTCTGCTATTATAGCTCGTAGGTTTACCGAAAATGTGCGAGACTTTATGATTATTCCGTATTGCTTTTAAAATATTCAATTCTTCAATAAGAGGACGAAGATAAGATTCCAGATCACCTGGTTTTGACATGCCACAAAATATTGCCACGGTCATTGGAGGTACCTCTGGCATTTCATGAATATTGGCCATAATTGGCCAAAATTGTACAGAGCTACTTTTATATAATGATAAACCATCCATACATATATTCAAAGATAAACATTTATATGGCGGATAAGTGTGTCTGAAAATAATAATACAATATGTATGATTTGTTTTACGATTATTTCAACTAATGCGTTACCTGAAATAATTACTGATGTTTTTGCCTATTCCATCGTACCAATATTGTCCACCATTAATTTCAGTTATAGATGAAGGCCGAGATCGCGGAGTTTTAAGTAAGGTTTTGGTACTTTTGGGTAAAATACAGTTTGATTGATTTGATTTGTTTGATTTTGATGAGTTTGATTTGTTGTAAGTGCCCAGTACCGAAAACAATCTGTGATCGACATATTTTCGAAACTGGGTTCATAAAATGCCTGGTCCTCATCCTCGCTTGAATTGCAAAACACTTCGTTCTCATCACTGCTGCTGGAATTTGAACTGGTGTTGTTTTCGTCATCCCAAATGGGTTCATGCAAATTAGAACCAGGTTCTGTTTAAAACATACATTCTGGTGAATTTTGTAGCATTTGATATGATAAAAATGAATGTCACAATAACAACAAACATTTATCTATTGATGCTGAAGCTACATTTTCTTTAGTAAGGCTTTCAATAAACGAGGCAAACTTGGCCTTCTTGCGGTACAAAAGTCCAGTTTTCCTTATTTTTTTCGAATACATATCAATAGTTGAATATCGTCTGCTCTCACTACTGTGTCTACACAACACTGTAACTAAACTGCGCTCAACTTACTGATTTTAAATTAGAGTCGTTTTTTAATAAATGAGTTTCTATTTTTTTTCTCTTTAATTGAAATTCCTCTCCTCCACATTAGATGTACTCTATTTGGCAATATTGAAAGAGAGGCACACAGTTCTGGTTTTCGTTTATTCTGCCTCATTGCCTTGTGCGCTGTTATTTCTTCATTTTTTATGAGTATGTATAGATTCTCCATGAATATAAGTTATGGAATTTTTTTATTTTTGTTAGTAAAATAAAAAAAAACTTTTAATAAAAAAAAAAGTTTTATTTCTGGGAACGGTCAGTCGAGATTCGAACTCGGTACTTTCGTGTGTTTGTGCCGCACGCTAGCGCTTGGTACCAATATTGTTCTCCATTAATTTCAGGCATAGATAAACGTCGAGATTGCGGATCTTTTAATAAGATTTTGATAATTTTCGGAAAAATACAATTGGTATTTTCTTTCGATATAGCTAAAAATTTTCTCACGCAATTGCGAGATTAATTTGTTGTAAGTGTCCAGTAACGCAAACAATCTGTGATCGAAATATTTACGCAAATCGAATTGCAAAACACTTCGTTCACATCACTGCTGCTGGAACCTGAACTAGTGTTTTTTTCGTCATCCCAAATTGGTTAATTAATTTATGTTTTTTGTAACAAAACAAAATCTCTTTTTTTCACTCTTTAATTAAAAATTGTCTACACAAGATACGGTATATTCGTTTTGGCAATATTGACTGAAAGTCGCACATTCTGTTGGTGTTCAATATAACTCAGCGCTTCAGGTCGCCAAATGGATACTCCTAAGCAGCTCGTGGCTGCTTAAGAGCTGCCGGTTGCTCCTAAGTAGAACTCGTGGCTGCTTAAGAGCTGCCGGTTGCTACTAAGCAGCGCGCGGCTGCTTAAGAGCTGCTGGTTGCTACTAAGTAGAACTCGTGGCTGCTTAAGAGTTCCAAGTCGCTAAATTTCCACCTTGAAGTGGCATTTTGGTGGCGAATCGCCGCTAAATCTCCTAGCAAGCTGAATTTGTCTCACTGGGATAAAACGTTTGATAGAGCTCCAACAAGTTAATATACGGTGGAAACACAAAACTACCTTGGAACCATTTCTGAAAAAACAACACAATGGCATAACATTATATTTAAATAACTCTTTTTTTTTAAGAAATGGTATTCGAGATGGGTGGTTTCTATGTAAGGATAAAAATGTTGTGCAATATTTCACTGCTGAGGAAACCACTTCTATTCATGTAATTTACGGTAAAATGATAAATATCAAAGAAGATTGGTTCACATATCCGTTTGCATCGTCAGTATTGTGTGTATATAAAATTAATTTATCGAATCTTTCGAGGCATAATTCAACATACCAATGCGAAAATGTAAAATGTAAGCTAGTTGCAATACCTACTCCAGTTGATGGAGAATTTGTAGTTATTCCTTGAATTCACACATTGTTAAAGCAATAAATATTCAAAATTTAAGTACACGATTATACACGATTATATAGCATCAATAAAAAAAACAGCAAAAATAGGCTAATATTTTTTGTATTTTCTTTACAAATAAGTAGTAGATTCTATTTTACAAGTAACTTAGATTGTAAATTTTAGGTGAAGAAACTGAGTGGGTAGTGCTTTTCCTAACTCCCCTTATATTAAGTCGTTTATGCGCATTTTTAACTTTTTCATAAAAAATAAAGCAATATTTTTGATAGTTACATTTGTATCATCTGTAGTTCCTATAATTTGAAAAAGTTTTGTAATATTTGTCATTCTAATCAATGGAAGTTTGGGCCCTGCTTTACCAACTTCCGTCCAACTCATGCGCGCAAATAACTGTTTTGTAAATATTATATCTATTGCTTCCGTCATGCGGCTTTCGCTATTCGTTTCGCCTAAATTATTTTCTAAGTACGACAGCAAATCTGTCATAAATTCTTTATTACCTAAATTTTCATTGAAGCTTTCCACTTCCTGTTCATTATTTAAAATAGAAAAATTGAAATTATCATTTGACTCTACTAGTTTGATTTTTTTTCTTTGCGGTCCAAGTCGATTTAAAATTATATCTAAGCTAGCATGGATCACGTCCAGTTTTTTGCTATCTTCCTGCTGCTTGAGTTCCATCCGTTCTTTATACTCCGTAAATTCTTTACGTAAAATTTTGCAATGAGTGCACTCCAGCACAGAAATTGGAACATTTTCTAGTGAAGAGCATGCTGTATTTACATCTGAAACAAAAAGCAACATAAAAATATTGGTCATCGTCTTCAATTTAGTTCATACTATCCCCTAGTATTCTTATATTTTATACCTTCGGTTGGTAGAGCAGGTTGAATGTCCATCTCCATCAACCTCGTTGGCTCTGTTGCAATAGAGTGGACTTCCACTGCAGAAACTTCATCACCTAAACATAAATAAAAACCTTCAAAAAACGTTCCAAATTAAATATAAATCATGTACTTACCATCCTTTGAAAGCATGTGTTCATAATCCAATGCTTTTCTTTTGGATGATTTCGAAGATGCCTTCGAAGATGGTTTTTCGGCCTGAGAAGACGATTCTCCACTCATTTCTTGGACAATATTGTTCGCCAATATTGAAGAAGAAATGTTTTGCCGTTTAACGTTAACAATAATTCTATTCCACGACGTGGAAGCCACACTTTCACCATTTTGCAACAATGCATCTAAAGCTTTTGGTTTTTTAACCTTCGGCCAAAAGAGCGTAGTATTTTCTTTATCACCATCCAACAGCCAACCTGAAGGAACTGCTAAAATTTCTTTTAGCCCATTGGCGTTGATGGTTTGAACTATCGCGAAAGGCATTTTATTTTTTTCTGTTTGCTTTCTTCAATATTTGAACACTGACTGGCCTTGGATAAGCAAAGCAAGCTAAATCTCCTACGATATTGGAAGATGATACTACACAACTACTAATATTCAACTACAATGTTATCAGAGACAATACCGGTCAATCACATCTTTTACCTGTACAATACAGAAGCTGTATTTACATTTGCCTTGCTTCTCTAATTGCGTATTTACGACACAAGTCTCAATCTGAATTTTAGGCCTATGTACTAACACGAAGCAGTTCCAAACTATGAAATGAGAGTTCGAATCATGGTTGGGAGAGAATTACCAGAGCAGAATTACAATGCTAGTATATTATCTTCAATATAGATGGAGAGAGGAGGTCAAAATATAGAGAGTAGATTTCAGCGAGTATCACAAAATCGTGAGAAGAGAATCAAACTGCGAGAGAGGAGAAAAATACAAGTTTTTTTTGTATGCATGCTACTTTTAGCGACCTGGCAGCGCTTAAGCAGCGCTCTATACTAGCAAATTAACAGATGCTAATCATCGCTGCTTAAGAGCTGCCGGTTGCCGCTAAGCAGCTGCGATGCTACATTTAGCTCCAAGTTGCCACTAAGCAGCGCCGCATAACGACTGAAAATATACTCTTAAGGGGCATCGACTTAAGCGCTGCTTAACGGCAAAATGAACCTTATTTGTCTCACTGGGATGGCCTGCTCCAATTGTCTACTTGCACCACGTACTATTTTCTTCAAGAATTGAAGATGATTCTCAAATGGATATGACGAAATTGTCCCAAGAACACCATAATTTTCAACATCGTCATAAACATGAAGCAAATTATGAACATTACTTGTAAGATATTTTTCATCGTATATCATTCCAAATTCATCAACAAAATCTTCAAGCATTTTTGCAGCTACATGCCAATTTTGCCGATATTTTTCTGAGGAAAACATAGTTACTGCAGAAAAATATAACAAAAAATGATTGTAGGCGCCCTCACACAATACATCTTTTAAAACGACTAAGCTTGGGTAAAGTAGAAAATTGCTCAGCTCCCTTCCTTTCCAATGGCGCAGATGCTCTATTGGCCTCAACGCTCTATGAATTTCAGATGGTAGCTGAATTTTACAAAGTGATTCTGAAATTTCTTTTGTTTGTTTAGCAGATAATTTTGTTGCTATGCCTAATGAACCATTTCTCCATCCTAAGAGTAGCTTCCGCGTAACTCCTAAATCGATTAGATGCAATGGATCAGATGTGACTACACCATCGATCATATTGAAATTTTGTAAATCTAAAAGTGGCGAGACTAATTTGTGATGTTTGCCATAAGAGCTTTTACGGAAATCTTCATCGGTTCTTTTAAAAAGCTGAAATGTCTTTGAAAACTACAGTTCGAGAATCATAGTTGTACTCTCCTTCGCAGTTACATTTTAAGTATCCATTTTTGGCATTAAAGTTTGCAACGCCTGAAAACAATCGGAAATATCATTACATTTTTTTCGATCATCAAAATATAAGAAAATTTACCTTTTATAAATGATCTAGCAGGGGAGTCTGCTATTATAGCTCGTAGGTTTACCGAAAATGTGCGAGACTTTATGATTATTCCGTATTGCTTTTAAAATATTCAATTCTTCAATAAGAGGACGAAGATAAGATTCCAGATCACCTGGTTTTGACATGCCACAAAATATTGCCACGGTCATTGGAGGTACCTCTGGCATTTCATGAATATTGGCCATAATTGGCCAAAATTGTACAGAGCTACTTTTATATAATGATAAACCATCCATACATATATTCAAAGATAAACATTTATATGGCGGATAAGTGTGTCTGAAAATAATAATACAATATGTATGATTTGTTTTACGATTATTTCAACTAATGCGTTACCTGAAATAATTACTGATGTTTTTGCCTATTCCATCGTACCAATATTGTCCACCATTAATTTCAGTTATAGATGAAGGCCGAGATCGCGGAGTTTTAAGTAAGGTTTTGGTACTTTTGGGTAAAATACAGTTTGATTGATTTGATTTGTTTGATTTTGATGAGTTTGATTTGTTGTAAGTGCCCAGTACCGAAAACAATCTGTGATCGACATATTTTCGAAACTGGGTTCATAAAATGCCTGGTCCTCATCCTCGCTTGAATTGCAAAACACTTCGTTCTCATCACTGCTGCTGGAATTTGAACTGGTGTTGTTTTCGTCATCCCAAATGGGTTCATGCAAATTAGAACCAGGTTCTGTTTAAAACATACATTCTGGTGAATTTTGTAGCATTTGATATGATAAAAATGAATGTCACAATAACAACAAACATTTATCTATTGATGCTGAAGCTACATTTTCTTTAGTAAGGCTTTCAATAAACGAGGCAAACTTGGCCTTCTTGCGGTACAAAAGTCCAGTTTTCCTTATTTTTTTCGAATACATATCAATAGTTGAATATCGTCTGCTCTCACTACTGTGTCTACACAACACTGTAACTAAACTGCGCTCAACTTACTGATTTTAAATTAGAGTCGTTTTTTAATAAATGAGTTTCTATTTTTTTTCTCTTTAATTGAAATTCCTCTCCTCCACATTAGATGTACTCTATTTGGCAATATTGAAAGAGAGGCACACAGTTCTGGTTTTCGTTTATTCTGCCTCATTGCCTTGTGCGCTGTTATTTCTTCATTTTTTATGAGTATGTATAGATTCTCCATGAATATAAGTTATGGAATTTTTTTATTTTTGTTAGTAAAATAAAAAAAAACTTTTAATAAAAAAAAAAGTTTTATTTCTGGGAACGATCAGTCGAGATTCGAACTCGGTACTTTCGTGTGTTTGTGCCGCACGCTAGCGCTTGGTACCAATATTGTTCTCCATTAATTTCAGGCATAGATAAACGTCGAGATTGCGGATCTTTTAATAAGATTTTGATAATTTTCGGAAAAATACAATTGGTATTTTCTTTCGATATAGCTAAAAATTTTCTCACGCCATTGCGAGATTAATTTGTTGTAAGTGTCCAGTAACGCAAACAATCTGTGATCGAAATATTTACGCAAATCGAATTGCAAAACACTTCGTTCACATCACTGCTGCTGGAACCTGAACTAGTGTTTTTTTCGTCATCCCAAATTAGTTAATTAATTTATGTTTTTTGTAACAAAACAAAATCTCTTTTTTTCACTCTTTAATTAAAAATTTTCTCCTCAAGCCTACGGTATATTCGTTTTGACAATATTGACTGAAAGTCACACATTCTGTTGGTGTTCAATATAACTCAGCGCTTCAGGTCGCCAAATGGATACTCCTAAGCAGCTCGTAGCTGCTTAAGAGCTGCCGGTTGCTACTAAGCAGCGCCCGGCTGCTTAAGAGTTCCAAGTCGCTAAATTTCCACCTTGGTAATTAAAATTTCCACATTTTGGTGGAGAATCGCCGCTAAATCTCCTATCAAGCTGAATTTGTCTCACTGGGAACTCATCTAAAAATACAGGACAGTTTCTGTCGAGTGTGCTGTGAGCCTCTCCACCTTCCAGCCATAAAGGGTCAGCTTGGCAACATTCGTGGAATTCATTAGCGCAGTTGGCACATTTTTTAGTATCTCTACAGTGTTTCTTGGTATGCCCCAGTTTAAGACAGTTCATACATCTCAAAGGCTTGGGCACGTATAGCTCTACCTTGAGATCATAGTAAAACCCAAAATTCACCTTGTGAGACGTGTTTATAGTGTCGCATGTGAGTATCGCAGTCCGGGTGTTTACCCAATTGCCGTCTTTCTCCCTTCTTTTTATAATCTCGACGTCTGTCACGTGTTCGTTCTTCAGTCCGGCGATCATATCTTCCTTGGCGGTAAAAGGAATGGCGTCGTCACATCTGATTACTCCTTTTGAGGAATTTTGTGTTTGTATACCTTGACTTCCATACCATTAATACTCTTAAGGTCGATTTTTTTTAATTTATTGGTCTGTTTTTTGTTACAAAGTAAAATAAGCAGTCTGCCATCCTTTAATAGAGACGCTTTTAAAGGTTGTTCGTTTACAGCTAGAACAATGGCCTTTTGAACCGCGAATGAATTCGCCATTTTGATGGGTGTTTCGGTTTTACTGCTTTCAATAACCGTAAACGTTTTTTCCTTAGCGAAGAATCTATTCATGGGGATTCTTTCTCCCTTTAACCTTCTTTTTTTCTGCCTTGTTGGGTTGTGGCCCAGCGGCTCGTAGTACGAGCCATAGACCAGCCCTCCACCAGGATCCTCGATTCCCATCGTCCTTCCGTTTGATGAGTACTTCTGTCTTTTTTGTTATGTGTTTTGCTCTATAATGTTCTGTCTATGGAAAATTATTTGTTTTGTTGGTTGTTTTTTTTTTACTATCAAAGCACGCGGTGTAGTGTCAGTTGTCCGTTCCACTTGAGAGGTCACTTTGTCACTCTTTACGAAACTGACGAGAACGATAATTCGTCCTCTTTATGACAAGTATGTGTGTCTTATATAAAATGTAAAATTATTGCAACAAAAAATATACACATTTATTCCCTCTCATTCATACCCTAAAAAATAAGCATCAACAGTAGTAGCACAGACACGTATAATTAGTGCCAATTTTTAATTTATGAACCTAACAGCGCCCTGATGATGATATTAGAAATTTTTCACAAATACCAAATAAACTTGTAAATTGTGTGGATTTTGTGAAAACCCATGTTCGGATGATCCCTTTTACTAACCGTTTTATGCAAGTGCTCAGTTGCTACTGTTTATTCTTGTTCCTGTTTGAGTTCATTATTGTTCATTTATTAATTCATTCCTTAATATAAATATAACGCCTTTGTACCATTTATGAGGTATTTAGTTTTGTGCACTTCGTCTATCGCTCCAGTAGAATTTGCAAAAGAAACTTTTACGTTAATTAATACAAGTGATTAAATCACCCTTGTATTGCGAATCCCAAAATAATTATTTTGTCATCCAGCGCTTAAAGGTCCGTTAAGGAATTCACTTTTCTAAAATTGAATAATAGCGATAATTGCGCATGGGGGCCGCAAACTGTTCGTGCAATTTCATCTATATGCGCCTCGAGAAAAGAAGTTTTTCTGCACACCGTAGCGGTACTTTCCTCTATCAGAGCTTCGGTTTTCGGCGGCGTGTTCTGGTTCGGGATGACAGATGATGACTGACGAACAGAAACCGGTGACGATACTGTTTATGTTGTTGTTTTGGGGACTATTGCCTGCTGACTATGATGCAATCCAAACACTAGGAACGACGAGGGAAGGAACCGAAAATTTCTTTGGCCTTTTTTTGCACCGCTTTCTAAGCTGCGCCGTGTTATGATAGTATGATTAATTTGAAAGGATTCTAAATCAGACATATTATAAGATTACTTAAAAGAAACTCTAAGCCAAACGACAACTGAAAGCAAAGAACGTGACTGTTTTAAGTTAACGAAACATTCGTGATAACAGCGTCGTTGTAAACCATAATCGCCACTATCAGGTAAGTAAGTCTGTGTTCAATATTATAAATTATTCAATTTCATATATTTACAGAGCAGGATAGATCCACGTTAGTAAAAAATCAAAAGAAAAGAAAACACAAAAGGTATTCGGCGTAACTACCACGTGGTTAAAATATACACTCGTTACGCTGTTGGGACGCGCGATCTAATTGTGAAGAGCACGCAGCCGACATCCTATTCAACGGACGCAGCCAGATTGAGCATGTGTCGGCTGGAGTGCGACACGTCTGGTTGGCCGATAGGTCGATAGGGAGAGATCGTTGAGTAGAGCTCGCCAGTACTAGTTACTCTCTCTTAGATAGGCCATCGAAGGCAACGGACATTTCCTGATTCTCGTTATAAAGTGTCGTGTTATAAATGTCATGCAATTTTATAATTGTGTTAATAAAGATAAGGTTTGAAGAACACAACACTAATAAAATCGTGTCTGTTCAGAAGATACATCGATACGGTTATAAACAGTCGTGTGTATCCATTGAACATTAAAATCCATTGACACATATCAGGTGATGCTGGATGGAAAACTCTCAAGGCGCTTAGCTACCACCAAGGGTCTGTGCCAGGTGAACCCGTCTTGAACAAAGTGCTTGCCCGGCTCCTTTTCCATCTGGTGCTAAAGAGGGCCATCCGAGTCTCAGAAGTGGAAACCTCGGGGCCCATCTTCTACAAATCAATGCAGATCCTGGCATACGCTGATGACATAGACATTATTGGTTTGAGGTTCTCCTATGTAGCAGAAGCTTACAAACGGATTGAGCAGGCGACTGAGATTAATATCACGCAGTGGCAGGATCAATGGGACGCTGAAACATCCCGCTGCCAGCAGATACACCCGGTGGGCACACCGTGTGTTACCGGGCATCGGTACATGGGTCAGTCGAAAGCACGGAGACGTAAACTTCCACTTGTCGCAGGTGCTCGGAGAATACGGATTCTTCAGAGAGTATCTCCAAGTGCGAGGGTTTGCGTTGTCCCCGCACTGCACTTACTGCAGCGAAACGGTCGAGGACGCTGAGCATGCTATATTCGCGTGCCCCCGGTACGAAGCTATCCGGCATCGTTTTCTCCACCGGGGAGATGGCTTCCTGATAACTCCAGGAAACAGCAGCAGACCAACTCCAGGAGCAGACCAGTGGACGACCATCTGTGAAGGAATCCGTCGTATTACGGTGGTCCTCTAGAGCAGATGGGTAGAGGACCGGGCCACCTCTTCCATAACGTACGCAGAGGAGAGCGAACAGGCAGAACAGCAGCGACGGAGGGAGGCGATGGACCGTCACAACGCTCGCCGACGCGCGCGACACCCCGAAAAGATGACCAGCTGGCCCCAACCCACGACACCGACCTCTCGCCAGAACCAGGACGTCGACGACATCCAGCAGCCAGCGGACCACACTGATGAGCGCCGCTTAAGGCGTATTACATGGAAGCAGGCAAGGCGAGTGGAACAGTGATGGCGACGCCATTTGGAGACTGCCGCCTTACCCCCGCTACACGAAGAAGAGGATCCTCTTCCAATGACACCGGACGAAGAGGCGGCGGCCAGCGTGGAAACCACCAGCAAGAAGAAGAGACGAAATGATGAGCGAAAGAAGATGGCGAGATGGTAGGTCCGCCTAGATTATACGACGCGTTTTCGCATTAAAGGAGAAAAAAAAGATGTATATCGATGCAAAATGCACGCTATTTATAGCCAAACATACCCAAGCCCTCGCGGGAACGGTATGTGCGGTGGTAAGCTTTACAATAAAGCTAAGTTATAAAAAAAAGATAGGTGAACGTATTTTTGAAGTCGTCGTTTGAAATGTGGTAGGACAATGAGGGATTCAATACAATAAAGAGCTCTAAGAATTGTACGATAGCCTTACTGTCGTGCAGCAAGATAGACTCCGTTTAGGCTATCCAAATGGACAGAGGAGTCGTGGTAGGCCCAAACTGAGATAGAGTTCTACAGTGCATGCGTCCGCCAAAAAGGAATGATTAGAATCGCAATATCGCTTTGTCATTTACACAATTAAATACAAATCAACTAGAATGGTCCGATACATCATCTCGATTATGATACGAACATTTAGAATTCACCGACCAGTTCAGCCAGCCAGCAAAGCTTTACTGTTTACAAAGCAATTTACTGTTTTAAACACCTTGATTATGTTACTTAATGGAGTCGTCTGGCTTAAAAATTTCATTTCATTTATTAATCTTCTCTATTCATGAAGCCTTAGCTCTATTACACAACTACAATCATAAAATTATTGTTCGTCTAAAAACAAACGAGAATTATAATTGACTCATTCGAAATTGTATTTGTACAAGTTGAATAATCGTTTTACCTGGATGCAAATAAAATCAATAAACTGTTGATCCTTTTTGTTTTAATTTTTAAGTTTTAATTGTCTAAATACGGCCAGGCCGTTCTTAAAAAAATATCAATAACAATAAATTTTACTTGTCTTGAAAGAACAGAATATAACCTTACCTCAAACTTGTTACTATCACGTCCAACCTTTATTTACCCTTCTACAAAATAAAGAAAATATCTAAATCATACTAAATTATTATCTTATGCGATTATAATATATAACGAATGATCGATCCGTCGGAAAGTCATAGAATATCAAAATAATATTATGATTCAAATAAAATTAAAGCAAACAATTTTCGTCTTGAACTGCCATTTTGCGTGAATGAAAAAACCAACCTGTAGTTAGCTCAATTTTAAAACAGATATATCGAATAGTGCTGTTAAAAACTGTTAAAATATTGCATTGGATATCATTGGGGGTAAATTTGCTCAGAATTCAACCAACACTGTCGGACGGGAGCTAAAACACAATTTTTATCTCTGATGCCTTTTATTACTTGGTGTTTGGATGAATGTATGATATATTGCTTCAGTTTTAAAAGAAAAAAAAATAAACACAGTGTTACTTTTAATAATCTATTACTATAGTACTTGTCCTTGTCCGGATGAAAGAAAAATTATAACCATTTTAAATAATATAATCATCACATGATTCGAATTTATTTCTACGGTTCCAGTGCTGACAGCAGCCTATCCGATATGATAGCCATTACAATTGCTGATGAAAACAGCCAAGCCTACCGGTAACTATACAAGCACCTAACTACCAACGTGTAAAATATTACATCAATTTTTGATGTCTGAACCAGTTTCGATAATTTTATAGCAATTAATTTAATATTTAACATTATTCACTGCATTAATTTCATCTGCATCAAACTTCAAAACTGCAGCAATAGCGTTCGTCATATGTTTTTTACTTTCAGTATCCCGTGAAAGCAAAAAACTTAAAACAACATTTTTTAAATATTCCAAATTTGAGCCTTCTAATTGATGATTTCTGCGCAAGCGATCAACTTCCTTTTCCATTTGTGATAACGTTTCCTTATAATTTTCTTCACTCATTACTTTGTCTTGCAAAGCTTTGCGAAGTGAAGCTTCCGAAACATTTTTTGAAGTGCGAAGAGCGCTAATTTCGACGTTTTTTCGTGCAATTTCTTGTGCATAATGCAACAAATGTTGCTTTTCTTCTGCAAGCGAAGTAACAGACGTTATCATTGTGGAAGAAATATCATAATTAGTATTGCAGCGTTGACGATCCTTGTGTACGTTACTTGTACTTCCGCTAATAAGATCTGGTTGGCGTAATGTCTCCGCCGATAAGGAAAGTATTTCGAGTGACGTTCGTAGAGTTTTTATTTCCTCGTCCTTTTCATCCATCACAGTAAGGGAACGTTCTCGTTGTTTTTGAAGCGCGTCCTGTAAATGACCTATCTCACTTTCAAATGTTGCTTGCAATGAATTCAACACCTCGGAGTGCTTGGCAGTTTCATTTTTAAATGATGCCTGCTGGACCGAAAGCCTCTGTAGCAAATCTGATTCTATCTCTGCGGACGATTGCTTAAGAATGTCGATTTTTTTTTTCAATCCTGCTATATACTCTTGATTCAAAAGAAGATCTTTCTGAAGTTTTTGATTTTCATTCAGGCTAAGTTCATATCGTTTTATATACTTTTCAAGCTCACTATGCATATCTTCATGCTCATAATCAATTTCTTCTTGCGGAAAACCAAGCACACGCTGTTCAATAACCGTGTCGGAGCCATCATTGACACGCTTTTCGATTCGTCGTTCCTGCGTACCATATCCATCTTCTATCGACTCTCGGTCCAGATTATCGTTTGTTAAATCAGTATGTTCTACTGAGTATGTTGATTCCATGCGCGCAATCATTTGTTTTAGACTCACAATGTTCTTCTTATCTTGTTCTCTCAAACGATCATACTGTCCTATGACTTCGCTTAGTTCTCGGATACGACATTCAAAGTTTGCAACACGTTCTTCGTGGATCTCTCTCAAGCGCTTTGTGTTTTCTTCTGCTAAGCGTACACGATGTTTTTCTTCCAAAACTGCTATTGCGTGCTGTTTTTTTAGATTGATCATCTCTTTCTGCATGTCCTTTAGAGACTCTTCTAAATTAATAATAGCTACGAAACTAGCTTCTGACAAAGAAGGGTTGATTACTTTGTTACTTCTTTTAGAAACTAAAGCACGTTTTGGCACGTTTGGCAGCTGTGTTTTAGAATTTTCAAATTGTTGCTCCAAATGCTCTTCCACATTTTGCTCATCATCCAATTGTTTTTTCAATTCCCGTATAGTCAATGATTGATCTTTATTTTGTGTTTCATGACACATTGTTTCGACAGCATTAGTACTATCGTTTGCGTTATTACTATACTTAGCGCAATTTTCAAATGATTTGAGGCGATCCATCAGCTTCTCAATCGATGCATTTTTTTCGTACAATTCTTGCCGAAGTTTGTTACGTTCCTGCTTCGATATCTCTTCAATACGGTTTCTTTCCGCTGTGATCGTGGCAATATTATTCAAGAGCTTTTGCACTTGCTCTTCAGATGCCGTTGCTGCGTGTTCTGTACTTGATTCTTTGAGAGGTTGCACATTTGATGCACTTGCATTCTTAATTCCAGTACCTAATGCTTGCAGAGATTGTTCAAGAGCCGCTTTTTCTTTTGCCAATCCCTTGTACGCGACGATAATATCTTTAAAAGAACAACATAAGGCGCTGTGCATTCACAAGATGTTTTTACCTATATATTTACCTTTCAGACGATTTTCATATCGACTAATGTGTTCTTTTTGTGAACTGATGATAGATTCATACTCTTTCAATTTGACCGATTCAGATTTTTTTTTCTCCATTATACTGAAAACAAGACAAAACGTACGTAAAAATTACAGTACAATTACTAAGAGCGACGTCAGCGAATTAGTGTTAACTTTTTTTAGTTAGGAAACAACAAATAACAGGGAGCCATTAATTAGAATTGAAAGCTTATGTCAAATGCCTAATTCAGCAGGCTCTATGACATTCCATCCATGCGTTTATTAAGCGTTTTTCTGAACGGCCTCGTATTTGCAGTTATATTCTCCATGGCTTTCTTCGACTCATAGAAAAACCCAACTTTTAGGCCAATACAAAACTTTTTGAAAAATACATATGAAAACCACACCATTTATTCTTTCAATCGAGCAATTATATCTTTTCAGGGGCTAATAAGTTTGCTTTTTTCAGAATAAAAAAAACACAGAGCAACAGATACTACTTTTTGTTAAAATTCGTTTACTCTTTGCAACTCTACTTCGTTTTCTCTACTGAAAGCGATAGCGTACGCCAAAAAACATATGAATGGTTTTGTTTTCATGTCCCGAAGAAAAATGTAAGAAAAAAAGATACCTCTCCACCTATCCGTTGAAACATTTAAAAGTTCACCAAGAAAGTGGAAACAACTTATAGTCTTGTTTTTTGTAGAATAGGAAGCCTAATATTCTATTCTGCAAAGGAACTTCAACATGTTCTAGCACGAATTTGTAAGAGTATTTTTTCATACGCCTTGCGGTGCATTACGCATGCGAAGGTTTAATAAACTTACAGCATCACTCGATCGAAAACATGCACTGCTACATACACACATCGTTCTGTGATACGGTACCCGTAATTTTGTCGCTACCGATGGAACCGGACACCGCTCATACAATTTGTATGGAACGAGGCACCGTTCCCAGAACGGTTCCGTGTCGTTAGCACCCACCCTAACAGGCATTAAAAACACAGATCCCACAGAAAAAAGCTATATTCAAAACATTAGATTTTCTTCTTTTGCTAAACATCCGTTTTTCAAATTAACTAAACTATTCATATCGCAAGTCTATGCTCCACACATGCAACAATTTTTCATGGAAAGAATACTTGTTATTTAAGAAAACACCTCATGACATGAGCCAACAGGCAAAATATAAAAACTTTATTTTACATAAATATGCTTGGTTTCAATTCATCAAATTTATATTTCAAGTGAGGCAAGCGTATCTGTATCAGTTTTCTAAACGGATTGCAAAATTCTTTCTTTTGTCTCTATTGCAAACATGATCTCTATTAGTCTTCAAAATTTCTTACTCTGAGATAAAAAAAAATACAAAACAACGGGGAGATTCGGGGATGGAAAATTTTTGTGTTTTAATAGATCAAGTAAGATTTTAAAAAATTTCTCTCTCGGATCAACATAAAGGCAATCTTTACCGTGTTTAGGAAAATTATGACAAACTTATGCTAACCCTATTATTTAACAGTTACATTCAAAGAAATTTTGTTTGAATTAAAGTCAGAAGTTTACCTTTTTGTCCGGTTTGATTTTTCAATCTTGCAGGAATTCAAAAAAAATCATTTTCTATTGAAGTTTTTTTATGTTTGATGATTTTTTCTAGAGACTTTGATCTTGACAAATTCATTCGCCTCTCCGAGTGAAATTATTATCTATTTATAGTTGGTACAATAGATTGAAAATTTTGAAAAATTTGACGAGTTTGGGTTGGTTTCGATCATCGGGAGAAAGAATCTTTTTTAAATTTTTGCTCAGCCTGCAAGACATGGCATTCGGTTAAAATATGATTTTTGTAATGAATGTTGGTGCGTGAGCCGGGTGTGACCAGCTTTTGTATATAAGGATCTTTTGAGTAGCCATTTTCTAGCGCAGATAGGGCGCCTTCGCAATCTGTGAAGGTGATGTTTAGTTTTTCTGACCACAGGCTGTTATTAGTTTGAGCAATGGTTTCAGTCGAGAATGAAGAGGTACTGTCTATAAGTTTCTTGGCAATTTTGAAATTTTTTGTCGCCACAAACCGGCATTTGAATTTAATGCGGCTCCGTCAGTAAAGATGAGGTGATGTAATTTTGTTATTTCATGCTTCAATAAATTCAGCGAAAAGCTGATAGCAGAAGAATTTTGTTTCCATTTATCTTTGCTGTTTCTGAAGTACCAATTGACATTTGGTTGCGGTGAGTTCCATTGGCATGATCCAAGACGGATGAGTTTTGTGATTCGGGGAATTTGTAGTAATGCGAGTCCAATAAGGTTAGCGTTGACTCTTTTAATTAAAGTGTCGCAAGGTAATCTTTTTTAATAGGCGGCAACTAGCCGCTACTCGTTTGTAGGTTACAATGTGGTAGAGAGGTAGCCGACCACTTTCACAAAGAATGGAATTAGTGGGGCTGGTGATGAAGGCTCCGGTAGCATATTTAATAACCGAGCGATAGATGGTGTTAACTCAGCTTTCTAGATTGTCTGTACGACGAGAGACAATTTCTATGTCGTATAGAATTTTCGGTAGTTGCCATGTGTCAATTATTCTGTTTAAAAAGGTGCGGCTAGCTCTACCTCTTCCAGATCCAAGGAAACGAAACAGATTTATTCGGCTAATAGCTTCTCTTTTAACTCAGTTTGAATGGGGAAGGTAGGAAAGTTTGGAATCGAGGGTAATACCGAGAATTTTGACCGTTTTGGCAATAGGGATGGGATGATTGTTAAAAAGGGAAGGACGTTTTACATGTCGGTGTGAGTGTTGGTAACAAATGTGGATGGTTTTGGATTTTTCGAGACCATTGTTGAAGTTTGAGAAGGCCCTGTTGTAAAAGGGTTGTCTAGGTCATTTCGAAGGGTGAAGAGGATATGAGAAGGATATCATCGGCATATACTAAGGGTTGGATGTTCGAAGGGATGGAGCTAAACAGGGTTTCAAGGCTGATAAGGAAAAGGATGGCACCTTGTGGAACACCATTTTCCAACGTGTATCTTTTGGAAACGAAACCACCGACGACAACCCTAAAGATAAAAAGTTTTCGAGGAAATGAAACAGATGGCCACCGAAACCTCATCTGCAAAGCAGGTCTGAAACTGTTCGTCTCCATGTTTTGTCGTAAGCTTTTGATAAATCGACAACAGAATAAATATGGTGGAAATCTGTGTGAGCCCGTTAAAACAGGTCATTCAGAGAAGTAAGATTCGGTACCTCGACCTCATCTGAAGGCATGCTGGCCAGCACTAAGGAGGTTTAAATCTTGAAGCTCCTGCACCAACCAGATCTTTAAATTAAAATCATTAAATATAAATTAAAATAAATTAATTTTGTTTTTATATTATAACGAAAGATAAATTGTACTATAACCAGAGCTATGCCATTTCTTGAAGACTTTTGAATCGTTATGAAAAAAATAATTTTTTATAAAAAATACACGATTTTGCATGTGTTTTTCATACTTTCGGTTTTTTTAATAAAAAACAAAAATACTATTTCTAAATACGGCCAGGCCGTCCTTAACACGTTGCGTACCGCGTCACCCAAATGTGGGTGACGGCAAATTTTCATTAACGCCATGTCATCCATTTTTGGGGTGACGGCAAAGTATTTAGAACAGCTATTATTCTTAAATATCAAACTTATGACCAAACAGAAATACGAATGCACGTTAAGAAAGCCAAAAATTCATCACAAACGTAGAACGTGAAGAATTAGAGCCGGTGCAAGTGTGGGCAAGACGTATGAGCAAGAATCGCTTGAATCGTGGCAATATGTGGAAATTCCTTTAAAAAAGCTTGGTACGCAACTTGTTAACGACCTTGGGTGAGAGTAAGTAGTAATTTTACCGTAAAAATGTGTTTTTCAGCTGCTTGAAGCAGACCTAAGTCTTCACAATGAATTAATTTTGAAAAAAAACGTTTTATTGTCACCTGAGATGAAAAGTTTGAAGGGTAGCTGAATTTCTTATTTCAAATGTCAAAAGCAAGTCAGTCAAAAAAAACCGTCGCTTGAGCGGGAGATTAAACTAGTTGTTGCTGAATATTTAGTTTTGTTCAAGATAAATACTTTGGATTACTTGATATATCGTTGAGTATGTCGCCCATTTTGTTAAGCAATAGTCTCATAGCTTACCCATTGGCAATATTTCTCTTACTGGCAACAGTTTTAACATTTTCCTGACTGCCAATGATATGCGCAAAAATTGATCAAATTGTAGCTGTTTGCGCCGGCTAAGCTAAATATGTCATTGGCAATGAGATTATTTTTGTCAATGTTTAAAAATAAAACTGCATTTGCGCATTTTAGGAAAACAGCAATTTGACCAATATGTTTCGTTTTAGATTTTTGTAATCCTCAACTGTAAATATGGAAGCAATGGACATCTCTTACGACGAAACGCAAAGGATTGGCGAAGCTGCCATGATAGGTAAGCATAAGATTTTTCAAATTAAGTAACACTGATGATCATTGTTGTGTGTTTTCTTGTTTGTAAATTGATGAATTGTAGTCGACGAGAAAATGGATGTGTCTCTGAATCGTGATAATTGGCACGAAAATGGAATCAAACAAAATGACACCACGATAGTAACTCAAAGTGATGGGAATATCGTTCAACTGAGCACATTAGAAACAAGCGAATCACCAAGCTTGGCAGTGCTAAATAAAAGCTTTCCCAATGGACCAGAATGCTTCAAAAGCGGGACAGACTCGCCAAGCCGTTTCCCGCTTCAATCCACAAACGAGTCCAATCAATCTAATATCGTCCTGAAATGTAACAGTGCTATAGCACGATTGAAAGGGAATTTGGTAAATAATCCAGTTGCTATTGGCGTACAAAAAGAAAATGTGTTTTTGGAAAGCAGCAAAAATGAGTTATTCGAATTTCCTGCACAAGTTTGCCAAGTAGATACCTTTCCGTTGAATAACCCGGAAACTGATCTATTACATTCCATGTCCAAAAATAATAGCCATGAAGAGGAACGTTTCACCTCAGCCGACGAATGTGAGTATTCTAGATTTCAAATATTAATAATGTGTATTATTAGCGGTGAATTGATTTTTGAATCTTGTGCTTTTGCACCAGCCGAAGAATACATGTACTAGACTTTCATTACATTCAGTTGATAGAATGTTCATGGTGGAAATTGAAGTTGATTTCAGTTTCGAAAATATGAAACACCTTTTTTTTAGTTTTGAGGTAGGATAGTTGTATGATCGTCTTTAAAACTTGAAAGTTGAATCGTGAACCTAAAACACTCCTTTTTTGTTTTGAATTTGGAAAACTAAACCAAATTATTTCAGAAGACCCCTACTAAATATAATCTTGAACCATGGTGGGGTGATGATGTAGTGCACCTATTTTTTACTGACCATAGTACAGATCATTATATGTAATACTCGCAGGTGTAATTTGCACTGTTAAATATTTAATGAAGTCAGTATGCGAACTATATAGAATAGTTCAAACAGCATCAAGTGATTTTTTAACCAATGCTGATTATTTTCTAGCTTCATCGTTTAGTATTTTATTCGACTGGCAAGTCACTAAATGTCTTAGATACAATAAGTAGATTATATCCAGATGCTATTTGGATCGTGTACGAAGAGAAGCACCGTGAGCTTATTTAGTTTTGCTCGGATTTTGTCTGTTTTATAATCCCTGCCTTATTCATCATAGCAGGCAACTGAAGAACTAAATTCGTTATTATAGACCGGCATGAAAGTCACTGGAATGTAAGAGTAGGATAGCACGAAGGTGAATGTCATGTGTTAGCTATTCTTCTCTACTCACCTCAAGAGAAAACCTTTCATGACGGAATGAACTTTCGCCTTTTGCATATTGTTAATCTACCAATGTAATTCATACACATTCAGTAAAGTACGAGAACTGTGCATTTGTAAACGATTTTTTCTGTCCTTGTAGACAATTTTTCGGCCGCGGACTTCGATTGTTTGATGCACCGTGGGTGTACGCTGGCGACAAGTGCAGTACCTGGCTGTAAATCATCCGCATCATTGTCAGAAGAAATACATCTCCCTCGGAACTCAATTTTGATAAATTTTGATCCACTCTTACGACGTGAAACGATCACAAAACTTCCAGATAAGTCAATCATAGAAACTGACGAAACAACATCTCCTTGTTCGTCGTTGGTTGAGGTTGTACAACAGGAGCAAAAAGCCCAACCTACGGTGGGTGCTTCACTCTCGGAAACAATAGCAAACTATACTTTGAAGCAGCCCGAGTTCAATACCGTAGTGCTGACGGAGCCTTCCCAGACATCTCCTTCAAAAGTTGATGATTCTGCTTTACTGTCTGAGACACCATTAGCTTCAAGCGGCATACAAAATGATGAAAAAGACAATACGTCGTATTGTCTTCTTGATAAAACAGTAATCGCAGCTAATGTGGGTCCAAGTAAGTGTTTGACTGAAAATTCAACACATGAACAGCTTGAGAATCGCAGCACAACAGAATCTTCTGAAGTTGACGAAGATCATCTAAAGAATCGCAGCTCAACAGTTTCGTCGCAGGTTGACGAAGATCACCTGCAGAATCGCAGCACAACAGTTACTTCGGAGGTTGACGAAGATCAGCTGAACTCCTACACATTTGCTTCCAACTACGCTGCAGAACAGGATGATACAGTACAAAACAGAGCAAACTTAACAGAATCATCTCCAGATCATATTCAAGCAATTGTCGGAAAGCTGCCGGAGGAAATTGAAAAGCGTGATGAATATTGTGTCCTTGGGTCTGAATTAATTAATCCTTTAGAAACTACAGAACTGAAAGAGGTAACTGTGGAAGAGCTGCTTGTTTCAGATGTTGCGAATTCTGTCCCTATACAAGAATCAGTGAACATATTCTCCATACATAGTGCTACAGTAAACAATAGTGGCAGTTTTGAAAACGCTCAGAGTGTAAGTATATTCGATTTATTCGACATATTTTGAACGAATAGTGTCAACATATGGTTTTCCGTTATGCTTTGTTACAGCCTAATCATGGTTTGAAGTGCCCTTTTGAAAAAATGCTGGCTGAACCGCAAACTGATAAAGAGAATAGTGCAATCTTCAACATGAGGTATAACAATTCAAAAGCACCGTATTGTATTTGGTTTTGCTAGATATTTTTATATTTCAGCGACGATCAAATGGCACAAAATGAGGATACTTTCGTTGAAGCAGGCAAGAAAAATAGAAATGAAGAGTAAGTAGTTTTAAAATAGAGTAATGAAAGAATATTTGTCCCATTATGTTGTAAAGGAAAAACTGTAAACATGACGTTGTGCATGACGATTTTTTTTGATAGGGATTTTTAATATGCAGAATCGTTCTTTTGATTAGCTTATGTGTGTAATCTTAGCATTTAAGGATTCATGTTATTTAAACTAATTGGGTTTTGATTTTTATTTTTTGTAGCATCAACATTGCAGAGATGGAGAAAAAAATGCAAGATGTTGAACTCAGAGAAGAAAGCATGTTGAAGAGGATAACCGAAAAGGATAAAACAATTTCGAAGATGAGGTATGTTACATATTTGGCATGGTTCTTTTATTATTTTCTTTAAGGCACTTTACGTTCATACGTATGCTATGTATATGCTTTTTTATTCGAATGTGGAATTTCGATCAAGCCAATAACGCATTAATATTCTTTCAAGCAGATTGCGCTGGAATAGACTAAAACATTGTTGTTGTTGGTTCAAATAAGTTAGTCGATTACGCTTAAAACTGAAGCCTTAACTATCGTAACGTGTGTAAATCAAATTTTGCGGCGCTTTAAAACAGATCATTATGCTCCTTTCTTGTGCTATAGATAGATTCAATGTCAAAAGAAGGAAATAAGATCATCGTCTTGATTTTGATTTTAAAATAAGGTACAGGTAATCGATTAGGGGAGTAATTTTTATGGCTGTTGCTGTGAGACGGTTTACATATATTGAATATATAGAATTGAAATTCTATATAGAATAATAACTTAAGTGAAAAATATGCAGAATGATTTCATGCTAGGAAGAGGTGTCCTCTAAACGAAAAAATATGGTAATTATTTTTATAAATTTTTTATCATTTTTTTAAACAGCAATGTTGTGGAGGCTTATGAACGTACGATTGCAGAGCTGATATCGGAGAAGGAAGTTCTCATTCGAACTCATGACCAGGAATGTGAGGGTCTCAAACAAGACAACGAGATAAACGCACAACATATGGAATCACTGGAGAAAACATTCTCGAATTTGTATGCGTGAGTATTTTGAAGATTTTGTATGAAATATATTAAACAATATATTTATATTATTACTTATACTTCTTTAGGAAATATGAACGGATGAAAAAGAACGCCATAAAATACAAAGACAACGAAGAAAAACTTTTAGAAAAAGTTGTGAAATTAGAAGAATGTCTTCGAGCGCAAGAGCAGCGATATGAAAAAATGAAAAGTCATGCTATGAGTCAACTAGAAATGTAAGTAACATATCTTATGATAACCATATGTTTTTTTTTAAATATAGCTAGTTTTTTTTAATGAAATATCTGTTGTATTTACAGTGCAAATACCAAAATAGATGAAGCCATTCGCAACCATTCCCAGGAATCAGCTAAATTAAAGGCTCAGATAAAGAAAGAAGAATTATATCGCATCTCTATCAATGAGCAGTTGATTCAAAAATCAAAAGAAAATGAAGAGTTAGTAAAGATATGCGATGAGCTGATCAGTGAAACCAATTGAAGACGGCCGATTGTAACGATAGGACTTTTCCCTATGTTAATTTCACGCATCCGGTAATCTTTCCCCCCCCCCCCCCCCAGTGTTCTTCTCGTAACGAATTGCAAGCGTAGAAAATTCTTCTCTGTTTCTTCTTCTTTCTTTATTCTACGTATATTATCGCGAAACAAGTTCGACTTATTTAACAGCTCATTATGAAGCAGCTCTGCGGTAGAGATTGGGTTCTTGTGTTTTTCATGAATTTTATGTTTATCCGCAAGCAATCGAGTGCCTAATTAGAGATCTGATTGTTGAAGTTATTTTTATGTTGCTTTTTTTAATAACTATGCGTAGAGCAAAGGGTGCGGTATTTATTTCCCAGAACAATATAATAATGAGCGTAATGAAATCTTAGTCATATACAAGCATTTGACTACCTAATATATTTGTTTCAGTTTTATTTTTAAAATGCGTATTATTACAATAACAATGCAGAGTTTTGAAACAACTAAACAAGTAAACATGAAGCTAATACACACGGAGTGTAGGGAAATCTATCGCAGAACAAATATTGAAAAAAGCGTAATTTAATAAATAACAACTACATCGTTCAATCGTAACCTACCTATCGAGAAAGTTAAATGTTTTTTTTGTATATAAACATCCCAAATTACGTTATCAACAACCAATGATTATCATATGAATCAATGAATCAATATCGGTCGGGCTTTGCAAAGGAATATAAAGAGCAGGAGTATTCGGTTTATGCAATTACGATCGGCAAATTTTGTTTAGCCTTTTCCATTTCAGAAGTGTAAGCAAATTCTCACTGTAGGTGACTAAAATGTAGATACACGGTCTTTAGGTAAACTTTTGTTTTTATTTGTCGCCAAAACCTCTTTAAATCTAATATCGTTTTGCCAAACTATATGACCTTTCGTTTGCATATTTGATAACGCTAGTTTGTGGCTACAGTTGGGTGTTTTAACCATGATAGAACTCTCCTAGCAGTGTTAATCTCTGCAGATAGGACTGCGCGGTGCATGACAACAGCTCGTATCGTACGTTCATGGTACCAGCAGCCGTTGAAGCTGTTTCTGAAGCATTAATATTGCCATTTACTTCCGCCAACCGTTTAAGTTGCTCAAGTCTTTTCCTTTCTAATTGTTGGTAAAATTTTTCACTATCAAACTTTGCTCTTCTTTGGCTCTGTTGTCCACTGTTTTTGAGAAATAAGTTTTGTATGAGTTTAACGAGGGTGGTTACTGTTTTATCTTCTACTATCTCATACGCTTCCTTGTATTCATAAGAATCACTGTCTGCTTTATTTCGCAAACTAGAGGAATGGTCTGTAGAAATGAACGGTTTCTCCGCAGCTTTTATTTCCAAAAGTAAGTTATTCACGTTACCTGCGATTTTCTTCGCATTTGTTTCCGGTGTGTCTGCGCCACCAGATAGAAGCGTCGGTTTGTCCGAGGGATTCGATTTACCCGCGTTTGACTCCAATAACACTTTTGTAGTGGGAATCGAAGCTATATCTTTGTCCTTTTCGGTTGAGACGGTTACGCTTGAGGAGATGATATTCGTTTTGATTTCACCGATTATGTCTCCGCTGTCTAAATTTCTACTTATAGGGTTGGTTGGAAGCTTTACCGTAGCCATCCTTTCTTCGCTTTCCGCTTCAATCTTTGCGGTAGAAGCTATCCCTGGTTCTTTGAATGGGATCGCAAGCTTTTGCGTATTCTTTTTAGATACTGGTTGGGCTTTACGTGAAGCTCTCTGCAAAAGCAGTTCACCACGTGGAACATTTTGTTCGCTTGGATTGGGTGCATTTTCAAAAATGTTGGAACGCCGTGCTTCACAACATCGCAGTGCCATTGGATCTATGGGATGAGCTTCGGTGTTGAAAATGTATCCACCTGCATCTACCACACATTCTAGGTTTTCTGAAAGATTTTTCGTTTTAACGATATTTCCAATGCGGCCATCGTTGTGGAGAAAATTGCTGGAATCAAATAGCAAATAAAGATATTTGGTAGTTTCGGCTAAAAAGAATGACTCCATGCGATCCTCTTGTTGGTGGGTGATGACGTTTCGTATCGTAGCATACCCACAAGCTGTCTTTGCACTATGTTCAATGCTTTCGAGAATATTTTCACCCACTTCTAACAGAAACGGATCGCCCGTGGCACGGTAAAGATACATAACTGATTCGATTAACTCAGGCCGCAGGGGATAATTTTCACGATTTGTACCAGCTTCGCCAGTGGGAATATTGTAGAACTCTGGCAAAAAGCCATACTGCCTCCAGACAGTCTGGTAGCTGTGTAGCACACGCAATGCTTCCTTCGTGTTACCATACAAACTTAGCAGACCCGGCCAATAGGCCTCCAACGACTGGAAGACGGGCAACGTTAATTGGCCTTTACTCATGCTCACCCAAACGTACCAATCTTCACGTTTCAGGTAGCGATCTATTGATGCTTTATTTTCCAAGAAGGTTGCGAAGAGCGAAGGTTTCTCCAGCAAAATGGACCCTTTTACTAAATATTCAAAATAGGAATCCACTCCGGCGCCAATTCCCGCATCTTGCGCTATCCAACGGCCAGTTTGCACATCGATGTGGTTTCCGTACAAGCCGATCGTTGAACGGTGCTCATACAGAGCCGTTAAAGCGTGCATAGCCACATCCTCATATACAGGATTTCCGGTCAGCCGACTGAGCGTGCCGAATTCCAATATGAATGTACCGATACCGGCGGTACACGTTACTGTTGTTTCACCGTACGGAACACCATGACGCAAATTGACCGTCCCATAAGGCATTCCCGTAGCGGTATCGAAAGCGGGTAACAAACGCTGGGCAACATCCTCAGCCAGCCGTAGCAACGGTCCTTCGCAAGGCCAGCCTGGTTCGACAACTCCCAGTGATTTCAAATCCGCCTGATTGGAAAGCAAGTGTGCCGAGAGCAGGCCTCCAATAATGCGGATGTTGGTCTCGAATACTGATACGTTGATATCCGCATCGAAAGTTTGATCGGCCAAAAGCTGCACGACGCGTCCAAACTCCGTATAGTTTCCCATAACAGCTAACGTGTCGAGAGCGTCGATTAGCGTCAAAGAATAACTGCCCCATGTGTCGACTGCATCGCAAGACAACGGTCGCAGTTCGTCGTAGGGGGCACCATATTGTAGATAGCCATCGTACGCATGTTGGAACATACTTTGTACTCGTTCACTGCAACACAAGGGTTGTAAGAACAGACGTATTAAGAAAATAATCCATTGAATGGTCACCACTTACCGCAAACGTAGTATGTCGCTATGCGAGTATTTTCTTAGACCTTGTACTTGCGAAATTGAGCGTAAAAACCATCCTGAGATGCAGCACCACACTAACGCAGATAGTGACCATCGTGTGCAATTAGAATACCGACTGCTCCTACATCTCGTTTGTAGCATTGCATTTGGTAAGAAATTTTTGTTTTGTTTGGATCGTCTCTATTTGTTTATTGAAAAAGCCTCTTATTGTTTGTTGACACACCGGCTTGAAATGCACACGAATCGTTTTGCTTTCGAAAATATGCCACAAGGCATGGCATAACACAAGTCACATTTACATTGGCATGCACAGCACTGTAAACAATTTAGCACCAATTTAGACCACTGTGGGGAAATTTGCCTACCCAGGCTACAAATGCCCTTCTTTTAGCACACATTTTAACACGTTGATTACCAAGCGTTTTTTTGTAGCAAAATTGCACGGAACACCAGAAAACCGAGAAACTGAGAAAACGAAGGAAACCGAACACTGAAACTGCGGCTCGTTTCATACACATTGTTAGGGAAATCCAAGGGAAATTGTATTATTTATCGCAAGTTATCAAATATTACGAAAAATGATAACAATAGCCTGTAATCAATAGCTACATTTCTAATAATACCGTTTGTATGGGTAGATATGAAACATTGGCCCTCATATTATTTAACTACCACAAATTGAGAAAAACATAGGCTTATCGCTTTAGGAGATGAATGATTTTGATATATTGATCTTCTCTTCCTTTCACTCCGATATTACTTTGTGTACGAACGATTCCTTTCCCGCATACGCTTATGCTATGGATACAACGATTTGGTTCCAGGACCAAGGTACAAGTTTGCGGTTACAATAGGGTGGGCTCAAATAACAGGAACCGAATACTGGAACCAAGGTTTTTTCTATACAAATCCTACCATTCCATACAAAATACGGGAACCGCGGTACGGACCGTCGTCTGTATGTACTAAAGCAAGCTTGGAGTCGACATTACTTGCCATTTTCATAAAGATATATATTTGAACTAATAAAAGCTATCAAAGAATACCAATAATCTATACGGATATAAAGCGCTACAAGTTCCAGCGATCATTTTTGTACGTACGAAGAAAGTGATAAAAATACGTGAAGATTCAGTGTTCCTCGTCACGATGAAAATAGGCCCGTTTGTGTGAATGGCGAAAGTTTGTGAAAAAAAACGCTTGAGTGTCGGTTGAGTTTTTTGCGTACTTTTATTTGACATTCTGATTTTATTTCATCGATTCGGTAACAATTTTATCGACGAACCAGAGATTTTGACAAGTATAACAGGCAAAGTTGGCAGTGCAAAAAACTTGCAGTGATCAAATAGAACGTAAGGTTGTTCTCGCTCGTCAAAATAGCAAGGAAAAGATTCTTGATTAAAATTCCTTTTTGCAGTAGCTTTGTACCAGTACTAGTTTTGTAGTTCAATCTATCGTAATGGCCTCCAGGAAACGATCTGGATCTGGCACAAAACGGCCAAAAGAAAAAGTAGTGCACATCTACGAACTGTTATGCCGTGGCGAGGATCCAAAACGGCAAAGTGCACAGTTTTGGGAGGAATTTTTTTTACTGCAACCAAACATAGATATGCTGGAGGCGGAATTGATTAAACTCACGCCAGAACAATATGCGTCCTGCAAGAGCAATGTGCAGCAGTTATTCGCGGAGTGTATAAACATACTTTCGTCGGGCAACTCGAAGCGCGTTCATAATGCTTTGCAAACAATAAGCGTATTTATACACGTACTTTTTCGCAAACAATCAATCAGTGGCGCTGGTGGAGCAGGCGGCGACCACGGGATTGTTAGTGGGTTAAGCATAAACAATGCTCCTTCGTTTATTACCTTGAGTGATATACAAGAGGATATGCGCATTTTGTTAAAACATTTGTATGAAATTTTGGTGTGTAATGTTACGCCTGATCGTCCAAAAGAGCTGTGTCTAAAAATTTTATTAATAATCGCTACCGGAATGGATAATGTCAACGACAATCTGCTGATTGAGTACATCATAGGAAGAAATGTGTTTGAGGCGTTCAAAAAAATATTAAGCGATTCCACTTTGCGAAATTTGCACGGTCACGATGTGGTTACGTTGCTTACAATACTGGTAAACTATCGCAAACATGAGGGAGGTAATCCGTATGTGGTGGAATTATCGCTGTTAGCCGATGAGTTTGCTTTGAATGGGTAAGGCATTGCTATCGATTACTTTAAAAACAACTAATATAAGATTACCTTTTGATTCCAGCTACGGACAAGTCATATCTTGCGTATTAACGATGTTTTGTAAGCAGCATCTGCTACATCCAACGGAATTACCTTCGTCTTCATCCTGGTTTTCTTCGTTATCTAGTATAGTTGGAAACATGTTCATATCTGATGAATTGTGCTACCGCAGTCAACAGATCAGGTATTAGTGGATGCTTACAGCGCGTGTGCTGTTTTGAGCGTTAATATGAAACAAAACTTTCCCGTCTTTTTTGCAGAGCAAATAACGCACTCCTACTTGCGCTGTACGAGGCTGTTCATTTGAACAGAAATTTCATCACTACTCTAGCACACACGCAAGCAGATTCAACGCCTCCTTCACCTTGCAACACTTTGAACATTAACGATGGTACTCCTGACTTATCTGCGGCAGCCATTCTTGATGCTGCTCATTATTCCACTAACCTTTTTGTTGCCCTCTTTCAATATTGGTAAACTGTTTGATTCCCAATGAAATGATTGTACACTACCTCAAGCATGTTTTTGTTGCAGCTCAATTGTAATGCAGGATCATAAAAGTGAATTGAGTGCGACAAATCTGAAGCTTTGCTTGCTGATCTTGACTTGCATTGCGGAAGATCAGTACGCTAACTCGATGATGCATGACACAAACCTTACGTTTAAGGTTTCCTTACATCGCGCGCATATGAGGCACAGAAAACTGGCATCGGAGAAAATTTCTAAGCCTCAGCCCCTAGCCACAACGTTACTTGGTAATTTAGATGCCGATTCAATGGCGCTCAATGAAGCACAAGATTTTGAAAATATTTTAAGCTTCCTAAACTTAAAACTTTATATTACAGATCTTTTAGTTGAATTCATCGTTACACATCTGTTAAAAAAATTCCCAATAGAGCTATATCTGCTGTGTATCGGAATAATTCATAGAATAATCATTTATCAAAAGCGATGCCGTGTGCGACTTGCATATCAATGGAAAGAGTTATGGACTGCAATGATAAGTTTGTTAAAATTTCTCATATACCAAGAGCAAAATCTTATGAAAAAGTGCAATATTTTCGATTTAGCATTACAGGCAAGTATAAATATGGATAACACAATCAATCCTACTATATACGATGACTAAAGATAAGAAAATTTTTCATATTGTAATTTTTTTTTCTTTTAGGTAATTAATATTTTCAATCTTTTTATTACGTATGGTGATATGTTTTTAGCAACAACGAACAGTTATGATGAACTCTACTATGAGCTGAATCGAGAGGAAAAGGTGTTTTGTGAATTACACGCAATGGTATTAAGATACGCTTCTATGCATGACTGCGAATACAAGGAGGATTCAATCCGCCTTCTGAATGCACTTTCCAACATCCTTGCCATTATAAAGCATTTCCAGATAAAAATTAAAGAATGGCTTGCTAGCCAAAGTCTATCGACACCCACGGAACAACAAATATTAGAGCAAATTCAAAAGAATTACGATCTTACCTTGAAGCTTCAAGACAGCCTTGACCAATACGAGCGGTATAGTGAAAGACCAAAGCATGTGTTATTTTTCGCCAATTTGGTGAAAGAAGTAATATTTGACACAAGGAAAACAGTTTACTATTTAGTAAAGGAGTGTAACAAAAGTAATGCTGTTGATTGTTCGGGAAGTGCTGTTGTTGGAAGTGAGATGTCCTGTCCATCGGAAGTTACAGATTTAGGAATGTTACACTTCGCTAGTTGAACGATTATATTGCGCTTTCTGTTTTTAAAATAATAAAAATCTGGAAAAAAACAGATACAGATCGAACCAAAATACTTTGATGCAATTTACTTGTTTTTCAATAAACGTTTCTCTCGAATGTCAACTAAAGCCCTAATAAATAAACAAGCCGAATTGGTAGAGAAGTATATATTTACATCTTCTGTTTTATCATTAACATCAATATGAAAACCATAATGTATTTTTTATAAGCTTTTCATGCATTTCTGGGTTGGTACTGCTTGGTATGTACGTTGATTCATGTGCTTGTTTCAATTGCTTATCTCCCTCGATAGCAGTACCTCACGGGATTAAAACGCACCAATACAGAAATGGTGTATCTAACATATCGGAAGCATTAAATAGGAAAACAGAAAATAAAATTCAACATTAAGTTTCTACATAATAATGACCTTTCCAGCCGTTTCATCTATCGCTCACTATCGATTCATTTATACGCATTGTTCGTTCTGTGGAATGAATTGCTACGGATCTTTTAGAACAAGATGTCATCATCTCCTTCGTCCAGGATGTTGGCCTGATTGCGCACATCTATCCCTTCCTGCAACAACGCTGCTCGTTTTTCCTCTGCTTTCTTCTTCGCGATACGTTTCTTATCCTGATAAAGCAAAATTTTACAATTTTGTTATCAAAGCAAATTATTTTAACCCGGCGGAATTGTTTTCTTTGACAGCTTATTACATACCTGAATTTTCTTAAGACGGTAGAACTCTTCACGTTCCAGTTCATCGAGCTCCGAGATGATATATGCCAGAGTGCGATCGATTCTTGGAATAATAACTAAATAGAAATTGATAACCATTGATAATAATCAGAGCTGAGGCTAGATAGCTTCTAGTATATACAATTAGTCTTTCTCATACATACCATGCTCGATTGCATTGACACGGCGATTAGTGATTTTAATAACTTCATCTAACGTAACAAACGAAGTTTGAAGAGATGCCAATTCGACCAGCAACTTAACAGCGCTCTGGTAATTCTTTTTCAATTTTTGCAGCTGTTGCCCACCTTTAGCCAATCCGGTCAACTCATAGGTATCGGAACCATCTTGATACGATTCAAACACAGGCAGCGTTACTCCTGCCACGTTGTCTTTTTTAGTTCTTATTTTAATTTGAGCCTTGGTCACATTTTGAAGAACAACTTGGTTGAAGTCACCAGATGCAAACTTTGCCTCGGCCAGCGAGAATGCCGCTTCTTTCATAACTTCGCCCATCAGAGTTTTAGTCTTTAAAGAAACAGTTAGCATATCAGTAGATTCGTACACCATTTCACGAGCCCTAGCATAGTACATACCTCAATAATTTTACTGAGAATCATACGAAAACGCATTTGCAATGCATCCGCCTTCTTTTTCAGTAACCCGTGGCCTTTATGAGCCCCTGCAAGACGTGCCTTCATCTGCATTTGGGCACTTTAAAATACAAAAAATGTTAGTATTTCGTTACTTCCGTGATGCTGCACGTAACAGTACATACCCTCGAGATGGGAAAATAGGAATTCTATCCTTGGACGACATTTTTCAACAGGAAGATTTCCACAAAAAACTGCTGTTCTATGAAACGTACCACAGGACTGGAAAAAACACTCACGAGTCGCAAATTATGGTCACAAGACTCGTTACACACACACTCGTAATGTCAAAAATAAAACATGCAATGATAAGAAAGGTTGGACTCACAGGGTAGCTCCATGACAACTTATAACCTCAGCTGACAACTAAAGTTCAGTTTCAACGTTGATTCAACGTAACTGTTTCATAATTAGTTTGCATCGAAAGCTGTGATTTAAAACAATATAGTCTCTACTATCAAAATGTAAAATGTTGTAAGGAAGGAAGAAAATAAGAGTTACAAATATGAGTGGAGAGGCAAAATCAAAAATCGAGATTCAGAGAGAAGTTGGAAGAACTGGATAATTGATTTGAATTTCTGTATCTTATAAATATGCATCTTTAGGGATAATTTACTGTACTCTTTTTGTATTAACGTGTAAAGTACTGTATTAATTGTATATTATTGTAATTATTATAAATCTATACTTTCATATACCAACAGTGATTAATTCAGCAGTCATGTTCAATGTGAGGGCCTCAACTAAGTAAATATTATTTACAGTTTTGAAACAAAATGGCTGAAATCCAAAAATAGCGACTAATGTAATAAAACATTTCAAATACATTCGATATAGAGCGATGTTTTTGATATTTTGGCTAACCGAAACTACCCTTCATGTAAGATTTGCTTCTCTTATCGTTAACAGTTTAATAAAAGAGAGAGTATCCTTAATGCGTTTGCGCGCTCACGGTGAAGATTAGCTGGAAAGTGATAGCAAAAATGGAACCAACAGCAACATCATAAGTTTCACGTCATGCACGGAGGATGTAAATTTGCATTCAAAAATTTCCAGAGGGTGGCATAATAAACTAGCAAGAATTGGTTCATAGTCACGTTTATGCTTTTGATTGTGTTGTGAAATGTTTGCCATGTTGTGAATTGTGTCGTAGGAAGTTTGGGACAGTGTAATAACCAAACGGATACTACCAAACGAGAATAGTCGCACCCTTCGATTTCGCACTAGGCGCAACCAAAATTTCATTTTAAGATAATATCATACCGAATTGGTGTAATCAAATAAATTCTCTTAGACTCTTGGATGATGGCAAGAACGTTAAAAATGAAAAGTAGTTGTGCAGACACCTACGTCCGCTGGCTGTACTATGGAGTTATTTTCTCCTTTCAAATATCTTCTGCTGTCGGTACGTACCTGTTGTATACACAAATTTTCATCGTTATAACAATATACCTAGGAGAAGCATACAAAACATTGTTTCGTGTTCATACAAATGATTTAAGTACAATTATATGAATTGTTGGAATTATTCATCAATTTGTTAGTTATGCTTCACGATAATACCAGATGGAATATATGTCCATGCACTGTCGCAAACACAATGCTCAATAAAAAAGTTTATTCACGGATACTAAGTTCCTTTTCTTAATTTAGGGGCATATGGAAACGTGGTTTCGCTGCCAGGAGAGTGTCGTGATGTTAATGGGAAGAAAGTAGAGCAAGGTAAACAATGTTCGATTGAAAATTATTTCACCTTAAGTATGGAAATTTGATCATGATATACTGACACCCTTATTATATTCTATGTACAATCAATAGATGCTCACTACGTTCCCCCGGGTTCGGATACCTGTCGTCTATGTTTATGTGATAATGGCCATCCTAAGGCTTGCAAGGCGGTACTCTGCTCACCGCCCCATGATTGTAAATCTTTTCAGATAGGTAGTTCATGTTGTGAGTTCATCTGTTTGGATGATACTTTGGCCAATACGACCGATAAAAACTATGATGTCGGCATGTGACTAGTGGCCACCGGAGTGATCATCATGTTTTCGTTAACCTTGCTATTCTTCGTCATTAGTCGATTGAGACATCGCAAGACCCGCGCCCAAGAAGTTCGAGAAACGATTAATGATCCAACGCAACGAAACCTGGTTAGCAATGTCGGTTATATTGGAGGAAGCATTGGCTACCTTGGCAGTGGTACCATGAACATGGACTATTCATACGTTGACCATTCTGTTGCTCCGCACTACCAACTCTGGAAACCTCCTGGTGCATATTACACAAGAGGAGAAGCCCCACCCCCATATGAAGAGGCAATAGCAATCGCTCATGCGGAATCCTTGAGCTCATGTACCGTTAGGTGAGTATAATGTTGTGATTTAAATTTGTTGAATAACTTAAGTGTTACTTACCTATAAAGAACTATCGGAACTATCATTGCCTTACATGATACTTGCCACGATTAATTATTCCATTCTTAGTTTGCTCCTAATTCGTTATCATTTCCCTAAAGGCAACAAACTGCTTTTTTATTGCCATGATCAGCACTCATCCTCGAATGTGATGAAATTCACAGGTTGCCAACTTATACTGATAATTATTTGTTTTGTTCGGAACTATTTTATTTCCACGAGAAAAAGAAACATAATAGGGAGGTATATGCAAGGAAAGACTTACGAGGGGAATGGAAAGACCGCACAAACCGCTGGCATGAATGCATAATAGAATTGTTAGGAACATACATCATTTCCCCATTCATTGCTAGTGTTTTTTTAAATGTTTTCTTCTCTATTCGCCATATTACTCGTTCGCCCTTCCTTGTCCTTTTTCACCAACGTTACTCTTATATTAATCTCATCGACTACACGTTCAATGCCTTTTTGGGTGTTAGTATACTTAAACCCTCATTCTACAATGTAGGTTTACGCATAATGAATAAATCTTGAATTTCGCTCCGATTATCAAATGTGTTGAAATTCGCCGTTAATGAGGGAGAGATGGAGAAAGAGAAGGAAGAAAGGAATATACGTTTGAGATGGGAGGGTCTAGCCCATTTTTAGGATAACCTAAAATATAGGATATCCTTTTTTTAGGATAACAAACGCAGTCCTTTTCTCGTATATTCATTTTTATTAACCCCTCCCTCTTTCGGTAGTAATTACAACAAATGTCAAACATTCAATCAAACAAATAATTCAGTACATCACAACAAATAATTGCCACTGTATACAACTCATGGTTGCATTTTCCTTTCAAGTAGTGTTAAGTTTGGAGAGATTGCTTCAAGCATCATAACAGAAAGTTGCATCGTTTAATAAAGGTCCGAGTCTTTTCCACAACCGATTTTCTTGTCGTTCATCCGACACCTCCAACACTTAAGTTTGCAAGTAGAAAGCCAACTTTAACCAACTTTGATAATTCATTAGTCATAAGTAGAGTGCTTAAGCTAGCAGTGATAGTCGGTAGCAGTGTAGCGAACCTCGTGTTGCAGCATTTCAATAGATTATATTTATTTCCTCCCAAAAAACGACGAATACTGGTCCTGCTAGCTAGGACCTTGGTTAGGTTTTCTTTCTTTTTGACAGTGTAGTTTTTTCAGTGAGGAAACATTCTGTTTGTAAGTATAGCAGTCTTGCACGGTTTTTTACTATCACCCAAGATCTGCACCTGGAAGATGTTTGAATAGACAGTTTACTTACTTTCATGGTTCTAGTGGGTAAAGCTACTTTTATCACCTTCAAGATGCATAAGCGAATCGGTTTAAACTGTTCGCTTTTCAACTTTACGCTAGAACAGGTCGACGTATGGAAAAACCCTTTGTGGGGGGAAAGTGATTCAGAAATCAGTGCTAATTTCTATGTCAGATACTTTTTCTGCATACTATACAAATATTGTTTTATAAGCAAATCCATTTGTTTTACTTTTTTTTAAGCGGTCGTTTGATTGCTCATGTGTAGAAACAGGAACTGCCGATAGGTATAATATTTACTTCATATCCTTTTTTAAACCCTTTGTTAGCTTCATTTGTTTCAATTGTTTAATTTTCCTCCTCCGCAACTGCAATTTGTTGGTTGGCTTTACAGTGCTAATTAGCGATGATTCTGAGGTATCCTCTAGACGCGTATAGGATAAATCAGTTGTACAAGTTATCCTCACAAGTTCTATAATTCGTTATGCAAATATATAAACATATTTATATTGAAGTTTTCTGTCAATTTACCTCATTTCAGTGTCGCTACATCAACAGGACGAAATTTTCCTCTTGGAATTGGTCAGGAAACAGACAATGTATCAAACATTACATCTAATACTACAAATTTAATCAACATCAATATAAATGGCAACTCTGGAACGGGAGCTAGCATTGCCGATATGGGCAGTGTCGATGGTAGCATTGGAGGACGCAGTGTGGCAACTATCACTAACGAAGATCCTCAATTTTTGAGCTCTAGTATTAATGCTGGTATTACCAATGGGCGTATGACAAGTTCAGATAGAAGCACTGGTGAAGCAAATGATGATGCGGTTATGCATTTGTATAACCATTCTGGATTAAATCGGGTGAATAACAACGATGTGGTTGAAAATTCCGACGGCGGCCCCGATGATAACAGAATTGTCAGTGCTAATCAGCACTGTAACGCAAGTAATACGATGACGTACGATAACACCGGGATGGAGTTGTGCATGAACTCTAGCTGCGAGTTGAACATGAATGCACGGCAATGTAACTTCACTCAGCATCATACCACCGATGCTGGTATGAACACAGTAGTTTTACCAAGCTCAACGCACCCGGGCGTCATTGTTAATGATAATCGTTGTACAACGGTGCGCAAATCGATACGCCAATCGATAGGAGTTGACAAATTTCTTGATTCCGTTCACCACCGCCATCGCCAGCATAACCTTATGGGGAATGGCGGTGGTGTCAATACGCACATGGTAAACATTAATCCGGCGGTCGTTGCACAACCATCGATTCAATCCGTCCCAGTGCCGGTAATGTTTACTGATGATATGATAAACGATGGTAATATTAGTCTTAACACTTGCCTGGATGAAGGCGCGGATGGCGAGATTAAGAATCGTTTGACGGGGAAGAAACATCATCGCACAATACCCCGCCAATTTTCCGTAGTTGATCCTATCAATAATCCTATTAAATCAAACAGCAATTTCATGATGGCTGTTGCAGCTAGCGCCACTACTGCAACGTCCACACCGTACTCTGTAGTTCAGCACGACCGTATGTCGGGAGACATAGTGGGACAACAAGGTGCGATACGGTTGTCGGCGCAAGTGGGAATACCCGCACCGACAGGTGGCTTAACACCTGTAACTCCTGCAGGATCAACAATAGTAACAAATCGAAAGACTTGTCACTGCCCAGTACAGCATAAAGCTTTACCCGGCTACCAATCGACTGCCACGGCAACGACAATGGGGACAACTTCCACCTCCAGTGAGGGTGGTATACGGAATTTTCGCACAACTAACGCGGACCTGCTTCATAATCGGAGTGATACTCGTAGTAAACGTGCATTAATTAGTGGCGACCATTTGACTGTTGTTAATAAAAGAAGTGCTAAATTTGGCGAAAATAGTTCCGCTAATGTGTCTAGCCAAACAAAAGGTGTAACCTTGACTGCTGATACGAAACAATTAGCTCAGCGATACCACGATAAGGACTATCTTAAAGCGATATCATCGTACGCCGAAAGCGGAGGATCTGGTGAACCCGGTGGAAGCTTGACTAAAACAAAGCATCAACAAAGCATGTATCGTCATCAACAGCATGTGGCTGTGAATGAACCCAATCCACACATTAGTGGAATGGAACGCAAAGTAGGAGCTCCAGCGACATCCGACGAGCGGCCACCAGCACGATTGCATGCTAGTGGTTTACCGGATAATCAAGAACAATCGAATTCAATGCACAAAAAAATGGTGATAACGACAACGTCTGACGGTAACGAAGGATTATTGTTGAACCCTATTCTTCCTCCAAAGGTCAAGAAACAACAGCAGCATCATGTGAACCAAACTCACGTGAAAAATATATCAACCGGAAGCTCGCAGCAACAGCGCTGTAATGGCTTGGCGCATCATAAGATGGCCACCGTGGCGGATAATGCTAACACCCGTGAGGGATATAACTGGGCCAGCAACGGAACTAGTGGAGCCAAATTGAGTGAGCTTCGCAAGTCTCCCGGCCATAATAATCATGATATTGATATGTTAAAGGTGTGCAGCTCTAATGGCTTTTCAAATTCGCTACCCCGGCAATCTGTTTTTTCCACGCGAAGCTGCGAAAGAAAGCAACGACACGATAATGTAATAGCGTCTAATGGGGGTAGGAGTATAAAATCGAATCAATCTTCAGGTCACGACGAAACTGCCAGCAAAGGGCTGCTATTGCAAGAAAAAACCCATTATGATAGTAATACTCTCCCCAAAAATAGCTCGCTAAGTAATGGGCGTAAAACGAGCCTCGTTACGGAAGCGGTCAATCACATACCATCTGTTATAAACATTCCCGTTGACTCACAAGCTACGATGGCTTTCGTTAACCCTAGTTCCACACATGATTTACTGGCTAACGATAACTCCAGGAGCATAAATCCCACCATGTCATTTGAAAGATGCCATCAATCGGTGTTGTACAATACAACGAAAAGCTCGTCAGTAACCGTTGCACCGGGGGCGGATGTTGGTGGCACTGGAAGCGAGGACGTTGGAGGGACCAACTTCAATGCCAAGCACCAACCGATACTTCTCTCATTGCCGGTACTGTTGACGACGATCACAAATTGTGCGAACCCAAGAGAACATGTACTACCGAACGACAACAGTCTTGATGACGACTATTTAAGCGAATGCGAGAACTGCAAATCATCCGGCAACACTATGCGATACTACATGGATCAGCAGGATAACAGTAAAACTGGCGTTCCCATACAGGAAACTATGACGTTGCAGAGAAAAATGCCCGATCCTGCTGAGGAGGAGCAGCAAAACTACTATCGAGTGTCTTCTACTCTACCAACAAGCACTAGCAAACGGACTGCGCCGTAAGTATTCGTTTTGCATTTTGCTACACATCGTTCGCACGCAGATATAGCTTACAAGTTTGTAGTGGTCTGAAATGTATAGCTTTGCTGCATGAAACTCATGACATGGTCGTTCTCATGACATGATCGACTATGTGAATATCGCGATTCCTTCAAGAGGTCAACAAACTTTAGTAAGCTAAAAATGTTCCGCATGAACGTGATTGAATTGAATTTGCATTACCAGGGTAGTTGGTACTGCCTCTTATCTCTTCCTTTATTACCCTTTTGTGGGCTTCTGGTTCCTACGTAAATAGAGCTGTTAGCTATATCATCAGCGTATGCTAGCATTTAGGAGTGTCTTGTAGAACATGGTCATCGCGGAGATCACATCAACCTCGAATGGCTCACTCTAGTGTAGGAGGGATGGGTTTTTTTTTCGACTTCCATCCACCAGCACTTTGCATGTGACGTCAGTATTGCTAATTTTAACAATTACTGAAAAAGGGATCATCGTATAGCAATGTTATAGCCTTGCTATACTATCTTACATTGTTTCAAAATCCATAACGAGATTGCAAGACTGATGAGTAATTGATTTTCTGATTCGATATCGCCTCTGATAATTTCCTACTATAACTTTTCCGAATGGAATGATTGCTAGATGAAGAGCTAAGCAATGTAATCTGCTATTACATAAATCGTGTTTTCTATTTCAGGATCGTTAACAAAGATCGTGTTGCATGGTTTTCAACTATACCGGCGAGTTCATCCTCGGAAGATGAGGAGGCGTGCGAGTAAACTAACTTAAGCGATTCTCGCGGCAACTGTGTAGATGATAACCAACGAACTCTGGCACAAAAAAATTCATCTTCTACATTTATAAAAAAGAACTAGCTAAATTGTGTGTGACAATTTTCAGATTAGAATTAATACTCAGAAACCAATAGAATAATGTTGGAAAATTTAGTACAGGATTTTAAATGAATAAGAAAGAAACCAATATTGTACGAAAGCAGTATTATTTTTGAGCGTAGAGATAGGTTTCCGTAAATTCCAAACCGCATTTGTCACACTTCATTAAATCCTGACAAATTGATGTATGTCTATTTTTATCTGAATTCTTGCTCATGGAAACAGGTAAATAAATTATAATGCGACGAACTTAGACAAATCGAGTTCAAAGTGTTTTTTCAAGTTGTCAATTTTGTTCTCAATGTTTCAAAAAAGTGATATATTTGTAATTAAAGGCATGAGTTGTGTTGATAAATATATATATTACAAATAATAATATAATCATAATCATAATATGGTTTAGTTACAGTATAGTTTTGCTGGAATAAGTATAGCTATGATCATGGTCTGAATAATTTATGAAACAAAGTTTACATATTATAAATATATATATACCAAATTAACATGATTGCCTCATTACGCCACAGAGATAAGTTTTCTTCATATTAACATGCTTTTAACAAATACAAATTGTTTACTATTTGTACGGCTATATCATCCGAGAATGGTTTTTTTACAGTGTATGATAAATATGGCTCGATTATTTATAGTTCATACATTATTGGAATAGCTCCACGCTTTTGCCTGATATCAATAATAAGTTATTGTCAACCGTTCGTTACACTAATTTGACATGTATTCAAGCCGCTTGTATGGCTTATTAGAGTTACTCGCTAGCTATAAATTTTATTTGTTCGTTATTTATAATTATGTTTGTATAAATATGCTCGTACTGATCTACCTATAAGCGTTTCTCCAAAATGTGCAACCTTGCTCTTTTACACAGGATACAGTAATTTGGAGTAAAAGGAGATTACTTTCTTCGAAACATTCGTAGCGTTAGTTAGCCCCATCGTGCTGCCAAGGAATAAAGTGATTTCAGTAGCTCAAGTGCTCGCGTATCAGAGCTATGTGAAGCATGATGTTTGGTTTTATTTATTCCAGGATTAGCCAACGAACTAGACAAGTCCTTTGGCAAACGATGCGAAACCTCTACATGAAATTGCTTCTCCGAGGACGAATCCGCTTCAAAAGACTCTACAGACCGATATCCTGTCGTTGCGGGCGTAGTCGTCGAAAGGAACGTTGCATCTTCAGAATCTTTTGCCGTTACGGCTGCCGTCGAAAATGTAGGTGCAGTAGAGCCTGCAGTGGTTTCATAGGTAAAGCCACTTTCGGTGGTCGTTTGTAAAAATGTCGTTGGCAGTGGTGTGGTCGTAAATTGCGTCCGTTGCTCTTCATCATTTGTGTACGACCATTTGGAATCACGACTATAGTTGATTTTTGGCAGGGCATTTGTTTGGCTTTCAGCGGATGGGTAAAACATTTTAGTCGTTGCCACCGTGGTGTGAAAATCGTTGTCTCCCGGCCATTCTTCACTGTTAATTGCTCCTTCTTCACTGGCGTTGTCTTCAGTGGATTCTTTCATGAACTTTCCTACGTTGGCATAATTCTCTGTCGTGGCCGTTACATTTGGAAGCACTGCGTTTACCACCGGTCTATCGTAAAGGACATTTGCTGTATCAGTTGCAATATGTTTTCCTCTACGATGATTGCCGTCACCTTTGCGAGATTCGTTGGCAGGCACGTGGTGCAGATCGTTTCCGTTTGAAGTGTCTACCACGCCACCGATTTTTATGAGCGCCTCCAGTAGAGCCTTTCGCGATTCCTCGTTTGTGCTAGCCGGATCATCGTCGCAAGTTCGAATCAGCAACAGAATTAAACGCCGCATAGATTTATTGTTGTCAGCCAACTTCATTGCGTTCATGAGCCTGTCCGCCTGAGCTTCATTTAGATCACCAAACATTTCGTTTGCTTTTTGCTGCATATCAACAGCATTCTGTTCGAGCTGTTTCTCCACAAGTCGCGCTGGATGGGCGTTCGTTGTTGGAGCAGCCGAGATTGATTCGACGTTCGCAAATGTTCCATTCCACTCGTGGCGATGCAGTGCATGAGCTGCAGACGCATTGGCTACGGTAGGTCTCGGATCCTCAAGTTGCATAAGCTCATCGTTGATCGTTAGAGGATCAAAAAACACGGTGTACGACATTGTAGTTCGAAACGATGCCACGTCCCCTGTAGGCTTTGAATCTCTAGCCGGCTCAACCGTAGTAGTAGGTACACCATCGGTTACGCCAAGACCTTCTCCACTGGTCGGATTTTGTTTAAAATTCGGTAAGCTTATGACGCTATACTTGCTTCTCTCATAGATTGGCTGGTTATTATGGCTTGGCAGTATGGATGCGCTTTGAGCGTGCTGCAACTGCTCATCATCTTCCAGTGTAACTGTCGTTTTTGGTCTTTCTGCCATGTTAAACGAAAAAGGCAGCATCGGTGGCGTCAGAACTGATTGTGGAGGAGGTATGACTTCTGTCCCAATGCTAGCCAAACCCGGCATACCCGATGATGGCTTTAAGTTGGTCTTTCCCGATTGATCCTCATACGATTGGGAGTTGGGTGATTTGTTGCCCGAGTTTTTATTATTAATCTCGAAGCTAGCATGATCGGTAAAACCGGCGTAGTGATTGGTTGATGCCGGCGTTCCCAACTCACCGTTGACTTCATCGGCGAGCTCGTTGCGAGAGTTTGTTACGAATTTTATGGATAAGCTTTTGCCTTGTTTCATTCCTTCTCCCACGCTGTGGGAAATAGTAGAGTAGCTTTTTTCTATTATATCAGCTATTGTTGTTGGGAGTGTCGATGTGATTGCTGCAGTAGATTCACCGTCTGTGTAGCTGGGATCAGTTGTCGTCGTTGTTACATCAGAAAAGTCCAACACCTCCAATGGCTCTACACCTCGCAGCGCAGCGTAGTGTGGTGAGCCTTCCGGTGGCAAATAGGTTGTTGTTTCACCAAGCGATGGTATACTGTTGACATCGAAATTCGGCCCATTTTGAAACGTTATCGATTTACTTGCCAGTCCTGGTGCCTTCGGGCGAATTTCCATCAAAATTCGACGGAATGTTACGGGATCTTGCAGGTAGGCTGACAGCGCGTGGGTGAAAATTTGTGCAAGCTCTCGTATTTGCGTAGAATTGGACAGACCAAAGCCAGGATACTTGGTGGCTTCGCCCTGTAAATCCTGATCCAGCTGGGAATCCACATAATACAGATCATCCTCGGTAGCGGCGGGATTTTGCTCGCTATCAATGTGATTCCCATCGTTGCCATCGCTGTTTTTCGAATGAAATAGTTTATCATATTCGTCCAACGTAGTTCTGGTAAGCAGCGAACGATGCCCTACGTCCACTTCATACTTTCGAGCAGATCCAGCAGACATTCGTCTATTGATGTCTATGTTACGGTCTCCTTCTGGCGGTTGTAGCAGAAACTCAAACGATGTGGCCTTTGGTAACGTTGCAAACAGCAACGAAGGAGACGAACTAGCTAGACCACTGTAGGTTTTATCCGAGGTATCTGCCTTTTTCTCTGGCTCAAGATTTTTGACTGGTTTACTAATTTTGCCAGTGTCCTCAATATTGAGATTTTTGATAGTTTGCATAATTTCCATTGCATGATCCATTACAGACTCATCGTCGACGGTACCTTCGCGTCGTATCGACTGCTGGAGCTCGCTGTTAAAGCTTGGCGATGTTATACGACTACCTTCATCTACACCGGTGCGTCTTTTGAATGTTGTGGCCTTTGTCGTGACTTTGATGTCCTCAGAAGGCGATACTGTTGTTATCTTTACGCTGGTAGTAAATGTTGGTACCGTTGGTGTGTAAAATTGCGTGACTTTGCCGTTCAAGTTCAGCTTTCGTGCAGTTGTGTATGGCATATAGTTCGTCGTGATTCTGTTGCTATTCGTATTACTTTTTGAACTAGCCTCCCGCGAAAGTTGAAGCGCTGTGCTCTGATCTCGATACAGATCTTCGTTGTCATGATCAGTTCGTTTTTGTTTATTAGCCGAGTTCAGATTTTTCGCTATCTGTTCTTGTGCGTAGTAAGTGTTGAACATTTTCTTTGCAACCGATGCAAACGAGGCGCTCTGCGCGGTGTCCTGAATTTCATCGGCTGCTTGCGAGTTTTCTTGCTCATCTCTGCTCAGACGTTTTGTTGCCAACGTTAAGCTGGCTTTATCCACGGGGCTATTCAAATCCAAAACATTGCGAATAGATCCAGGGGAAGAAAACTGTTGGCGGCGCACGTGGTTAGTATTTCCTATCAGGAGCCGCTGGTCTCGAATGTTATATGTTAGTTGGTCGTCGTTTTGATGAATTGGTTGTGGAACTGGATGCTTGCTTTGTAAGCGAGCACGTTTCGCTTGCGTAAGCATTTCGGTGCTTTCGGCAAAATGGTTCGGAGTCGCTGCACAATCCACCTTGAACCACCAGTCGCAAATCAGATCCAGCTGTCTGAAGATCGTACCGTTCGGGCAAAGAAACGAGATCTTTTTGCCATCATCGCATATATGAAATACCTAGATAGATAGGAGTAGCGTAACAGGTAAGAAAACTGTAAAATTCATATGCTTTTTAAAGCTATAAACGCCTTATATTGATTGATTAACAAGAGAATTTTGAGCTGCGAATTGTACTCTACAAAAAGTTACACAATTAACCGAACAAAGCTGTGCATGGCTGTTCGGGAAGAAATGCTTAATTGTCACTTTTACATTTCATAGTAATAATACAATATGGCCTAATATTCAAATGATGGATAAAATAAACTTGCCACAGCAATTGTCATATAAAAACGTTTTATGTTCATGAATCAAGCGCATATGAATCAATACAAAATTCGATATATTCTATACATCTAAAACATAATAAAAAAAAGGTACGTTATAAAACTGTTACTTACTTGACATCGGGTTTCCAAATCTGCAAAGTATCCGTTTCCATGATTTTTGCAATCGAAAACAGTCCTAGGAATTTCGGTTAAAACTGGAAAATCGATACCAGGTCGTCCAACTAAACCTTGGTAACTGTCCATTTCAACGCTGGACGCAGCATTGTAACCTTCATTTTTAAGCATATTTGTACGTGAACCCAAACTCAATGGTAACTGAGTAATGTCCCGTCGAAATTTTTCGGAGCCGCTTGCGATTGTTGGAACCGTGAAAACCCCCACTGCAACTGAAAACATTGAGATTTTTAATAATAAATCATTTAAAAGAGGTTGAATGGCAAAACATAATTTGTAAGTTTGCTTGTAAGTTTTCATATAAAACGTTTGCTTTACTGTTTAAGTTAAACTGTAGGAAAAATAGACAAGATACAATACAAACATCTTCAAACAAATTCAATATAATCAATTTTAAAAATATTAGTTTTGTGTTTTTTAAATAAGGCCAGCCGTGATCTTTTTTAAATTCATGTTCCAGCACTGCACATAATGAGCATTAGTGATTTTAAAATATTTCTTGTTTGCTTGCGTATACTTAAACTTATATGTATAAATAAAACCATTTGAATACATACGAATTATTAGGCTGCTCGAAATCATTGTAGAGGTTTCCTGAAACAAACTGATACATTAAAGAAATTAGATTAGAATCAAAGAACGTTAAAATAATCCAAATCATAAACCTATTTTATATAAGAACTATATGTAGAATTTGTATTTTGATCACTGAACAGTACAAAAAATTCGAGTAAATAGCTTTCACTTTTAAAAAAACCGAAGCAATTTGAAATTATTGCATAAGAAAATTTATTACTCTTAAAGCCTATTGCTTCCAAAAAAAATTAACATTTACAATTTGTTATTTTTATTGTAAGTATTCCGTATATGCTGATTGTGTTAACAAAATGATACATGAATGCAAGAGTGTAAAATACGTGGCACAAAGTGAATTTTGACCATACTCCAATTTACTTCTTACAATAGATGCAAATAAATTCACAAAAGAATCTTGCCAAATCGCATGCTATATGTATTAAAAATTGTACAGCGTGATAGCCCCGGCTAAGGTTATTATTTTATCCATGACGCTCATTTCGCCCCGATCGTCTATTACTTCGTTGCATTCTCTTTGCAATCCTCTGCAACGTTCACGATTTCTCAGCGCAATTTCGTAGATATTCGTGATTGTTATGTACGATGCTCACCATCAACTCCAAATAGAGCTTGGTTGCGCGCCGTATCTTCATCAACGGGACGACTCGACCATTTCTGCATAGACTTGACCTCTCTCACAGACCACCAAACAAACCCAGACCAATTATTACGCGAGATTCAGAAACCGAGCGTTACTGCTGGTTTTCATTAGACTGTGCGACCTCGATAGAGTGGTGAGCAGTACTCTGGGAAAGTGTTGGTTTTTGTTATGTAAGCTCCTCCATTGTTACCATTTCAAATTAGTACTTGTTATTTTGTACAAAAAACAAAAAGAAAAAAAATGCAATGATGCAGCCAACGCGGCTTATAATTATCATTACTAAAAATGTCGATTGATTCTTTAACATAACATAAATCCAAAATGTGTTTAAATAATCCGGCAAAACTGCAAAAGAATTTAGTATTTGGGGCAGAAAAACTGAGTTTTTCAAAAATAAAACGTACATCCCTTATTGCACACTCTGTAATATGTAACGTATCAGATGGTTTACAGACTGTGAATATTCAATTTTTAAATAAGTCAAAGTTGGAATCATTAAAATATGGAAAATGTAACTTTGATTGTATGTTAAACTGAAATTGATTTAGAATTATATATTTGCTTTGGATATATTTGCATGCAAAATAATATGTATATTTTATTTTATTGAAACATTTAAAATTATATCAATTATTTCGTGAAGAAATTGAAATTGTTAAACTGTACTACTGTACACGTGTATTTGTATTACAATAACGTAAAAGAAAATATCATTTATCTTAAAAATTAACAGCTAAATTAAGTAATAAATAATTTTGCATTTGAATTCGCATTTTTTTTTCAGCCATGAACATAATGCTATTGAAACTATTACAACGTATGCGTATTTAAACTCTGACTCAATTATTCCGGTATTTTTCTATATCATTACTGAAAAATTGTGGCGGATAAAATACATCAATATAACTAGTTGAGCATTTTTTGAACAGTAACTAATGGAATAGAATTCCATTAGTGATGCAAAAGATAAGCAACCGATTGCGGCTGTTCCTGGATTGAGCATTGTTTTCAAATTTTTCGAACAGCATGCTATCAACGAGCTGCAAATGATAGTTACATGCATGCATGGAGCTACCATCAAATGATGGCCAACAAAGACGAAGGTTACCTGCTGAGTCGGTGATGTTGCAAAGCGACAAAATCTTCAGCAAATGCTGCATGCAGCATGATTGAATCTCAATGCTTAGTGCTATCGAAACACGAAACTCTTAACTATATTGGTTGCATCAAAACCCCATCCAACCGTACATCCATGCTGTATTGTACTATGGGAATGTATGTACCTTTCTTCTATCTATTGCTTCACGCTGTGTATAGCACATACATAGAAAGAAGACGATGATGTGAAGGGTATATAACGAAGCAAAATTTTCTGTTTGTATGGTAATAGATTACCAAACTATTCTCATTCTCTCGGTGCCGCGTGCACTGTTAAGTTTAAACATTGATATATTCAGTAGCGCATTCAACTCGACACGCGATCAATGGGAAACTAATCGCCAATTTTTTTACCATTTTTAATTTTCAAAATTTTTGAAAACTTTTTTGCTATTTTAACATAAGCTTCTCGAATAGTTTAGGTTTGAATGGTAAAAGATAAAATTATTAGTTCCAAATTATTAGTCAAAATTTTATGTTTAACTACGATCAGTACAAACATTTTTTTGTGCGGGACACGTTCAGTAAGTATTTTTTTACAAAAAAAAACTTACAAAACAATTGAAGGAGTATGTAAGAAATCACAATAAAACGAAATTGCTATACATCAAAGTTAAAAAAAAACGAAATATAATAACACGGTATATATATATATATATATATATATATATATATATATATATATATATATATATATATATATATATATATATATATATATATCGTAGTAGATACATTTTAATAAAGTTATATATAGATCCATTTTGTCACAGCATCACGATCATTGAGCGGTCCGTGTAGTTTTCAACGTATTGAAAACAATATTGTTAGCTAAGCCGTTCTCAGGGACGTAAGCGTTACGCTAGTGAATGGGTTTGCTGCTTATATGAATATATTGCTGACATTTCCATTTTTTGCGACATCACGAGAGGCTCATTTTCTAGAGCTTGTTCGCGCAGATGGTATGCGTACATTGGATAACAAAACTATCATGCACTATTGAAGAATGTACCTTCCACAATGCTCAATTGGGAAAGTTGGTGGAAAACTGGTTATTGCAGTCATGTTTCTGAAGAGTACGTTTGGATCGCAGGAACTGCAGGTTTTGCTGATATGTGACTTAAAAGTCAAATGGAAAAACATTTCGACTATAAAACTTAGTCTTATTTAATTAATTTCAATAAAATTTCATCTACGGATTTTTTAATGGTTAATGCATAATAAAAACCGTTTTGCAAAAAAGATAGTTAGTTGGCTATTAAAAACTACTAAAGCCATTTAAGTGGTATTACTCTTGTACTAGGACTAGTACTAGAACGCGTTGCAAATATGCTGAGTTGCTATAAAAATATTCTACCATACGATTTAAATTGATCAGTGCACTGTACACTGCACCAGTAAATATGCTATTTTCAAACTTTCAACTGCTTTACGGTGCAAAAATCAAAATAATATTCTATCACAATAATCGTAGTACACAAAATGTAGAAACACTTACCTCTAACTGAAAAATTCTTAAATTTTCAAAATCACTCAAACATTCCTTATGGTCTTCTGAAGTTTTTTTTTGAAGTATCAAACGACTTCTAAATATCTCAGTATCGAATAACCAGAGCTGTTTTTGTGTAAACAGTTGGTATAACTTGCATGTTTTACTCAAAATATGCACTTTACTTTACCACAACACATGAGTACATTTGTATCACTTAATACAAAAACTAGAGCACAACCGCAAAACCAGATTCTGTCATGAATTTTAAAAATAAAGACGATTGATACTACTGATAAAAACAAATTCAAAATTTGAGCTACTATAGCAAATATCACAAAAGATAGAAGGAATATTACCGAGGAATGAAAAATTTGGGTGCCAATATCTTTCTGGAAAGCCACAAGAGCCCAATCGTTTTTCTCCCTTCTCCGGTCACGAGCCAACTGGCTCATCTTTTCGCGCATCCGCTGGTTATACTTTTCGAAGTAGTTACACGTTCAACTCTCTAGCCAGAGAAATCCCACCACCTTTTTTGTTCAAGATATTTCCCACCAATGCTTATTATGTTCAATTCTGATCTGAGAAGACACCAACCGATGGTGCCGTAAACAGTACAGTCAACTATTTCATCACCTCGGGCATTCCGATATTATGCAGATATATGGTTTATCAAACTGTAGTAACAAGCTTACTCAATTCTTCGTTGAATCGAAATAAATCTACGTTTTTGATACCAACATTTAAATGCAAGTTTACATGAAACATTATAAGTTTGAAGATTGAACCGTACCATCCCAAATTATTGCATCCGTTACATAACATGGTATTGCAATCGGCACAACGCATAAATGTGTAACGACAGTTTTATCATCTTTTGAGACTAACAATCTTTGTTTGCAGGCGGTAAAAAAATCACTAATACGTTTTTGTGGATTGTGTTTGAACCTATTTTATGAAAACACATCGAGAAAAGAACATCCATGATCTATACTTCCGAAGTGTATATGTAAAGTACGTTAAATATTGCAGTCGCGTAACTGCAGTGCAGATTCCAACCTGTTGTGTAAATATTTCACTTAAAATGACTAGCATTAGTTCATTCGCAAAATAATACCAGATTTTTTTCCAATAGTTTGTAAGTAAAATTGCAAAAGGCTATAACTTTATCAGATTTAAAATGTACGCAATCAATTTTTCACGATTATGTTATTTACAATAAATACAACACCGGGATGCTGAGAGGAATAATATGCAGCACAGGTAATGTAATCAAAATTAGTTCAAACAGCTAAATAAGTAGCTTTAACCTACTGGAAGTTTCTTTACCATTTGAAACACTAAATAACCATTTTTATTACATTAAAAATATTACCCATTTTATTAAACATATTTTCCACAACTTTTATTCATGCTCAAATAAAAATAACATATAGCTCAAACGTTGTATGAAGCAGTATTTATTTTCAGTTCTCTTTGCATATTTTTATGAGTCATCGGAATCGCTTTCAAACTCAAATTCTACCTGTTAAGTTAAAAGCATATAACAAAATTAATTTTTCGAAAAAACCAACACATTGGCATAATAGGTAATAACTTTACCTTCATATCAGCATTATCATACATGGTATTCATCATTTTATCGAGTCCAGCGATTTTATCGAGAGTTTCTGTTCCATTTAGTATGTTGATTATTAAATCATCCTTGTCTGATGCGTAACGATCGAGTACAAATGATGAACATGCTACACAGTTTTGATATTTCTCGGTAGCAGTGATCATAGTTTGAAAACTCGCAATATTACCACGAATTGAGTGTGGCAGTATACCAAGCAATCCTTCCGGCTCTTGTTCCTGTCTACAAGTTTCCACTTTCGGGATACGATAATATGCAGGAGGAGAGTTTCTACAAAAAATTAAAAAACGAGATTCAAAAGTAATAGACAAGGCAAGAGCATTAGGCTATGTTAAAATATTTAAAAATAATCTATGCTTTTAACGAACCCATCTTGAAGAAGAGCAATCATCAACTCCACCGCTAATCCTGAAGCCATATTTGACACAGCGGGTCTGGTTACAGTGCACTGTTGATCTAAAGTACGATCTTTCATAGACTGGAAAACATAACAAAAAGATGTTAAATTATATATAAATATATATATATATATATATATATATATATATATATATATATATATATATATATATATATATATATATATATATATATATATATATATATATATATATATATATATATATATAAATATATATATATATATATATATATATATATATTTTTTTTTTCAATCATGCTGAATGTATGTTTCGAAACAAAATATAAAGCGATATACTTACATTACCGGGAGCAACAATATCATTGCAAAAGTAACATCCTAGATTAGAGCCGGCAATTTTTCGAAAACCAACCGGGCATGATGCATCAGTATCGCAATCTGTTCCGGTATATCCGTGCCTCATCACAAGATAAGAATCAAATCCCAGCGCAACATTTATGACAAGCTGTGGAGGATTTTAATATAAAAAATTATGATAACTGTGATTGGAAATAGCAAAATATCGTGTTGCATACCTTTCCATAGAACGCACCAAGCATTGTCGGAAGCCAACGACTTTCTCGGGAATCCGTTAAAAGAAATATCACATCATGTTCTTGAAAAAGCTTACAAAGTTTTTCTAGTATTTCTTTCACTTCTTTTATACCTTCACCTTGACCAACTGGGTGACCTGGCATCGGAATTTTAACGTCCACTCCAGTAATATTCTACAAACATACACATATTTAAAAACAATATACTGTGAGTGGTAGACATGCTAATAGATGCTTTCGGTATAAATATTACCTACCGCTGCAGGATTGATCTCTCGTAAACGTTCAGACGCAATTAATGCTTTAGGTTTTCCCCCGTTCAATGCATCTTCATAACGATACAATGATTGACGAACAGGATTTGATAAGGAAACACGACCACAATCCACTATTGTTATTGCATTGATTCCCCAAGCCTAAAATTCATGAAGACAAATATATGTTGCCTTAAGTTTGACATAACATCATATAAAAGAAATTAGAAAACCTTATCTTTCCTACCCACAAGCATGTATATGTAAAGAAATGGATCTCGTTAAATATTTTTTTTATAATTAAAAAAATATTTAACAATTTAATTCTTGGAAAACTTTAATTTCCTGGTATTTTGTTCATACAGAAACTAAAATGGGAATGTTGATTTTTTGTTTTCCCGCAATTATCATTGAGTTATAATTAGTTTCATTTAAATATTTTTTTGTTTCTGTTTTCTTTAGTATTTTATACAATTTTCATTTCTTTTCTAAGCCACGAATTAAATTTTTTATAAATTTTCAAGTAATCTTTCATGAAATTTTTGCGTAGCCAGTTCTAATGACAGGAAAGGCTCAGTCGAGATTTGAGCCCGAAACCATTCGTGCCTCACGCTAACACTGACTCGACTGGCTACTCCGGTACGCAGGACTTGCTTGACTTGTTTTTATCTGGCTACGAGAAAATTTCACGCAACTTGAAAGAAATTGAAAAAACTTGTGGGATCTAGGCCAAAAATATGGAGATTTTGGAGAATGATGAAAAAGTGTAACACTTATGCACGTGTCTGCATGACATACCATTAACGATCTGGCGACATTGCATCCTAGCGTACCTGCGCCTAGAAGGAGGCATTTGCTGCGACTGATTACATCTAAGTCCAACGAAGGTAGGAGACGCCACTTCATAAGTTTTAAATTTAAATTGGTAGCACTTTCCGCTAAGCTGAAACAATATTTTATTACTTCTTCATGTTTTGTTGTCGTATACTTGTCACTTACCATTCAGGAGACATACTCTGTGTTAATGAAGTTAATCGCGGAAGGTATTTACCATCTTGGTTTACTTCCCATCCCGCCCAGTTGTTGAAACCATCAACATCTGCTACATGTTCTGGTAAATAAATTCTAATTGGGAAAAGCTGAATGTCATCTTTAGCCCCAGTCACTCGGATCCATAATGTTTTTCGTTTCGATAAAGCTGGGCTTGAGATAAAAAAAACAGACATCAATCAAAGCATATTTCAAAATATTACAAAAGCAATTATTGAATTTACCATGTTAACATAATATATGTTAGCAGTTGCCTTAGATGCCAACTCGCTGTATTTGAATTGCCATACTGCGCTGGATCGTAGTAACAAAAATACAAAGCTTCCATATTTTCGTGACAGAAGTTTGCCTCCACATTCCGGTGTTGGATATATTCAGATAGCAGCTTTATACCTTTTGTTGTGTCATACATAAAAAACGGCTCATTGAACGATGGCTTCTCATAAAGAAACGTATTAAAGCATTCTCGGAAACTTTCCGAAAAACCATCCTCTGCAAGATCGCATTCATATGCAAGATCGATAGGTGTTGGAAAAGCAAACCAGTGATAGAATTTATAATTTTTTAGATCCTATTGAATATAAAAAAAATAAATGAACATACTTCAAGAATGAGGCAAATTGCGCTAGAAATGATTAAATTCAACTTACAGAAAACGAGAGCAAGAAAAAGTGTATTAACTCAGCAGAGCTCTGGATGGTTTCCTTCTTCATCAATTCTTGATAAAACTTTCTAGCTTGCGATTTAAGTAATACAGTTTTATCACATTTCTTAAAAGATTCCAGTGTGTTGAAATTCAGCATAATTCCGTTACATCGGAATGCTTGGGCATAGGCATCATTGTAGGTGCTGTAAAAAGTAAAAAAATAATATATGGATAAATTTTATCTTCATAACAAAGAAAAATTTTGATTTTGGTCTTACGCATTGAAGGAGCTGCATGCAAGTTCGAGAACAGTAAAACCCTCTTTTCTCATAGGAATTATACCTAGTATTGATCGGCCGGATTCATCTAGGCGGTCTAAATCTAATTTTATTTCGGCATATTTGTGCCAAAAATCGTTGTGAATGAAGGAACGTAACGGAAAAAACTTGAGAGGCAAATCATTGGTTGTTTGTTTTGCCATTGCTAAAAGATAATAAAACGCTGCACAAATTACAAGCTTTTGTTTTTCACTTTCAAATTGATCATTTTTTGTTAGTGTTTTTGACAACCAAACACTCATTATCCGTGCCGATGCGACAACTGGGTAATCGAGATGGCCCAAGAAACATATTTATGAAAAATGTTCACATATGTGCATATTTTTCATTGTAAAAAATAATCGCTTATATTAAGAGAAATTCAATTGGATTTTTGCCTTTGTTTAGTAGGAAAGTTTAATCTACAGTAGATTTTCTTCCACGATTGGTTTGCATTGCATATTTTCGTAGGGATTCGGGTTATTCCATTGATTTTAGCTATATCTAAAATAAGCGAACTTAGCGATTCAGCCCTAAAGTAATAGTAGTAGAAGTAGTGTAGTTGCTGTCTTACTTAATTGCCAGGCGTTACAACCGCGTAACGGTTCCAGGCCTGCTCCAGGAAAAGCTGGAACCGTAATCTGATATCGCTAATCACGGTCTTCACGCCATCCCTCTATCCTTTGCGAACGCTGCTAAGAGGGTTTCGTTAGCTTTGAACAACGTCCATGTCCTATATCAGTAGCCTAGACTAGCCTAGAAAGACACATGTTTTAAATAACTATAGGTTCAGCTGTCGTGATAGAAAATTTGAATGCAAAAGTTTCCTCAGGCTGTAGAATAACCGGTTGGCTGCCAGCACCCTTGCGCGTAATTCGTCATGAATACGTAATTCGACATGAACAGTTGCAACTATGAACTCATTTATAGTGCCTGTCTAGAAATTGTAATCAATCTGATCAACTATCTATCTAATTTCATATGTCATGCAGCAAACTTATCAAAGAAGACTCTCATATACATATAAATATACATCAATCTATTGTCATAAAAACTATTGTTTCATGTTAAATATCGCATCGAACAAACTGCAAACTGATGCACAAATATGGTTGAATGATCATTCTCACAGTAGTGACAGTGACAGTCATGTGACATGTTTCGAAACACGTCGTCTGCAAAGAGTACAGACTAACAGAAAAACATTACGTTGAGAAGTCTCCTGTTCTGGGTGTGGATTGATTGTGCTGGTTGTTTTGACAAAGTAAAGTTTGTGATTAAAATTGTGCATACGAAAGCAGATTTCATGTCAAACTAGAACATACAAGTTACCATGTTATCATTGTTAACATTTCTTAAGTTAAAGCGATTCACGATTTAGCAAAGAGGATATTTCCGGGATTTTTTCATGAGCCGCGGTTTAATATTGCTTTTAGATTTGACATGTTCACACATTCGTAGAGATTTAGGTGTATGTGTATACATGAGTGAAAGAGAAATATATATATATACATATATATAAATATATTTATATGTTGTGTGTGAGTGTGTGTGTGTGTGTATGGCAGCGTGTATGCGAGAGTGAGAAGGAGTAACAGAGGGCGAGAAATGCAGCTAATAGCTTGTAGCAAACAGTGCTGTGAATTATTCTTTTGGCCTGTCATGTTCCAGTATTCACTAATTACTGCATTGTGAACGAGCATATTTTTAATAGTTTTTGCGAAGAAAATTAAAAAGCAACTTGCATAGGGGTGCTTCAAACTATCGTATATTTTTGCTTTTGATTTCCGATTGTAAAAATTCTGTTATTTTCGAATGTTCTATAGATTTACAAACATAACGTTATTTTAGGTAGTTGCCGAATTTAGCCGTTCAGTTTAGAAGAAGTCTATAATTTAATAATTTATCGCTTATTCATATGAAATATCAAAGTTATGACGACATGAAACAATAACAACAGGAACCCACACATTACAATTGCTGTATGAACCGTAAAATGATGTATTGCAACAACGCGTGTTAACGTCAATTTAACAAAACAATAAATGTTAAATGATTGTGCACACTGTACACACAAAGAAGCGTAATTTAAGACTGTTTGCATCGGGATCTGATAATCTGCAATAATCTAGTCTGAGTCTAGTTTGTTTCGTAATTTCAGTACTTTAATTTCCTATTCTTTGACCTGACTGTTGTTATCAAATTTAAAATCATTTAGAAAAATTCTAGTCGATATTCCTCAACAATGCCAAAAAAAGGGACAATTTCAAAAAAAAAGCCGATGAAAATGAAGAAAAGTACGAATAACAACCTCGATTCTGATAATCAAAACACCTGCGATCATACTGTAATGTGTAATGATAAATTTAGTGACAAAAAATCCGGCTATGAACGTAATTCCTATCAGTCTCGAAACAGTCAACACATCAGCTCGCTCACTGAGCTTGCATCCATCGATGAATCCGAGCCATTGGTACATAACAATTCATCTTCGTTCGTTTGTTTTTTACTAAATTTATATCACTCGCGTCTTCACATAAGTTTTGTTTTGTTTTTATTCTCGATAATTTATACATTTAAGTTTCATCAATAAAACATTGTGCTGATGTATCTGCTTCGTTTTATGTTGCATGTGTGTTTGATGGTTTGTTTTTAAATGTGTGTGTTTTTTGATCCATATTTAGTACAAAATTATATTCAGCAAATAATCTATCGTTTAGTAACTGCCGATATTGTGTAATTGGTTTTGAATACTATGTTCATATTCAGCTATAATTTTTAATAATCAGCGGAGTTAGTCGATTTGCTCCAGGGTTGTTTTAGGGATTTTTTTTATTCTGCTATCAATTTGTAGCGTTCTTTATTTAACTCTGCCGATGAATACCAGAGTTATAGCGCTTATAGCAAGAAACTTAAAAACTATTTGCTTTACTCAATAAAATCCGTTAACCTCCTTTAATAATCCCATTTTCAACCTCTTTGTGATCCTAGTTTTGTGATTATTTGAATTTTAGCCATTATTGTTGAGTTGTGAGAAGAAGATCCTCTCTGTTCACCAGGCGTTTTAAAAAGTTGTTTGTAAATTATCAATATTAAAAGGCATCAAATTTTAGGCAATTAAACTAGTATTTAAATGTTTAGTTATTGTTTTGAAAACATTTTAGGGTCTATTACTTTATCATCGAGTTTCAATCTCAACCGAGCCTCTCTGGTACGCAGGACTATCTATCCAACTATGTGAACTGTGTCAACTATGTAGAGGTTGAAAGAATTAGCTTAGCTTAGCAATGTGGTCACGACCGTCCACCGGTTTCGAGCCATTTAAAAAGAAGATAACTTTAACATCTGCTCCTAAGGAGCAAAATCTTGCAAACTAAAACATTAAGGATTTTTTTCCTTTTTCTAGTCAAATTTTTGAATGATTTTTGGTGCATATTATTGATTGTTTTGTGCTAGAAAGTATGACAGAAATGAGTTAAATACTTGGCTAGTTCTAAATTTTTATTAAATTCTATTTATTTTTTCATTTCTCCCAATCGGGGTTCTTTCATACTATCTTTGCTCGTAAACAGAAAATCTTCTTTTTTTTTCAATTAGATGTAGTTTCAAAAATTCAAGTAACCTACAAGTGTTAAAGCATACTACTTACGGTTTTAATGCTTTACAAAGAGTGAATAAACAAACCGCGTATGTTATACACTTTTTGATTATAATGTATTAAATAGACAAAGAATAATTATAGATACATTACATTAACCTATCTGAACACGTGTGAGCATTTACTTTTACATGAAAAAAGTTTTACATGAAAACAAAATAAATTCAATTGTTTTAATACAAACATATTCACGTATATTCAAACACCTCCAAATATTATACAATAGATGAAATTTTTTTATAGTAATAATAAACAGAACCGCACGTCATTACTTATTGCAATCTAGTTTGCTTTCGAAAATAAGCAATTATATGCTGTTTTCATGTTTGATGATGGCTTGATTTGTTTACATTTATTTGCTACTGTAGTGCATTAGTTAAAAGGTAAAGTTATTTAACATTATTAATTAGAATTAAATATTTTCGTCAAACTTTTTTTTTCTTTTAATACAGTTTCATCATTTGGAGATCAAGGCTGGTAGCACCATGAAAAAATCTAGCCTTGGTAGTTTGGGCAGTAATAATAGTACAACACGTAATGGCGGTAATTCGTCCAATAACAATAACGCCGTCTTATCTCTGAAGAATGACAATAAACGTTTGGCAAAAGAAATAAAATCACTAGTGCTTTGGAAATCACCAATGAAGACCCTCAAATATGCAAGCCTTGAAGTATTGTTTCTAATAAAAACTAACATTGATAGGTAAGCTAATTTCTACCTACAGCACAAGAGCTTTTACGAAAACAACAATACAAGCTGTCATGAATACAAGCTTTTGTTTAAGAATGGCTGTAACAGTTTGCATGAAGCTCCAAGTTAACAGTAAAAATCACGAGTAAAGTAGTATTTCAAAAGTTTCGTAAATGGTTTCTTTTCTCTGTTTTTCCCCAGGTTACTACATCAACGTGCATTGCTTTTTGGCATTTTAGCTGTCTTATGCGCTATCGTTGCAATCATTCTCACTCCTGGCCAACACCAGCAAGTAATCGATTCGTTTAAAAAAAACGGATTTTTCGTAGTTTATTGGTTAGGGTTAGGAATATTATCATCCGTGGGGCTTGGGACGGGATTACACACATTCTTGTTATACCTGGGGCCACACATTGCCAGTGTTACTTTGGCTGCTTACGAATGCAGTTCCCTCAACTTTCCCGAGCCACCTTATCCAAATGAGTATGTGACAAAAAAAAAACAATTTATTGTATAGAGGATAATTTCCAGCAAAATGTAACGTTCATATTTTTTGTTTGTTTTAGAATACTTTGTCCAGATGATAAAGGTAGTTCAAACCATATCATTCCATCGCTGTGGTCTATCATGGCAAAGGTTCGCTATGAAGCTTTTCTTTGGGGTGCTGGTACAGCTCTAGGGGAATTACCACCTTATTTCATGGCGAAGGCTGCTCGTCTTTCTGGAAACATTACTGAGGAAATGGAAAATTTACAGGAGTTAGAAAAACTTCAAAGGCGCAAAGAAAAAGGAGAAAAGTTGAATCTGTTTGAAAAAGGTAAATTGTTCATGGAAGATATCGTCGAACGAGTAGGATTTTTTGGAATTTTACTGTGCGCAAGTGTGAGTATATGAACATAACCGTAGAATTTTATTATTTGTTATTACAATCATTGTCTTACAACTGATTTGTTTTCGTTTCGCTTCGTAGATCCCTAATCCGCTATTTGATTTAGCTGGCATCACGTGTGGACATTTCTTGGTTCCTTTCTGGAAATTTTTTGGTGCAACTCTTATCGGCAAAGCTGTTATAAAAATGCATATTCAGAAAATTTTTGTCATCATATCTTTCAACGAAAGTTTGGTGGATAGATTCATCAATTTTCTTGTACTCATTCCGTTAGTTGGTGTATGGCTACAAAAACCATTCAAAGCATTTTTCGAGAGTCAAAAACAACGATTGCATCGGAATTCCTCCAAGCATCTTCCTGGTACATCATCAGATGGGAATTTGCTGGCGAGTGTGTTTGAATACTTTGTGTTTGCTATGATATGTTATTTTATTATTTCGATTATTAATACATTTGCTCAGAATTGCTTCAAACGAATGAGAAAACCACAAAGTCATGCGAATCTATTGGATGCAGGATCTTATAAAAAAGATAATTAAACCAAAAAAAGTGGAGGATTATTGCTCAAAATGTCCTGGTTTTTACCATCAAATTTGTTCTATAAGAAAATCACTAATCATAAACATATTCTGGAGATGGTAGGCAAATAATAATGATGATACTATGGTAAACTGATGAAAAATAACCATGGTTGGAACATTCTCAAATTCTAGTCAAACGTTGTTTTACATCTAGTAGAAGAAAAAAAAGAATGAATCACAATAGAGCACGCACAGAAACAGAAGGAATAAAATGAAACATAAATAAAACTCAAACAGTGAATAAAGTTTACCTTTTTTTCAATATACACGCTATCACAATCATTTTTGCTATCATAGCATTTTCGAAGGGATAGAAAAAAAATCAGGATTTATATCAAACAAAGTGTTCCCAACATTACTATTGCTATCTGTAACCCCAATTATTTTTGTTATGTTGAAATAAATGATTCAAGTTTTTTGCGTGATAAAAATTTTATCAATAAAATGTTCGATAGTAGTTGATTGAATGAACTTGGAACAGAAGTACATACAAATTTATATTTGAACTGAATCTTCAAAATGTGCGAATACAAAAAAAAGTAACAAGAATGGTAATTGCATTATGTTATCTCTAATAAATAATTTTCAGACACTACCATTGCTTGGCGGAAGCATCAACGAATCACTACAGCTCTATTTAGGATTGGGTTCTGTTCATGTAAATTGTCCAATAGAACATTAGTCCCCCGTAAACAGAACTGTTAGTGCCGGGCATTGACGCTTTCGGCTTTAAAAAAAGAAGGGAACTAGTGCAGAATAACCAGTCTATAGATCCATTGGGTCATTGATATCTTTGACGTATGATATAAATTCTAAATCAATATAAGGTCATCATCAATCATTGTGATAACAGTGGTCATGGAACGTAAGTTTAAAATCAACTATGGTTCCTATTTGTTTTTAGCATCAGAGCCGAAAAGCTATAACGATTTTTGTATCATTCTTAGAGCTGTGTGGGCAGGTATCACGGCTCCAACATGAAGTGGGGCTGAAAAGTCGTAAATTGTTAGTTCTCTGATTTCAGTGTAACAAATCTTGTAATTGTAAGAGGCGATATTCCTATTGTCCATCATAAAGAAGAAGGAGGAAGAAGTTCGGGTTACTATCGTCGGGATTTCAAAATAGCCTATAAAAAATAAGGAATTCTTTTTAGTACAGCATTGACAGCGTGAATATTTAGAACATCATTAACAAATTTGTCAAAAACATCGTCTTTTCTTCAATATGACGTAGAGCGTACAAACCACGTTCTTGTTTTGGATTAGCAAGCCATCAAAACGATTGCATTAACTGCGTTGAGTTCGGCAATTGACTATAGATAGTCCAGCATACAAAGATAAAAACCTTTGAGTATATCGGAAATTTTGCGCGGGTGTGTATTATTTAACAGCAGCTTATGTGCGTTATTTATCGAGATGAAAGTAAAAGTTATATCGAGAAATCCAGATAAATACATACGTGAAAGCAAAAATGATATTCACAAGAGCTTCCGTAATTACGATAAAGAATTGCATCCTTTTCAAAGTACTAGAGAGTACATACGAGCGCTGAACGCGACTAAGTTGGAAAGGGTGTTTGCAAAACCGTTTGTTGGAAACTTAGATGGTCATAAAGATGGATTAGCGGTTCTATCGAAAAGCCATCTGCAGCTATCATTGATTGCCAGTGGTTCCTACGATGGCGAAGTTAAGATATGGTACATCTCTAACAACACCTGTTTGACTAGCCTTCCTGCACACGTCGGATGTTGTCGCGGAATAACATTTTCTGCCGATGGTAAACGCGTCATTACGATCGGCGACGACAAAAAAATCATGACATGGGCTTGTGACCAAGAAGAAGCCGATACACCAAAACCGGTGAATATGATAATAACAAAAAACATTCTAGCTTCTCTGTCGCACAGCTATGAAGGACCATATTTTGCTACTAGTGGAGAATCGTGTCATATATGGGAGGAGAGTCGCAACGAACCTCTGAAAGAACTAAAATGGGGTGTTGATATGCTACAAGATGTGAAATATAATCCTGTTGAATCTTCCCTACTTGCGGCATGCGGCTCCGACCGAGGAATAATACTATATGACCAGCGTGAAAGCAAACCGCTACGTAAAATTGTCATGACGTTGCGATCAAATCAGCTATCATGGAATCCGATGCAAGCTTTCCATTTTACGGTTGCAAATGAGGATTTCAATCTATACACCTACGACACTCGTTATCTTACACATCCGTGTAAAATTCACCATGGTCACGTCGGATCAGTTACCTCAGTTGATTATTCTCCTACCGGTCGGGAATTTGTGTCAGGCAGCTATGATAAAACGATTCGAATATTTGACGCCGGAAAGGCAAATAGCAGAGAGGTATATCACACAAAGCGGATGCAGCACGTTACTTGCGTCAATTGGAGCATGGATAATCGGTATATATTTTCCGGATCTGATGAAATGAACGTGCGTATATGGAAGGCAAACGCAGCTGAAAAACTTGGGCCATTGCACAAGCGCGAAAAGAATGCATTTAATTACAACGCGGCCCTAAAAGAAAAATACGCTGCTCATCCCTCTATTAGACGCATTGCTCAACATCGTCAGGTTCCAAAACCGATTTACAACGAACAAATAAAACAACGTGCTTCTAAGCAGAGAGAAAAACGAAAGGAGCAAAATAGGCGAGAAAATTCGAAAACAGGGAGTGTGCCGTATATAGCTGAAACAAAGAAAAAGGTCGTTAGTACGGAACAATAGTTGGTCGGTTGCGATTTGTTCATTTACTCCTTTACTTTCAAATTAAACAATAAATTAAATATTCTTCTATTCTTAACATATTTTTTTTTTTCAATATTTTAAAGAAATGGCTTTTGAGAATCGACAGGGAGGTAATTTTCACTGTGTAAACACAAATGCAAATAAATATTATTCATTTAAGTGCCTTGAACGCGACAAATATGCTATAAATTGGTCTTGCTTTGATTAATCTTTTTGTATGAATGTCTTTGAAACGAAAATTTGTATGATTGCTTGCATAAAAAAATCATAAGCTTCAGTCCTTCCTTCTCCTTATTTACTTCAAAGCCGCAATATGGTAATATAGGTATACATTTTTAGAAGCATTGGGCCTCTTTCAGAATCCCGATCAAGCTTCTTTTACTACTAAAGCGTCGCAACAACCGTTTTAAAGTCTGTCTTATTAATGCTTTCTTTGAATTGAAATTTTTACATACCATGGCAGTCACCCTCAGACCCATAAACGACCCGAAAACTAGCAGTTAAACCGAAGCCATTTTTTAAACTGATGGACAACTGATTTTACTGTCAATACCCCTTTTAGCTATGATAATTGAAGCAGACTTATGAAAGGGTATAATACAATTGTTATAACTAGAAATTAAAAAGAGGGTTGAAAAGATCGTCATGTTTAGCTTTTAATTTGACTAATCTCATGATCGTTCAATTTTAAGAGCTATGACTGTCCTGCAACCGTAGGTAAGACTTAAACGTCTTCAGCTATCAAGTAAGATGGACCTTTATAAGATATCCAAGAATCGTTTAGACAATTGATGTCGCATATAAGTAACGAGTTTGATTAATTATGACGATGATACTTGGATCTAGTCCTAAAACTTATTCGTGCTGCCAAAAAGCTTAACTCGTGAAAATTAAAAAAAAGCGAGAATAACTTTTATGGGTTGAAATATGTCAGGACAGAAAAAAGAATCATTTAACCGAGGGTCGAAAGAGTTGGCTACATATCTGAGAAAGTTATGTTCTTCAATCTGAATTAAATGCGATGCTTAAAATATCAATATGTTATGTTTGGAATCTCGACATCATCCCATATACAAGAAGGGTGATAGGGTGTGCTGCAGAGCAACATCTACAGTGGTATCACGGCGTTGAATACCGCCTATAAAATCTTCTTCTTAGTTCTTCAAGAAAGACTTATTCCAAGCGTAGAGGAGATAGTAGAAACCTATTCAGAAACGGAAAATCAATAGCTGACCATACGGTGACAATTTTTTGAAAGTCAATCCAGACCCTTGCATACGTCGATAACGTAGACATCTTAGGCTTTCGACTCTCTTGGGCTTTTGACTGTATCCAGGATGTGTTTATACATTTAAAAGTGTTACAGAGAATTTAAAATCTTTCATAAGGTTTTATATTTTCCGTCCGTTTATGATTATTCGTCTTTATTGCCCGCAAAAAGAAACAGATTTGACCTCGTGAGGCTCTGTAGTTAAATTTATTTTATTCGTTAAATCATATGTTTATATTTATAAAAAAAAACAATACAGTACTTTTGCACTACATATAGTAAATAGTTTGTAAAATAATTATGTTGCAAGAAAGAAATTAACGAATAACAATCTTTGTAAAGATAACACGTTGCGATCAAATTCAAATTTGTCTTAAAAATAAGTTGACATAACGATACCTCAATGGCCGCCGCAAATAAGGCAATCCACCACCAGTTCATTCTAGCAGCATTGCATCAATGGTCTAAAAATGTCACAAACTAATGTCAACAAATTATTGATTCACAAGACCGAAAAATCGATTTTGAAATGCATTAAGCCAATGTAGAGACAAATATATTTCTGACAACAGTTGAACTGTGTGTTTCAGGTAATGTGTGATTTATCTTTACGGGTGATTGAACACCTTTTTTATGTAATTAAAAGTACAAAATTGTTCATTGACCGCTTCACAAAAACTGAAACATCCAACAAGTGCGAACGACGAGAGAGGAAATTATTTTGATTCAATTTAACTTGCGTTGTGTATTGTGTATATGGTTGTTTTCATTATTTACATCACAGCATACTGCGTGCATTGTAGAATAGATTGTAATGATGCTAGTGTGCTCCGACGAATAACTCATGAAATGCAATTACAGCTGTTTACATATCCGTTTCGAAAATGAGCTCTGATGGGATGTTAGCTGCCTTACCCAGCGGATCAACACCTGATAAAGACAATAACAAAGATGACGAATTAATAATGCTTCATCTTCGCAAATTGTTTGATGAGTTTATCAATTTAAAATCAACCTTGACAGACCAAGATCGGGATGAGCGGTTATATCAAATGCTGCCTTTATATTATAATGTGACGAACAAAACACATCTATTAAATGAAGAAAAAAAATCACCTGCTAGATCCCAGTGTCCGAATTGGGAAGGTGAAGCAGCATTTTGTTATCAAATAAGTCAGCTTTTGGCAAGGGAAATAAAACGAAGGTTAGTATAGTATACTTGTATTTTATGTTTGGATATTTCAATCTAATAGCTTCCTATGAACATGGATTTTTTTTTTAATTTTCCATATCCATCGCTTCTCATTTTTTAAAGTAGGCTGTTATCAATTTTTCACCTAATTCTTTTTTTCTCACATAATTTAACTCAATTTTTCAGAGCATTAAATCAGAGCACAGAAACAGCATCAAAGACGATTGCTTCGTTCTTAGAGCCGCACGATGTAAACGAATGTTATGAAGAAAAAGAAAACGGCTGGATTCTATTAACGGTAGTGGGTGTAATGGCAACGATTAATCATGACAATTCATTACAAGAGGTAAGATTGATAGATGCTTTATGGCAGGACCACTTTTTAACGCTAATTCGCTTTTACAGATAATGATAAATGCGACACTACCATCTACATTAATTCGATGTATATATCTGTTTTTGGATCTTCCCGAGGAAAGAAACGAACTACCCGCAATTGAAATATCCTTAGACGTAGAGATGGAAAGGCCCATATTGTTATACAATGCCTTTTCACAGGTATGTATCTAGAATAGCTATATTATTATTAAACAAATACCAAACCGTAAATCTAACATTTAGCAATACCCTACAATATATTGTTTGAAGATAGATATCTTTAGGCATAATTAATGTTGTATCATCTTATGTTGGCGTCAGTTTTAACTCAAAGCCACAATGTCAATTCGAAACAAAAAATGTAACTCTAACAGACGATTGAACTAATTGTTGCGACAAATGCAGTTGCTATTTGTTTACAGCTATGTTTGTAGCTCTGGAATATAGTATCCAGTTGTAATGAATTACTTAATGAGAATAGGCGTTAGGCACTATACACCTTGTAACACCAACTGTGCATTTAAACCTTTTAAACAAAAGACCGCAATACTATAGAGACTCATTTCGAATATACTTGAAATAAGGAAAAAAATAATTAGAAGAACGCACAATACGCACAATGGGGGTCGAGGACTTCGGAGGTCCATCCTTTAGCACGAACTAGGTTCAGAAAAACTCCTCAACCCTGTCAAAAGATGGTAGACTACTTGTACAAGTATGCAACAAAAAACAAACAGAGATTTAGAAACATCGAATTAAAGACCATCAATGGGAATGAAGCGAATGTGTAGAAATACGAAACACTGAATACATTAAAGAGATGGAATGCCATGCCATTCACCAGCAAAGTCGAAATCATTGCAGGACTAATTGGTCCCAAAGTTACAGATGTGTAAATCACGAAAAGACCTGACAATGATGGCAATTGGGTATAAACGCGCACGGCTATCCTAAACATTGATAGCTCAAACTCTCTGCACAGTTAATTCTGGATATTACTATCACCTTTAAACGGAATAATACTTTTCAAAGCCCATGCGAGAACTGCAAAAAAACTGTAAAGAAGACAAAAATTAAAAATTGTCCAGCTGTGTTTTTTTATAAAAGATGCCAAGCGGTGCCAAAATGCCAGGAATGTGTTGGGACGCACATTATCCTTGATAGGAACAAGCCTGTCTATCTAAATGAGGTAGAAATTAAAATAACATTAATAGAATAACAGCAAGAGAAGCTCGAGAGATATGAAGAACCTAGGATCTAGTGATCCCTTGAAACTACATCGAAAAACATTCCAGAAACAGTCCATGCTAGACATACTCAAACAGAGACATTCCAAACCACATTGCTTCAGATAGCCTGAAAAAAAGCAATTGCACACCTTACGAAAGTATGAAGTTTAGAACTAGAATCCTCTAAACTAACAACAGAATTTTCACACCACTCAAAGCGAACGCTAACAAAATAGTCAAGAGATCAAACAGACAAGTCATAACTCACACAAAACCTACAAACCTTAATCAATAACCCAAATCTGACAATTCTACAAAATAAAGAAAAAACATACATTAACTCGAACCCAAGGAAAAATAAACAGCAGTAGACCTGTCCATTATCGCGAACAAGAGATTATTAGATGTTTAGTTTAGTGGGTATAGAATACTAATAATTAATATGAAATCACCAATAATTAATATGAAATCATCAATCACCAATGGGGAAAAATACATATCCAAAACGATCATCAATAAAAACCGAACATTAGAATATCTAATTGCATTTAAAAATGACATTGAAAATTTTAAATTATCAAAAAAGATAGAAAAAAGAAAAAAAAAGAAACTTGACTCCAAATTATCGAGACAATCTCTTGTACTGTTCCATTCTGGTGTATAATATGGAAATAAATGCAAAAGTGGAAATTATAAAAAGAACTGAAAAAATTAAAAACTAAGTTTTCTACTTTCTTAGAATCGTAACCAAATAAGCCGACACGTCAATTGAAATTCTGAACTTTAAAATCTGGCAAATTGTATTTAGTAGAAAAAAAAGAATAAGACACCTTGCGCTGATAACATTTCATTTAAGACATTTAGCTTACTAAATCAAAGTATACTCTGGCAATAACAAAAGAAATAAATAAAATGTATATAGTGAGCAAAGTCCCTGATTAACTAAAAATAATCAAAATAGTAGCAATAAATAAAATAGACAAGGATCTTATAGAGAGTATGCGACAATACATGATATCACAAGTAGATCAGTAGGTAGATGATAAAAAAGGGTGTGAGTCTTCCTTTCTCAAGAAGGAGTCTTGCCTTATATTCTCCTAGCTGCCATACCGTTAATGACAACAGCATAAAAGTCCTTTAAAATGAAGATAACTTCGCGATTGTAAAAACCGAGAAAATAATAGAAAATGTCGAGCGAGAACTCCAAAATACAGCCAGCTGGCTTGAAAACACTTTGAAATCGTTAAATTTGGATATCAATGCAGAAAAATCCAAGATCACGAGTCTTCTCAAAGAAAACGTTTCGGTGAAAATCTCGATAGACAGCAAAGCGGAACAAGAAGTCATCGTTTTCTGGGAGGCACTGCGAACGTTGAACCGCAAACTCAAATTTAATATTAAAGACACACATCGCAAATACGCATGAAGTGAATAGGTTTACATTGAGAGTTCACTATACTATTTAAGCCTCAAAAATGTCTAAAACTGAGTACTGAGAACTCGGTTAAGCGCCTTTTAGCTTTTCAGTGATCGCTTGGTTTTATTGACTTATTACTTTGAGATCATGCCTTAGAGATGAAGAAAGAAATTAATTTGCATATAGATCGAACCCGCGAAAGAAGTGGCCATGTTCATGCCAAGTCGAATCATTGGCAAATAAGTCTCGAGCTGAGAGTAGAAAAAGAAGCTCTGATACTATTAGAACTTTAATGAGGAAAAATGTGAAATACAATTTACGGATACCTCATTTGCGAAAACATTATGAATCTAGCCGCAATGATGGAGGAGAACCAATAAACAAAATGTTATATAAAAATCAAACATGTGCTTCGCCATATTTACGAACGTAGGATATATAAAAAGCAAATGTTTTGTAATAATTCTACCTCTTGCACATGAAAAAAGTTTAACATAAAAGATAAAGCAATAAGATAATTAATGGTATGTTTTTATTTAAAAATACAGGTCCATCGGTATCAAAACGAATAAAACCAATCCACTAAACCAACAAACGCGGTTTAGCGACATTTTCTCGTAAGATTTTCTCATAACATAAGAGATATCTTTCAGGGATAATTTGCTCGAACAACTTTCCAAGCGAGGGTAGTAGGTTGATTGAGGTATAACTTACCAGGAGCCAGGAGCATCTTTTCCGTGCCTAAAAATTGAGACTACCCTTGCGTATTTATAAGAACTAGAAAAGTATTCTAACTCACGTATCCATTTATGTCCACCATTAAGCCCAGAATACAAGACACATAATATAAGATTGATTTATACTATTCTGAGTCCAACATAAATTTCAATCAATATTTAAATATATTCAACATATATTCCATCAATATCAATTGAATGTTTTTATTTTCATTTCGTCCTACTTATCTTACTTATTTGTACTGAATGATATATTTTTACCTAGAATTATGCGTATAAAATCGTATGCAATTTCTAGTAATGCAACTGAAGTAGGCATCTTATTAACCTGCCAAAAAGCAACCAATCCGGCCTTTTTAATACCTTTAATTTGGTTTATAGCATTTTAAATGTTATTACTGAATTATTTGATACGAAATAAAATGCATAATTATAACTAAGTTACGACACTTCAAAAGAAGGACAGTACCAAGTCCAGTGCACGTAGAGCGAGGCTTCGGCTTTCAGTATTGTCATACTCGCAGGCGACATACATGTTGATATGCTGAAAATTATTTGCTAATATCGTCGTCTTACAGCTAGATGAAACCCTACGTTTTCTTAATTCCTTGAAGCTTTTTAAAACTAGTTACAGCTTGGCAGAGAAAACTGGACATGAGAGATGACTGATGAATGATATTAGATTAGGGTTTCATCTCTTTTTTAATCGCAAGACTGTGAAGGAGTTAAATTGGGCCTTCCATACTACTTCTGTCAACATACATATAATTTGTACATAAATATATTTGTTTTACTTTATTTTTATTTCTAATTTTGCTTTAACTTTTTAGATTCTACTGCAACTTTGTGCGAACCCATTGGCAGCAGAAGAACTGATTCGTGTAGATGATCTAACCCTATTGTTTTCAACTATTACTGCACAATATGGTCCCTGCAATCGTCGATGGCGTGCGTTAGCCCGTGATGTACTACGGATTATCGCGAGACATGGAATTAGTGATAAAATTGTGCAGTACATTCATGGTAATTACTACAAACATTTCACTTTTTTGGCTATTTTATTTCTGTTAGAAATTCGGCTTGAAGTTTTTGAAAAATCATCTTTAGCAGTATTCCTCTTCTTCTGCTTTGCCGATGCATGTAAATTGTATTGTCTTCGGATATCCAACTCTTATATAGCGGATAATGTAAACGTTGTAATACAGTTGCAAATGTTGTAATACAGTTAAAAATCAATATGTTTTAGTAAATTTTCATTCCAATACTTATGATGTATTTTATTTTTCATTTAGTATTTGATGTAAATTTATTTGCATTTTCTAGCATTCATATTTAGTAGTTTACAGTATGGTTGTATGAATCTCACCATATGCTAGATATGATCGAATTATAATTAAAGAATGATCCTCTTAGGTACGCCATTATCCCAACGGATGGTTATCTTGTTTATATGTTCCTTACTCAAGAACCAGAACAGCCTAGCGATTATGTTGGCTTTTGTTTTGCCCACATTTGAAAACTTTCATATAGCAATCGTTTGATCGGGGCATTTTAGTTTTTTTGTTGATTTTAGTTTTTCCATCAAGTCGGTTCCGTCCATATGGCTCTGCTGAATGGTGTTATTTGTTCTACGAGTGGTCTCCTTTATGAAAGGGACACTGTGATATTTGTACGGATATGAGTTCATGTGGTGTATTTATTGTAGTAAAGTACTACTCATATACTTTTACGATTCTCTGGCGCTTACAGATCGTCATTGCAATTTCTTTTTTTTTTAATTCAATTTTAGCGAAAGGATGCATAGCACTTTGTGTCGATAACATGCAAAGATCGATAAGTTCTAAGCCCCCGGATACTGTGGAAATGTTGCAATCTATATTTGAATTCCTACAACAATCCTCACGATTCTCTCAAGTATTGTTGGATGATTTCAAACATTGCCAAGGATATCTGTTTTTGGTCGATTTTCTAATAAAGTAATGTATCTAAAGCTATAACTGTTATCTTGAAAACGTAATTAATCATTTTTTTATATCTATTTACAGAGTGGACCAAAGTTTTAAACCAGACTTAGACCATAACGAAGAGTTTGTCGTTGAAAGTGTTTTTCAGAAATTAATGCCAATGATCGTTTCATTATGCTACTGTGGATATTCTCAATCGTCACAGTTACACTCAATAACTGATTTTTCAAAATCCCATTCCCAAGGAAGAAGAAATGCGTGTGTTAGAAACCTTCAGGCCTTTCAGGTTCTTCAAACAGTTTTTCTACGTTCATCAAATACTCTCCTTTGTTGTTTGATACTTGATGCGATTGCTGATGTATATAACAGTGACGATGCAAACTATTACGTATTAGAATCTCAAAACACGTTATGTATATTTGCGGAAAAGATGTATCAGAAAGCAAAAACGGTGCAAACAAAATTTTTCAAAATGGTCGAATTTATAGTGTTTCAATTGAATGTTATACCCCGTAAAGAATTGATTGCTTTTTCAGTGCTGCTGAAAACAAATCAAGCAATAGAAACAAGCATTGAATGTACACGTACATTTTTGCGTTTGTTAAAGTAAGTTCAATTCAAAGTTCAATCTAGTATCATAAAAAGTATAAGCCAAAGGGTTTCTTATAATATTTTTTTTAAATTTTAGGCATAATGTCGTTTTTGTGGATGTATATCGTGAAGTTGGGATACTAGAAGTTTTCGTTACATGCATGAAGAGATACAAAGATTACCTGGGGAAAAACGTGGATTTAACAACACCATCATGCACCTGTGACAAAGATAAAATTGAGCATAAACGCAAAGGTATTTGGTTGTATTTTACGATATTTGATTTTAGCTCGGATTTTTTCTGACCTTTTGCTCGTTGAAGTGGTGTTCATTTGAACCGTCATAGACAAAGGTTACCTAAAATGTATCTGCGTCTAAGTCTAGGACAACTAATCAAAATGAATGAAATTATTTTAATGTTTATTATAGTAATAATAATATATTAACCTCGATATGTTGTCAAATAGCTAGTAAAACAGACGGTCGGAATGGAATCCATTTCCTTATTGTTCAGATGTGAACTTCTTGTTATTTCATTTAATAATATTATGTTTATTTGTGTGAGACAGACAATGGTAAAAAGTTGATTTCATTATCAATTTTAGCACATTGTTTGTGACGTGAAGATCGAAGTGTATGTTTAATAATTCGTTACTGGATAAAATGCTTTTTAGACTGCGACCCTTCTCACGGCTTTTCCGGACACAATACCTAAATCAAATGATGTTTTTAATGGCATTGATCCTAATGTTAAAATTCATTATAGCATCTTTGACAACTGCTGTGGATTCGGAAGAAATCTTAGGACTCTTGATAATGGATGCCCTCGTTTGGTTGTTGAAAGGTAACTCGAACAATGCAACCATCTTCAAGAACAGTGGCGGCAACAAATGTGTCTACGAGATGATAAAGACCAATTATTATAGCGTAGCTATTTTGAGTATGTACAAGAAATAACAATTTTCAGCAAGAATTTGGTTTCATATGTATTTTTTTCTAGAAATTGTTAAAGAACTTATCTCTACAGTTGGTGGTGAAGATGATATGTTGCATTTATTAAAATCAATCAATGCTTCTACCGAACAACGGTCGATCTGCATATCTACACGAATTAAAGTTTTGCAATCATTAATTGATTGTCTTAAGGAGAGCCACCGTACCAGATCAATTTTTCGAAAGGTAAAGTGCATTAAATTATCTCATATTTTTCAAGCTATTTGTATATCTGAACCTCTGTAACTCGATGATGTTTTTTTTTGCTCGACTGTTGTCATAAACCATACCTTAAATGAAATACATCGAAAATTCCCCAACCCTGTTATTAACGTGAAAACAGAAATCAAATAATTCATAAATTCATAATAAGGTGATCCCCTAATATTAAGTGTTTTTGTATTATTATTTATATATCAATGCCATGCAGCAAGCAGATTCCTAAACTGTTCCTCAAGCGATTATGAGCGGTTTACTCACACTTTATAATTATTTTTACCATTTTTTGTAGGTTGGAGGTTTTGTATACGTTGTTAATGTATTGGATTTGCTAAAGAATCAATTTGTTGAAAGGCAACGTTGGGATGGACCTAGCGAAAATCAAGTTTTGTTATTTCGCGTCGTTTGCCACACGCTCAGTGTAGCCATGCGCTTTGAACCGGCAAACGCGAAATATTTTCAAAATGAGGTAATGTCAAATTCGCAATATAACATTGTTTACAACATGGTGGTATCTGTTTTTATGTGTGTATGTTTTATATTATTCTCTATATTTGAACTATTACAGGTTGCAAATACCTTATTTTTTGAAGCTATTCGAGATTTAGGATGCTTTTCTAAAAATGAAATTATACGACCATATGCTTCCGATATCGATGATCATCTTGAATACACCCGTCAACATCGTTCAACCATGAATTCAAAATTGATAGATGCTTACGCAAAGATTTTCAGAACAATATCTCAGAATACAAATGATCATCCATCACCAACAACAAAACACGGGTGGGTAGCTCCTTTTATATTCCGTGCTATTGGTTTATTATTAATATTTGTTGCTTAAGTATCTATTCAGCATGTTTTTATGATAATAACAACTACAACTTATTATTGGTTCTCGCCACAAAATGCTAATATGAGAAACTAAACATGCCTATTCTTCTATTTTAGTGATGATCTTTCTAATGCTCCGGATAGTATGATTTTACCATCATTACGTGCTGTTTGTGTTGTATATAGAACTCTTTACGATATTGTGTTAGATGGATTTGATGGCCCCCAAATGATTGAAATGTTCCACTACAAATCCGTTACAGACACCACAGCTATGCATTCGGAGGCATCATCAGAAACCAGTGTAAGGTTTGCTTTAAAATATATTAGTGCATGCACATATTTAATCTCATCATAGCTGTTTATATATTTTCTAATCATTTAAATCTCCTACAAATTTTGTTTCAGGATCAAACAATCAAACTTGGTAATCTCACCTCTTCTCGATCACCGATTACCATAAATGATTACCTAATTGTACATCCATCTATAATTGTATGTATGCTAAAGTTATTACCATCAGTCGAAGAACAATGTTTGTCAAGCACAAACGATAGCAAAATTCCTGAATGGAAAGGTTTGACAGAAAAAGCGATGGCATTACAGTACTTTCTTTCAGAGGTAATCAAATCCTTCGTAGTTCGTAGTGAACGCAACCAACAGATTATGTGCGATAGTGGTTTAAATGAGAGTATACTGCATATCTGTAAGGAAGCATTAATCGATGAAAATCATCCACTGCATTCATCATTACAATATATTTTTGAACGACTAGCAGTGCAAGCTCTACTACCCAAAGAATTACGTACATTTCTTCGTTTAGAACTGAATTTCGTAAATGAGCATAATTTATGTACAAATTACGCAAACAACGCACACAACACAACATCAGCCAATTTTGTACCACCTGTACCACTTACTAGAGTAAAAACGTTGGTTTCAATAACGACACCCCGTGACTTTAGAGCCCATTCAGGTTCTTATACGATGCCTCCCTTCATTGAAATGGATATGTCGACGGAAGGTTTCGCTTGTATTTTTTTTCCAAATATTGCACCAAATCAGTTGATGTACATGCAGAGCCAATCTACAATATTACCCCATAAACACGATCGTTCCAATGCAATAGGGACGATAGGAATCAGAACAATGGACAGCAATGTGAGCGGAATTTCTGACGGCCTCGGGCTAAGTGCTTCATTTTCCAGTGGGGCTGGTGGAAATACAAATGTTGGCCCTAGTCTTCCAATAGAAACAACCAATTCTGGTGGCATAGGATCCGGTGATAGAAGTTTTCCTTCCAATAGCGGACTAACGTTTAGCACGTGGTTTTATGTGGAGCGATACCCACTCGCTCCCCTTCCAGAACGCCATCCCATCAGACTGCTGCATATTGTTCGATTAGAAGATGCATCTAGTGATGACGCATCTGTTGTTTTTAGCATCCTGATATTACCTAGCGATAAATCTCTCTCTGTTGCAACTCAGCAGTTTCCGTTCACACAAGGTACGTGGTATCTTCTGCACAATATTGACTGTTTTGTTCCTTGTTGTGTAAAGTTTTTTTTGTTTTATAAACATTAAATAAGTTATTCTATTTTATGTGGGTTGATGTAATTAGGGAATCCATCTACCATAGCTTTTGCTCATTCTTCTCCATTGTACATCACCCATGCTTCACATTCATATTTCTAATAGGTTTTAATCTAGATGCTATGTCTCACCTTTGCAACTATCATGCAAAACTTTTCGACGAATCCATCCTCATAAGCTATTTCACTTCGTTTTCCTGACTTTTATTATTCTTTCATTCATATATTTTTTGTCTATCCATAATATTCGCTTTCAATCCTTCCGATACTCCTTTCACACCCATAATTTGATAAAGATTCATCAAAATATCTCTTTTCTGATTTGCAATTGGTCGTGATACACAAACAACTTACACTATTTATGTCTATTCCTTTTCTGTTCCTTGTCCTATTACATCATTCCGTTGGGACAAATATCATTTTTCCTATTACAAGATGTTTTCCTTCTACTCTACCGTACTATCTGCTACTTATCACAATTCTACATCATCATTTCGTTGTCCTATTACATCATCATTTCGTTGGGACAAATATAAGTTTTCCTATTACAAGATGTTTTCCTTCTACTCTACCGTACTATCTGCTACTTATCACAATCCTTATTCCTGGTCAATATATCCCCAAAAATTTGCATAAAAGTAGTACTAGTATTTATTTTTCGGATCGATTTGCTATAACAAAAATTTCAGCTTCTATTTCCAATTAATAAAACAATAGAGATCGTAGTACATTTTCGGCCTTCATTATATTATTATCGGTATGTTTTTTGAAGTCTAGCCATTTACCTAATGAGAATCTTAAGTAATTAACTTGATTATTCCATGTAGTATGGAATGGATTTTGTTAGCGCTTGTTCATCTTGTGAAAAATATTGCTTCTGGTTTATTAACATTCATTTCGAGTTTCCATGGCTTCCATGGTTTCCATTGCAAGATATATCTATTTAAGCCTTGATTAAGATTTTTAATAATAGTTTCTGAATGTTTCTGAATGTAGAACTGATTGCAAAAGTTCTCGGTAAAGTCAAAACTTTTTAAAAATTTTGGTTTGGGAGTATTGGCTGAGTATACATTGTATAAAGTGGGAACAAGTGCACTACCTAGTGGTAACACTGTAAAAGGTATAAATGGTTCTGCTATGCTTGATTTTAAATTAATTAAGCTTTCTGTGTTTTTAAAGAATGAATGGAATCATAGGAATATTTTTGACAAAGAAATTCAAGCGAATCAAATTGGAACTGAATAATATCATACTGTGTCTAAGGTTTTTACCAAACCTGATAGAACTAATCCAGTTGAATTTTTTCATTATTGCGGTGATATTTAACAGAATATATGAACCTGTGCAATTGATAACTAGTTATAAAACCTTAAGGAAAACTAACTTAAAAGGTTGGAATAATATTGTTATTATGAATGGTTCTAAAATTTTACTTAGCCAACTCAACATTCTTAATGGTTGATAGTTCGATAGAATGCTTTGAGCTAAGTTTGGTTTGGGATGGTTTTTGGATTTATATGAGCAATGAGAGAAACAATTAAGTTTATTACCGTCAATGAAAATGTATGACGGCTGAAGTTGCAGCTATACGCAACATTTATAGTTCCAATACTGACATACACCTCTGAGAAGTTATCCAAAACTGAATCCTCTTATCCGCGTTTGAGAGGAAGTTGATTAGAGGGATTTTTATTTCCGTATGTGTCGGAGAACAATCGAAGAGTTACTTTAACGAATTGTATTAACTTATTTTATTTTATTTTTTTGAAATTTTTAAAATTCGATGCAGTGGTTGTTTGTGCGCTTTCTTTTGTCCATCCTCTTTTTCAAAGCTATTTAAACTTTTCCTACTTTTCCAAGATGCATACAATGCACTAAAAATATTCTTCTTCCTCTACTACTAGTATTAGTAGTTCGCATGGAATAAGGCCTCCTACAATGAAAGAGTACACTGGTATCAGAGGAATAACCTTTATATTTACGACTTTGCTATCAAAATTTTGTTTGGCTGCCAGTCTACTATCAACGCTAAGTGTTGGAGTCTAGTCTTATAGGATAACGTCTAGTCCTATACGATATGTCTAGTCCGAAAAAAGTCTTGTCTACCGGTAATCAAACCGTCACGGTTTTATCAAGACTGGTGAGTTAGATTTGGAATTTCGGATTTTGAGAGATTGCCAGTCTTGAGGAATGCTAAGTAAAACTAAATTTTAAATATTATAATAATGTTACTAATATTATAATATTATTCTTTAATAATATTATTCTAAACATTTTTATTATACATTCATTGTTAGAATAAAATTGTTTCTCCATGTCCCATGTCTGTTCCAAATCGGTGAAAAACGAACATGTTTAATCAAACCGTCCCAGTACCTTGACTCTCAACAATAAAAAAAAACAATTATGTTCGCCAATTGAAACTATAATGAATGAAAAAAAAAACAATTGTGCCTCGTTTTAAAATAATCGTCTGTTATTTACAACAACCGACAACATTCGTGATAAAAGATTATAGCTACGGGATTATGCGACTAAGAATCAAAGTGGGATATTGCTACATTTTTAGAGAAGTGTTTTTTTTCCGCTGTTTATGCACATTAGCTAGTATAGATTTTTTCAATACCCAATTTTATGCATAATTATTACGGATGAACAAACTTTAACTATATGTTTTTTTTACTTCGTTGTATATTTCAGAATATGCAAATGTTTACAAAGATGAGCATTCAACACGGGTTTGGTGTCCAACTTTTATCCAAGAATGTCAATGGCATCATGTGGTAGTAACGCTAGGTAAGGTGTCGCCTAAATCCTCGCTGCTTTCGATCTATCTAGATGGTCGACATGTGCACTCGCAGAAAATTCAATCCATTTCATCAAGCTCTGGGACAAGCTTAGCACGGAATTCTGCTTGTGCCTGTTTACATGCATTCATTGGAACACCACCAATATGGCGTATGTATTCCAAACTGAATTGGAAGCAAGGAATTTGTCACCTTGTTGATGACGTAAGTATGAAACCTGCACAACCAAAAAATAAATAAATATTGTATAAATGTAATACATTATATTTGTTTCTACAGTCCTTCGATGCCTCTGCTGTAGCCCGTGTTTACATGCTTGGACCGCATTACCTTGGATCATTCCAGGACGTGCGTCTAGAGGAAAATGAACAAGTTAATCCATTAATTATGGAAGATAAACTGGCATTTAGCATCAATCCCAAGGCCTCTTCATTTATGACGCTCTCCAAAATACGTAAATTATACAACCGTACCGATGCAAAGGCCATCGGAAAACAACTTGGTATGAGTTCACATGACAATGCTACACCTATTGTTGTATTACATAATGCCGCGGGTCACTTGAACGGAGCTGCTCGGACACTAGGTGGAGTACTCGTTGGGTACTTAGGCATTCGAAGTTTTATTCCATGTCCCGTTTCGATGACGATGAACACAGTAGGAGGTTGTAGTGTCGTGCTTGGTTTGGTGGCTATGTCTCACAATATCGAAAGTCTGTACGCTGCCGTCAAGGCACTGACATGTATTTTGCGCACGAGTAAATCAGCCAGGCAGGAAATGAATCAACGACGTTACTATCAAACGCTCAGCATGTTGTATAAACGTAAAAAAATGCTGCTCAATTCCCACATTCTGCATCTTACTTTTAATTTGGTTGGCACCGTCCACAGTGGTTACGAGTCTTCCACTATTCCAAATGTGATTGCTTTTCAGGTAAGTCGAAAGAGACGTGTGCAAGTACACGATAGATAAAATATATTAAATTACTAGATTAAAACTAGTTCTAGAAACCATTTTTACCATCAATCATAAGATAAAAATGTGTTGTACGTGTCATTTATAATTAGATTAAAATTTCTAAAAAATAGGAAGATAGCTAATGTTGCAGTAGGATTTCATATAATTCATTTTGTTTAATTTGACGCAGGACTTGTTGTGCGATTTTCCCATATGGACGGATCCTTCTAACGACCTGATACGGCCATTATTAGAACATCTATTGGAATTGGTGACGGAATCGAATGAAAAAATTGCAAATATCAAAATAATGCAAGATTTACAGGTAAGTGTGAGCCGTCTTTGACACTTTGACTCAAAGACTTTCTTCTTCTTCTTAATTGACTCGACAACCGGTGTATGGTCTAGGTCTACTTTGCTAAGCAAAGCTAGGGCTTTCTTTGGCTTGGAATTTCACGTAGCTGGATAGTCAGGGGGAGATGTTGCAAGAGTTAGTTGCCGTTAAGCTCAGTTCGATGCTTTGTTTTTGCACTTCCGTAGTCATGGTATATTTGAGGCGGACTTTTTGACCCCATGCTCAGGTTCTAAGTATCTCTGGAGGACCTGTTGACAGATCTTGGCGTCTTGTTTCTACTCATTTTAGCTGGCAGATGAGCGGTAATTTTGCTTCTAATGCTTCCATAACCAGCGTATCCGAAGAATGTGTGGACGTAACACTGTTTAAACTTTGGAAAATAGTATCTTCTTTATGTGGCAAGGAGCGTGTGTAGAATGAGCTTAACCCACACGCTAGAAATAATGTACCCGACTACGAGAAAACTTTCAAATCTTAGACAGCCTTAACAAGATAATCACTGACCTAACGGTACAACGGCCAGACCCATTTTAGAAGAAGCCATATAACTAATTGATGCAATATTAATAAATATTAATTTTTATTTTATTTTAGTGTGTGTCGAAGTTGTTGTGTATAATAGAAGACATCACAGATGAAGGAGCTCTCAAAGCACTATTTGCCCTTCTACAAGCATTGCTCTCGTATCAAACAAGATCTAACGATTTGTTATTATTTGGACAATATATTGTTAAATGCATTCCTATGGTAAGTATTAGTTCAAACCTGAGGTGTAGTCGTGGCACTTAAAATGCTAGCAGATTTAATTCGACCTTTTTGTAGTCGATGATGATAGGCAATTTGTTTTTTTTTTATTTAAATTATTGATTTGTTTCTTTCATATCTTAGATTAGCTTGCCATTTATGGTAAATCATTCATCTTATTTTAAGCATAATTTTAGTCGTTAATCTTCACTAATGCACTCGTTCTTAATCCAATAAAGCTTCTTATTCTACTCATCACCTTTATAAAATCCTCTTCGATAATATTTATCTCTACTCCAAATCGTCCAATCCGTCCTCTAATCATTCCGTATCTGCGTATCCTAAAAAAATAGGATCTACTGTTTTCTCTGGTGCCTGTGTTGGGGTTTTTCGTATTTCCAAGCTTGGACAAATGGGAGCAAAGAGATAGTGTTACGATACCATATAACATATAGAGTAGGAAACAGAGGCTCTATGATATTCCGCAGGCTTCCGCAGATTTTTATTTGACTTTATTTGCAGAGTCGTTGATGGTCGCTGTATCAATTGTCTGATGAATCGTCAGTGCAAAATGCATGGTTACTCTACAATCGATTGATGAATCTAAACATATATTATTTGCTATTTACATCTATTATTTTTTATTTTTTTTTTGATATTAATCATTATCACATAACTAAACTAAAAATTTTGTTTGTCACGTATCATGTTTTCAGATTGAAGACTCAAGGAAAATAACTAGCGAACAATTGACGGATCGTCACGTACATCTGCGGAATTGTTGTTTAAGTATATTACATCATTTACATTTTGGACCAAATAATGCTATCAATTGGCGATTATGCGATGATATTGTCCGTGTACTAGGACTGGAATGGCTACTTATGTTAATGCAACCGCATTTACATCATTCTACGATGCTGTGGGCATTCCGGATATTAGTCATTATGTTAGCAAGGGAGCCCATTAGTACTCGATTTCGAGAAAAAGTCCAAGCCCCAAACGGAGAAGAAGGCTACCTAAAAAATACCGAAATTATTTTGCAATCAAGAAATGCGATTCTTATTTCGTCGTCATTACCCGCACAAAGTACTGCTGGTTCCGTAAATGTGAATTCAGACGAAAACTGCGATACGAAACATTCACCACAACTAATAGGGTTTCCATTCCTAGAATGGCTACTACACCATCGAATAGATGTTCCAGAAATATTTTCTTTGTTGATCGCTCTGGTAGTCGGGTACCCTGTAAAATCATCCATTGTTCCAACGAAGGATAAAAATCTTCAATCAATATGGGCATCTCTGTGGACATCAGCAACTGCAAACGCCCACGTTGGTGGAACTATAGTTATGGATAAAATAACGTTTTGTACAGAAGCAGTATGCATTTTATTAGGCATAATCAGAACCATCGTGCACTCCGCGGAACCTGACGAAGTAGAAAGGATACATGTAGGAGATGTTCCAAATCATTTGCTGCAATCTCATCCATGTGATGTATTAGAACTGCTCCAATCGTTCTACACAAATCTTTCTGATTTCACTCCAATTGCCATGAGCGAGGAGGTTATCGTTTCGTTAATAGCTGTATTGTTTGCCCCTGCTGTGACCCCAAATGTCGACAATGCACCAAAGCAATCTAAAGAAGAAGGAACATCTAATTTTCTATTACAACAGATCCCAGTTGCTTTACCGTACCACGAACCAAACGTTAATCTTTTAGAACAAAAATCCCTGAAAAATCTAATAACGCCTGTCGTTATGGATTTTCTACAAACGCTCGTTATTGATTCACTTTCACTGGCTAATCCAGGGAAAACACCGCCTGTAATAGATATGGTGCTTGAATTTTTCATTACCGGTGCTAACATTTCTGACGAACAAAGGAAACATTTTCTAACTGATTTAATTTCATTGCTAATGGATAGCTTAGCAACAATCAATATCATGGTGGAAGGAACAATCCCTGCAATCAGTCACTCTCAACTAACACGTAGTGGCAAACAACACGTAGCTGCAAACGTGTTTTACTTAACCACTCGATTTGTTGATAAGCTCTGGCAAAATATGCTCTTGATTGATGGCCGCCAAATATTCGATTACTGCGTGCGTCTAATACAACAAGCGAAACGACGTGCAGGGCGTATATTTTCTTCATTGGCGAATGGCGAAGGTTTAATCAATGGTGGTAATAGCACCAATATTTCAGGCATGGGTTCTTTAGAACCTTTGTATCGCTCGTTGAACAGGTGTATACTCTATCTCCTCGCACACCCACCTTGTCCTGCGGATGTGTCATTAGTGGATATTTTGCAAAGGCTAATACATAATCGCTTATTAGTGTTCGGCGCTGGAAACCATGATCCGGATTTCTTTGGTAGTTTGACATACTGTTTGTTGCAACTGTACCACGGCGATGGTAGAATTGTAACCACTCCAACAAGCGCAGGACAGGGAGGAACAACAACATGGCATGTTGAACCGCCACTGGTTGGGGACAAAAATGACGCTGAAAATGTTAGTTCCGAAACGCCAATCGATCATCGAATATCAGAGCTAATGAATCTATCGTTCAGAGTATGGGAGGAGCTGTATGTGTGTAAGAAACCGGTAATAGAAGAAATTTTCAAAGTTACTCTTACCCATCCTTTACGGAATGCTCGTGCGCCGAACATGGAACGAACGCATGCTCAGATTTTTGAATCTGCATTGAAACATTGGCTATCCTATGTCGAGGGAGAGCGTCGCTCGGCTTGTCGATGTCCTTGGGATGCCCAAAATAGCATACAATCAAAGATACAGAAGGTTACCGGTGGCTTAACGCGTTTGACCAGCCGCACAAAATTGAAAAAGGAACCCTACAAACGACAGATTAGACGCATGGATGAGTTTACATTTGATGCTGTAAGTCAGCTAGTAACTACTAAATTGCAGCTAGTGCACGACTATTGGGAATTCCGTTCGGCACAACAAACAAACAGCTATTTACATACTAAACGGTATGTCCATCAAGACTGGCTACAAGTGGAAGCAGAATTGATACGTGAACGAGCTATCTGGGGTCCAGAATGTTGTGCAGATTTCACAAAATGGACGCTAGACAGTACAGAAGGTCCATATCGAATGCGCAAAAAAATGCTAAAAAATGTATTATTTTACGCGCATTACCCTCCGCGCCCAGAATTGATGGAACTCTCTGCTAACAGCGATCACAACCAGCAACGGCAAATCAAGAGCCGCGTGGCTATCAGTCACGATAGTGCGAAATACAGTAAATTCGTACATATGTATCGCAACATGTTTCCTGAACAATTCGAACAAGATGCATCGATCGTCGGTGGATCGTTGAGAAGTGATATGCTCACGAGTCAATCAAGCGAGTATGCAAGCTGCAGTCGGTAAGTATGTTGCATTTTATGCAATTTTAAACAATAAAATGCAGAACGTTAACAAGGATCTTGCACGGGTCTCATTAAACATGGGTAAAAAATTGTATACACACAAACACGTTCTACTATTTTTTACTACAAACGGTGCCGTCATTTTTCCATTTTATTTAGTGATAACTAACTAGTATATAAATTAATACTAGCATTGTTTAATGATGAAATCTTAAAAAAAATAGCAAATGGTTAATATGCTTTCATATTATTATTACGCGCATGCAACATGAAAATAACTTTTTCTTCTTCTTTTTTACTGGCCCGTTCTCAGTTGAGGCACGTCATAGTCAGTCAAAACATACATGACGAGATTCGATATATGAACATGAAAATAAACATATGGATATAGAGTTTACACGATATTTTTTATGTTTTAGCGTCAAAAACGATATTCATGGATATTGTTTAGAAAATGAAGAAGATCTATCATCGTCATTACCAGATAATCAAATACTTCTACGATTGTTGGAAGAAAAAGAGAAGGTAATGTATTCCAAAAGATAAGCCAAGAATTTTTCAGTAATTATAAGTAGAATAATTTTTGTTAGGCAACGTGGCAATACAAGAGTAACAATTTGGCAATACAATAATAATTGTATTACGTATATCAATAGTTCTGTTAGGTGATTATGTCGTAACTTCTGAAATGTTCAGCTAATTTTAGTGACCTCGTATAGGTCGATGTTCTTTAAGGCATCCCTTTTTTGTTTGGTGTTTATTAGTTTGTTCTTTAACGTAACGATAAAATAAAAATCTCATTCTTTGGCTTTTATGTCTCCGGTTTCTATTACTAATCAAATTCGTCAGTTTCGTTGGGATCTAAATTGGGTTTAGATTCATGTATCCTTCCACGCCTCTACAATATCATTAATCATCGTCTAAAGATGAAAATGATGGGTTTAGCGATTTAGCAAAATCCTTGCAACTTCTTTTTACTTACAGAAAACGAATGCAATGGTTAAGTTAACTATGTGAAAGACAACACCTTCTTTTGTTGTTTTGTAGAGTAATAAAGTTTGAGCACGTCAGACAGGAAGCAATGTGAAAATCTCATGCAGCCTCATAAATACAAATAACTTCAAGTTTTACTGAATCTTATCTCGCATGCTTTTTACTATCCAATGTCTTACTTTTCAAAAATATAAATGACAAGTGAGTTTCAAGCAAAAGTTCGAGATTTACCAAGAAAATGGCGAGAAAGTAAAACAGTGGTTTTTAAAACTGTAGAATTTTCAAACACCAAATTTAACTTGAGACGTCCTAGCACGGTTTAGAACAAAGCGTTCCTTTCTTTTACGATAGTCTATTGAGCTTGATCTAGGGAATTAGAATAGAGAATGAATACTTTTTGAAAAAGCAAATGGGGAACAAAACAGAAAAAGCCTATTAATGGCTTGATGCGCGACAGAAAATAAATCTAAACAAAACCCTAAAAAGATAGTTTAATAATAATGAGAGATGGCGAAAATATAGTTAAAAGATGTGTATGTGATATTTTGAAGGGAGGTTTGAGCAATGTTTTCCAAAATATCCCTAGAGAGTTGTGTAGGGTATGGATAATGCGTCACGTTTTTATTTGGAGTATTTGATTGAAAGATGTTAAAACTATTTGCGTCATTATCGTGGGTAGGATTTAATGATAATGAAATGATTTAAAAAAAAATTAAATACGAATATCAATCTAAATTAATAATCTTGTAATTTTTATCTATTTTGAATAGGTTTCTCACATATTCCGTACAGCTCGCATACAAGGACTGGACACTTACGAAGGACTTCTTTTGTTTGGAAAGGAATACTGTTACATTGTGGATGGATTCACGCTACTTTGCAACCGGGAAATACGCGACATTGATTCATTACCGACAGACAGTTTCGAACCTATTTTACCTAGCACAGCCTCGAGCAACAGTCATATGTAAATAATAACCTCTAATTTAACAGCTCTTATTTTGTAAACTATGCTAAAAGTTGAGATCCGTCATTACAAACAGCTTCCAATGTGATTTATTTATTTTTTTGCTGTATAAAATAGTGAAAATTCTCTCCATTTCTCTATCTCTCCTTAATTCTTTCGCGCTCACTCCGTCATTTTGCACTATATCCCTCTCACTCTAATGTTTTCCCCTTTACTTTCTATCTTTCTTTTTCCCAACTATCTTTTCTCACTTTTTATTGTTTTGTCGTTTAATAGTAGAACTTTCTGATTCAAAAATTTCCTGATCAAATATACAAATTATACAGATCAAATTATTTACACATAAATATTATAAACATTCGATTTCCATATTTAACTAGATTACTTGCATGTATGTACTCCTATATATGCATTTTTATTATTTTTATTATATATCTTTTTGGTTTTTGTACATTTCAATATATTTTAGATCGCGGAGCATACGACAATGTTCCAAAATATTTTACGAAGACATCCGCGAAATTCACAAGCGCCGCTATTTACTGCAACCAATTGCTTTAGAAGTTTTTTGCGGCAATGGACAGAATTACTTACTAAGTTTTCCTCAAAAAGTGCGCAACAAAGTTTTTCAAAAACTATCATCCATGGCAACGCACATAGCGGATAATGCACAACAGTCAGTCGCAGGTCAAAAAAGAGCAGCAAGTGTTGAGCAAAACGCGGGTCTATTCAGTAGTTTGATTGGCGAAACATCCGTTACTCAACGCTGGGTTGTAAGTAATAATTATAACTATGTCTACTAGCTGATTAATCCAAAATCATTAGCGTCAATGTTTATAAAAACAATTGATTTTTTTCAATCTCTTGTGATTTTGTTGATCTGCATCGTTGCAAATACCTTGATGTTCTATTGAAAACATCAGTGTGTGTCTGTTAACTATGCAAATTTCTTATTGCATCCATTCTATTTTACATATCCCTTGCTTCGACCATTCCATCATTCTGCCGCATTTTTTAATATGCTCTTCCGCTCTCCAATCTGGTTACACGATAATACATGATTATTTTATTATATCTGTTTTTGTCACAGTTCTATTAGCCTTACGAACAACATTCTGACATTTTTAGCTAAACGAGAGCTATCCATTAAGCATCACTCCTTAGTCACAGATAGTAGAAACACGATTAAGAACAGTGGAATTGATAGTGTAATAAAAAAACTTACATATTGAAAAGTCAAGGAAAAGTAAGAATAAAACATTTTTCAGCACACATTTTTCAACAGTCAAGACAATTGTCCGAACACCAGTTACATAGAGAGGCAAGGATGCTTTGTAGGAAACGACAATCGTAATGATGAGAGACAGAAACTATTTAATTCATGCACGTGGAAAACCATATTTTTCCAGTTTGCGTAGGAGTAGTGAATGAGGTACGCTGTCAAATGCTACCTTAAAGCCATTAAAGATGTCCATCAGACGATCTCCTGAACCACCTGAAGTAAAAATAGTAGTTTGTAAAGCTTTGGAAACTGTAACCGTCACCAGAATTTGAAAATAATCGATTTAGTTTTGATCGACTTACTTGTTTGATCTTCTTCGTTAGATATCTTTGACTAAAAAACCCGTAAGGATTCCATGTTTTGTTGAACAAAAATTGATTTGTTAGGATATACAGCATATATGGCTTTAAATAATCAAGAATCGAAACAAGACAAGAATCGAAAACTAAAAGATTGCGTAAAGCTGGACGCATAAAGGATGAAACTTGACACAATACTATGTTTCTTATGACAGCAGCAGGATATTGGAAAAGAACGCGTTAATGGTGAGGTGAAATCCCTGCATATAAAATTATAATGTGTAAAGACGTATTTGATTTAAATCACGCAAGTGATATGCACTATGAAATGCTGTGACACAGTAAAGGTGGACGAAATATCCTTAATAAGGATTTGTAGAATCGTTTGAAAATAAGACAAAATACACTTCCAATGTCTTAGTTAGGCTTAGTTCAATCAACTGATTGTTTCAAAACAGAATGAGACACACAAACGATTTGGGGAAAAAGAATAGGATGCGAAAGGCTAAATCATTCTTTTTTTTTATTTTAAGAAGCAGATACTCATGTATTAGATGCGTGCGCAATCGATCATCATCCGCTATTCTACTATTCTATGTAAAGAAACAAACTAATGAGAACTAGTGAGAGGGTTGGCGTGATGTATAGGAATCGAGTGGGAATTCTACTAGACACTACTGGAGGAGCTAGATCTTTTTTCGCTCTGTAATAATAATGAAAATGCTACTCATGAGAATGGGAATAAGTTTATGTTGTTATAGAAAGGGAGATGGAATGAGAGCTCCTTTACTTTCCGCTGAAAAGAGTTGAAACCTCGCTTTTCTTCGTGTGAAGAAAAAAAAAGGTATTTTTGTAGCATATCAATGAAATGCGACGCTATTTGTAATTTTGAACATTTTTTTCTGTATTCTTAGTAGAAGGAAAGTTGAGATCATTTATTTTGTGTAATGAAATCCTTTTGCATACAATTTCTTTCCATAGCAAATCGACTGGGTAAATCAGTAGTCAGAATTGATTTACTATGAAAGATCAATCTTAAAAAGAGTAGGATATCTGGTGTATCACATTTTACATGTCTACTTTTTCATTTCAGCGTGGTGAAATATCAAACTTTCAATACCTGATGCATTTAAATTCCCTGGCTGGACGATCGTATAATGACTTGATGCAATATCCCGTATTCCCGTGGATTTTGGCAAACTACGACTCTGAAACAATAGACTTAAATGATCCAGCGAATTTCCGCGATTTGGCTAAGCCAATGGGAGCCCAATCTCAGGAACGGTTGGAACAGTTTCAAAAACGTTATAAAGACTGGGACGATCCTCTTGGTGATACCCCTCCGTATCACTATGGTACCCATTACAGCTCAGCCATGATCATATGTTCGTACTTGGTTCGACTAGAACCGTTCACGCAACATTTTCTACGCCTGCAGGGAGGTCATTTTGATCTGGCTGATAGAATGTTTCACAGTATTAAGGAAGCCTGGGTTTCTGCGTCTAAGCAAAATATGGCCGATGTAAAAGAATTAATTCCTGAATTCTTTTATTTACCCGAATTTTTGGAAAATACTAACAGTTTTGATTTGGGCTCGAAGCAAAATGGGGAGGTGCTAAATCATGTGGTGCTACCACCATGGGCTAAAAATGATCCTCGTGAATTTATCCGGCTTCACCGAGAGGCGCTGGAATGCAACTACGTTAGTCGTCAATTACACCTGGTAAGGCTATTATACGCATGGTATACGGTTAGCATTGTTTGTATGTACGTCTAACATACATTGATCTTGTTTTATAATTCTAGTGGATCGATCTTATTTTCGGATGCAAGCAACAAGGACAGGCATCCATTGACGCGGTGAACGTATTTCATCATCTTTTTTACGAAGGAAATGTCGATATTTACAAGTAAGATCATTTCATATACCTATTGAAAGAAACAAAAATAGCTGTAACAAATGTCAACAATTTTTTTATTAGTATTGAAGATCCACTTCAGAAGAGCGCTGCAATAGGTTTCATCAACAACTTTGGTCAAATTCCGAAACAATTGTTCCGAAAACCACATCCTGCTAAGAGAATGTCGCCGATGAAACAGTTTTCCATGCTAGTGGACGTGAGTCCGCTTATTCCCCCACTATCGCCGATTGGGAGTACACCAACTATAAACTACGAAAAAATATTTTATTATCATCTAAACAATCTCAAACCCACTCAACATCCCATCAAAGGTGAGCAAATATATTTTCCAAATCAATGCGTAAAACTGTGAACAACTTGCTCTTTGGTGTTTAACCTGGAGCTTGGTTGATGAAATAATTGTTTTGCTTTTAAAAAACGTTAAACTAATTGTATTATGTTCAATCTGGTTTCAGAAGTAAAAGGTCCTGTAGGACAAATCATACAACATGAAAAAAATGTGTTGGCAGTCGAACAAAATAAGATTCTTATTCCAAGCGCATATAACCGGTATGTGGCCTGGGGATATGCTGATCATTCGATACGTGTTGGCAGTTACGATTCAGATCGGCCATCGTATGCTTGGGAAAACATCGACCACTCTGGTGAAATTCTCGCCTGCACTTGCCCCAATACTAAAATGTTGATCTTAGCCGGCACTAGTTCTGTACTGTCAGTGTATAATATCGATATAAAGATAAAAAAAATATCTCTCAAACAAACGTTATTTGGGCACACAGATGCCGTAACTGCTCTTTCTTCGAGCAACGCATATAATATAATAATAAGTGGTTCGCGTGATCGTAGTGCAATAATTTGGGATCTCGCACGATTATCTTATGTCCGGCAACTGACCGGACATACGGGAGTTGTGTCTGCCGTCAGTATTAACGAGTTAACGGTAAGTAATACGCATGTTTTTTTGCAAACATCAAGATATTTTTACAATATTACTATTTACCGTGTACTTTTATTTCTACAGGGTGATATAGCTACATGTTCTGGTACTTGGCTGCATATTTGGTCTATCAATGGCCTTCAATTAGCGGCTGTTAATACAAGCATGAGTTGTTCGGATCGAATGCAGCAGATACTTTGTGTAGCATTTTCAAGTATTCGCGAATGGGATGCGAATAATGTAATAATTACTGGTTCAACCGATGGCGTAGTAAGGGTAATTATAAGATAAACAATTAGATAGCATCGAAAATATCAAATTCTACAATTTATTTCCATCCGCAGATGTGGTCAGTAGAATTTGTGTTGCATAAAAAACACAATTCAACAGAGCAACTGTCAGCATTCTTACCTGAACACAAAGACAATAATTTACAATCAGTAAAAGGTATGTATGAAATAATGCCAGAAATTAGCATTAAGATTCCTCGTCCTACTATTTTTATCTATATAACCTAAATTTTCCATCAATTTCCAACTGAATTGATCAATATGCAACTGAAGGTACTAAGAGTCAGTTTTTAATTGTTACATAAATGTGTACTGTTCTCTAGAAATGTGCATGTTCTTTGGTTCCAATTCAAACTTCATATTTTCTCATTTCAGGGAACGTGCAATGGGAGAGAAGATTATGTTTTAGAGTGGAATTGACTATGCACACTGCTTATGATTACAAGGTCAATACAGAACCGGCAAGCATAACTACGCTTGCTATATCCAAAGACCACCGCACAGTTTACGTTGGTAAATGAATCAATTTGCTTTTTTATGAACTTTATTTTGAAAGTTTACTGATTTTCGTGTTGCTTTACCAGGTGATGCAAGAGGTCGGGTGTATGCGTGGTCTGCTACAGATCTTTCCTGTTCTAACAATTGCAGAACCGTTAGTGGAATGGTACCTCAAAACTTCAATAAATGTTCGAGTTTAGATCATTGATAACATAAGAAAGGAATAGATGCGGAGAAGGTCGATAATATCGAGTTAATTAGTGCATACCCACCAAATAGTATTAAATATTAGAAAACACGATTCATTATCGCATTTGTTTTTAGTCTCATAACATGTTGACATAATGTTAATAGAAGAATAAAACTAGGTGTGTTACAGTTAGTATTATCGATTGTATTGACTAGTCTAAAACTATTAAGTTTTCATTTTATTTTTTTCATGTTTTGAGCTTATATTTATTTATCGTTTAAAAAGTTAATTTTATATTGGAAGAGTAGAAAAATATTTTTACAATGTATAACATCTAGAAAAAGATAATAAACAAAGATTTTATAAGAATCGTTAAAAAATACAAAAACGGTGCAAATTATTTCCGAAATAATACTAGATTCACAGTCAATGTAAGTATATATTTAGTGTAAGATTGTTGAATTGAGAAAATGTACATACGCTTTCTTCAATACTAAATTTATTGTTCTACGTTTGGCCATCAATGTGAATAATGGGGCAGCTCGATTTAAACTGCGATCATAAATGTTTTTTTTTTCATAACAATGAAACAATCTAGAACAACACAAAAATGTTGAAAATAGTACATACCGACATAAAACATGATTTGATATTTTGTAAATCCATAGACCGACACTATGCACAGTTTTTGTTTGTTTTCTCGTTTATTTTGGTCAAGGTCTATCTGATGTCATGCATTTGTTGTTTCAATTTTTGTTTTAATTTTGATACTTTAACATTTTTAAAAGCTTTATTTCAAATAGAACTAAACATGCAGTCTACATAAATTTATGTATGTATTTTTATGTTGTACTTTTTTACGTAATTTACAATCTCAAAACAAAATCATGCGTTGATAATTTCATTATGTGCTTTATCAACGCGATTAATTTAACTTTGTATAAGCACCTGACTCACTGAAGCAATTCTCGTTGAAAGACAAAAAACATCTTTAGTCTTAAGTTTCTATATGTTGTTTTAGATTTGTTGATGGACGCAGTTTATGATTCAAATGAATATTTTAGTAGAAATTGTTTGGATTTTTACCATAAACTCCTTTCTTTTCACAATGTTTTACAAGATTGATGCAAGCTCTTCCGTAAAGCGTAATGAATTAAAGTTAGTAAATTTTTAAAACAATTGAATATAATTTTAAATTGCTTCTTTAGTTATTGCATAGGTGCATAGAATCATTTTATTTTAATTCCATAATATCTATATTTGGAGGCAAATATATATATATATACAACCATATGAGTTATAAGTAAGAAAATCACTATTTTAATACATTTTTGGATTACTTTTTGTGATACTTCAAAATTTAATTTCTTTCTTGGTTGTAATAATGCACGTTTCCCAATGAATGATAAAGACACTTTGGAGTTTTGAAGCAACTAATAAGAGTTATTAAATTGCATGGATTTTGTATTAATAATGCGAAATTACATAATGGTATCACCAACGTAAAATCTGAAAATCCATGTTGTTAAATAACCATGAAATAGTTTATCTGTTACACAAAGAAGGCGCGAACGACTGTTTGGCTCCTGGATGACTCAAAGGTTTGTGTTACCTCAAAGGTTAGCGTTCGACCGGTGAAAGACAAGGAAATTTACTAAAAAGAGTGGTCTTATAGGTGAGTCTTTACGTTTTGCTAGTTAATATGCACTCTACGCACTTTAATACTCGCCGTTCCGATACAAAAAGGTAAAGCTGTTTCACGGATTGAGACCGTTAAAAACTATTTTTCAGTCGGCATTTGCAGTGACACTTTACATTATGTGTCGATATTTTCAGTAACAGCGGCTGCCCTTAGTTTTGGCTTAAAAAAACACTCAGTTTATTTTCTTTTGATTCAAATTTATCATACTTTTATCATAAATTAAAGATATCATCACAACATTAATAATGTAAATATAACACATTAAGTAAATAGAATAAATGAAGAATACTTTGCAAGAAATAGAAAATTCGCTTTTTAGTTGTTGAAGTACATGATGAATTAGTGCTTTAACGATACATTCTAAGCGGGTCAATAGTATACCGTTATTGACCCGAGCGTAGCTTTGGTATTACAGTGCGTAAATCAAGATTTAATAATAAAAAATTCTATTTTTATTAGTTCCACATGGATCAGGAGCTTTCCAAATTTGCTTCATAATGTATAAAAAATGTTTATAAAAAATGGGAAACAAAAGCTTGAAAAAAAATCTATTTAGTACCAAACATAATAAATTAGATTTTTGAGATTTTTTATCGGGAGTTTTTTATTGTAGCTCAAAAAATACTAACTTAAGATTTATTTCATTTTATTTAAAATCAATTTAATTTTTTGTTTTAATTATTAACAGTATTTTTTTAATATGTTTATTTGGCTTTTATAAATACTGCTAAAACAATCACTTAAAGTTTACTGGATCAATATAATTTGTGCCTTTTTGGCAAAAAATTTTGGCTTTGAAGGGCCGTATGTTGGAAGTTGCTATTCAAAACATTCAACAGAAATCGGTAATTTTTTTAATAGTTATGTGATATTGAATGAAGAATATCGGATTTCGAATCAATGACTAAATATGGGACTTATCCCTCGTGCCCCCATTCGCGAGGGTATTGTACTGACAGGTACAGTTTCGTTTCTTTGCCTCAACCAAGCACTTTGAAGAAGAAAAATTCGCAAAACTTTTATGAGAGAATCAAAACAAAGAATGCCAGACACGATGATTATTTTTAGATATTGAGTTAGGTCCAAATACAGCCTCAACCGCTAGTGATTTCTGGCTTTTCCCAACGCGAGCCAAGCTGTAAAACCATTGCATGTTGGCCAAAATGCAATCATAAGTACCATTATTCACTAATAAAGTAAGAAGGAATAGGAAATTCTACACCTCAAGGTTCTACCTTAAGTAGTTTCTGAGAAATTTTAAAGCAACGTTGCAAAAGTGTAAAAAACGATGACATTTCTGTACATTCAGAATTGATGCTCAAAACGGCGTTTTGCAATCTTGTTAAACAATAATATGTACAAATGGCATATGGTTTAAAAGATTAATAAGTTTTTGTTTATTTTTAAGACCATTGATTGATAGTTTGTTTAATTAGTTCACGTGTAACAGTGAACAAATACAAGAAAATAGCAATATTTTCATCATATTTTAGATCATGCTAATATCGAAAAAATCGCTTATTTTACAAACAACAACGGAAAGTTACAGATTTTGCAGATCAACTTCAATGATTTGCATAAAGTAGTGCTTCAAGTAGTACATCAAAAAGTAAAATTGAAAAAGGACTTTTAAATTAAGCAACATTCAGAAAGTGTTTAAATGAAATTGAAAGCATAATTTTCGGATAAACGGAAAAGTGTAACTATGTTCCGTTTTTTACCTTTTTTTAAAAGAAATTAAACCCATTTTATCACTCTGTGTACAATATGTGTTGAAGTAAAAGCTTTCCGGTACAGAGCAAAATGGGGCAGTGGTACATTTTGTCATCTCAATTCACACAGCCATACAAATGCCAGCCATATAACCTCCCTTCCTGTATTACAAAAAATTCTTCATTAATAGAAATGTAGTTTGATTGAGCTAAAATTAATAAAAGATGATGCTTCTTACCCAATATACCGATCGGTACATTCTGCAATTCTGCTCTTGTAGCGAAGACCAAACAGGAGAACCCATAAAAGCTCTTCATCACAAAGTTTCTACAAATATGTTCGAATTTACCAATAACGTCTGATTTAAATGAAATGAGACATGAAAGTCAATTGAAAGCCCATGCTCACTTCATACAAAGAGTTGAGACGTTGTAACACTCTCGGTGAGGACATACATGCAATTAATATGTCATTAATATGTAAAAGACATGCAATTAATATGTTAAAATGCGTCTGTACAAAAATAATTGAACACAAAATAATAGCAAGGTTATGCACCAATTCAGGAAGAGTCCTTTTTTATTTATTGCGTGGAATATATGGTTTCAATAACCTCAAACAGTTGTAAAAAAATCCTACTAGACAATAAATAAGGAGAAAGGGAGCCCAAATACATGTAGTGTTTATAGTGAAGAATTATAAATTAGATATCAGAGAGTGATTATTAAGAACATAGAATGGTGTTTTTTAAAAGAAGTAGTCATATAGATGTAAAATAGAAAAGAAGGGAATAAGTTTGAAACAGAGAGAGATATAGATAAATAAGGAGAATGAGGAAAAACGCAATAAAACAATAAGAGAACGATTTGTTTGAAATTTTGTCAAAGAAACGAGGGAATCGGAAAAGGTTGTATTAAGATGGATGGGCAGGTGAAAGTTTATCAAAACCTAAAGACAACGTTATAAGGTTACAACAACGCATTGCTTTTGCCTACTGCTATGTAGAAGGATTAATATGAAGGATCCAGTATTAATCGCAAAGGATCCAATACGTGGCTCGATAAGGTGGATGAAGAAAAGATCAGGTATGGACAGTGGGTTTTACGTATTACATGGCGCAAAAAAGTGCGAGCAAATTATAAATTGGTAAAGAAGAGAGAATTTGATGTAAAACACATCCTTTATATTATATTGTGTTCACGGAACAGAAGTGTAATAGCTACTAGCAATGAACGAGAGATTTGTTCAAGGAGGAGTTCATAAAAGTATGTTAAGGGCAGGTAAAGCTAATTGTTTAAACTATTCCAAGGGCGAGAGAGAAAGGTGTAGCAAAATGGAAAATGCCAAAAGATTAAGAAAAATAGAATGAAAACAGATACAAATCGAGGAAAATCCAATAAACATATTAATGTTTGTATTACACCAGCATTTGTAAAAAAACTCTTAATGTTCCCTTAAACAACATTGACCCGCATGAATGTAGGCCAATCAGCTAGTAGCAAATATGAAATGAAACGAGGCTCAATTTAAATTTGCTATTCTATCTTTTTTTTAAATTTTGTTATTGTCGTCAAAAATTGTCAAAAATTTCATAATTATTTTTATTAGCTGTTACGATAGCTGCTCATTTGTATCAATTAAATTAATAAGAATTTCAAAAGTTATCAAAAAAGGACTGAAGGCATTGTTGATGGAATAATGGGAGAATCAGCCCATTTGCAGTAAGTTTATTTTAAAATACAGATTAAATAAAATACTTATGATACATCTTGCAGCAAACAGTGCCATTGAACTCATTTATACGTTAAATCAATTTAATTAATATTAACTTTAGATATTATGTTAGAAAATATAGAGGGCTGCGGCGTATCTTAAAATCATCGCAGGCATCAACTTTTAATCACATTGCTCCATCACATCAGATTAGTGTGGAGTTCTCAAACAAACCTGCCTTCTTGAAACACAAAAAAATTACTCAAAATTACAAATGACTTCCAATTTAATTGAAACTTAGCATATATGGTTCTTGCAGCTCAATACGAATTTCAAATTGCTCAATAAAATTATCATACAGTTACACATTTTCTATCAAACAATTATAAACTGATTATCAACATTTTAAACACGCATGCTTCATCATGTACAGTGAAAAGAGTGGTCAAGTTTCAGCACCCTCGAAAAGTGGCATAGTAGAGCCAGATAAGATTACCTCCGCGGAAAATAAAAAAATCGCTAAAACATTATATGAGTAACTTCAGTTTTCTGAAATTTAGCCATATTTTTCTCCTTACTTAAAATATTGAGTTGCGAAGTCATCAACCTTCTCCGGTCTCATGAAGCTCCTGTACAAAAATACAAATTTCCTCCAATGTAGCTCACACTTGACACATACTCTTCATTACTCTACAAAAAGAGTGTCGAAGTTTCAGTTCGCCAGAAGAGAAATGAAAATAGAGAATAAAAAATATGCCCTTTTTGTTAGCATACTGTAGAACATTTAAAATTGATTTAAAATTAGGTACCTAATGTGCTTCGTTTTATATTAAAATGGAAAAAAAGTTGCTGCTCGGTCGGTCGGTGACACACATGCAACAACTCATCTCGGAATATCTAAGAAAACACTCATAATTATAAATTACAATATGAAACTTATTTAGTAATAGCGCTTATTTTATTTAATATTATGGCATGTTACGAGAAGGCATTGTATTGAGATATTGGATATCACATAGTAGTCAAAAAAATAGTACAATTTTTAAGAATAAGGATGAGTTGAGAAAGGTGTACACAGGAGATGGAAAAGGTAAGCTTTTGATATACAATATCAAATAATTTTTTCAACAGCCAGAAAAAAATATAAAAGAAGTTAAATTTAGAAAATAGAGTAGTAAGCACAATTTTAATGTCTATGTCGTTGAAGTTAAGAACGAATTAATAAATGAGATGAAAATGAATTAAACAGTTGATAAAAATTTATATTAAAATATGAATTATGCAATCAGGTATTAAAGGAGAAGCTAGACAGCCACAACTTTAATATTCTTTAAAACGAAAAATATTTGCAAGAATGTAAATGGATTGTATAATACAACTGTGCAGCTATCGATGTTGCTAATTAATTAATTAATTAATTATGTAGTTTCTTACGATTTAACCATAAAACAAGCAAAACAGAAAACGTGATGGTTTTAATTTTGTTTTCGATCATTCTTAGAGAAATGTAAATGATCTTATCACAATACCACTCGCAAGTACGAAGTTCGATACGTTTTTTGTATAATCCTTTGGCAATGCAACGATTTTATCCAGCTTCTGCGATTCGGGATCGCACTGCAAGTGCACTTCTGCAGTTGCGAAAGCTAACAACATCACTGATATTGCTGTTACTGCAACAGTGTCCTCATCAAACTGTGGAAAATCGAAATGAATATAAACATGCTTGCAGCAATAAATATATATATATATATATATATATATATATATATATATATATATATACTTATATATATATATATATATATATATATATATATATATATATATATATATATATATATATATATATATATATATACATACATATATATATGTATATATTGAACGGTATGATGTATTTTTGGTATTTTGAGCGTGTGTATATATTGAACACGGTATGATGTATATTTGGTATTTTGAGGAGCGACAGCTATAAGCCATATTTGATAGGACGGACCGAGCGATTTTAGAAGATCCGACAACTACAGGCCATATATACATATCTATACATATATCCATAAAACAATATCGTACTGAATACACCTGAAAGTTGTGTCTGTCTGAACCGAGTAGGCTTAGGACGAGCTGTTGAAACGGCCATAATATGAACAAAAAAAAAATAAATAAAAGATAAATAACACCTCAATTTCATGTATATGGCGACTGCAATTTGTGGCTGTTATATTTGGTATTTATCTCTTTACTTCTAGATTTATCTACAGTTGATAATATCTACTTTAGATGGATGAATTTTAGTTCAATATTTTCAAGCCGAGAAACGTTTCCGGGACGGATAATTTGCGTCCCACCGGGAGGTCGCATCAAAATCACTCCCTCAAAAACCACAACACCAATTTATGCTGCCAGCAATTTACTGTCGTTGTCTTTTTCTTATGCATAATTTTCCGTAAGCAGTGAACCTATCGGGCTATTGTGCGAGAGCAACATGTCCTCAGAGCAGATAAGTATCACGAGATAAGATTTCCATCGCAAACGAGCCACGAGAGAGGGTGCCACGCTGCGCGAACCGCGTCAAGAGGGTTATGGCATGCGGTGCGACCATTCAAGTATCGAGAGCAATGACGAATATCAATGAAAAACGGCACAAAACGTGTAATGATCTCCCGCTGTCGTTATAATAATTCCATAGAAAAAACACTTGGAACTTACCCATCATCAGCCAATCCTTCCACTCCATTGTGCAAACGGGAGTGAGAAGGAGCGCCTCATCGCCGTCGGCTTGTAATCAGGAACAATTTGTCTGCAGGCGTTTGAACAGGGGAACCGCACTTTTTCACACTGTGCATGGTCTGATTGACGCCAGCGAGTTTTCAATAAAACCGAATATGTTCCTCCAGGCTTTGTTGTTGTTGATTGATCATTAGCAAGATAATTCATATCAAGAAGTCACAGTTGTATGCGAAAGAATCAAGGCAACAAAATATGCATATTTTTAACGCGAGACGTGCTAACTTTCCTGATATTAATTTTACTTTTACTGATTTTGAGATAATGGGCAAATGCTTTGTTTGGTTTGATTGTAACCAACGCTTGGTGTTGTTTTTTTCATTTATTAGACAGTGGCGTAATCAACACTAATATATACAATTTACTTAACACATATCGTCTAATAACTTAGCACAGCGACATTTCGTTTCACATTACATCGGACAACCATTAGCGTAGCTTACGTTCCGAAAGATAGCTGCAGCTGCCGCTGCAGACGTTAGAAAATTGCACGGGTTGGAAGAAACGAAAGCTGACGACACGGAGAGGGCGGGTGATGTCTGACAACATTGAATTCCGGTTCCGGTAACTGGTGCAGTGCTAGCCGTCAGTTCAGGCCGTTGATGGTGCCTTGGAGTAAGAACCCCGGCAGTAACGGAAGCCACATTTATCAAATCTTTTTCCAACGTTGCCTGGTGGCGTAATTGCTCTAGTCGAAGCTGGTTTTGTCGCTTCCATTTTGTTCTGCGTGTGATGAGTTAGTGAATACCCGAAAATAAATTTCATCAATGTATAGGAATCGTGGAGACATATGTAAAAAACGTACTAAATTAGTTCAAATCTTACCGGCGATTTTGATACCATGTTTTAACCTGCGTTTCTGAGAGGTTTAATGCATCTGCTACATCACTTCTATCCGCTACGGACAAGTATTTTTGGCATCTGCAGCAAAATATTGAAATATTGAAAGATATTTAGGAATACATGCTAACAAAGGAGTAAGTTTTCGAACAAAATTTTGTTGACAATAATACCAAAATTATAATCACATAAACTTGCCAAAAATATAATATGCCCCACAAACAACAAAACATTTTAATTAAATTTTAATTTTATAAGATCTATCATTCAATAAAGATTAAAGATAAACAATTAAACTACACAGATACATTATATATATACTTCTTGTTCTTCATTATATATTTCTTTCTTCTATGCGTTTTTAATGTATTCTTGTTTGTTATACGCGTGCTCTGAAACGTGTGATAATCTTTTGCAAAATTTTAAAACTCGTATCGAATGAACTGAAATAAAGTAAAATCCGAATATGCAATTTCTTTCGAGATCGAATTACCTAAACTTGCGTTCCAAATATGCCAACTGAGCATGAGTAAATGCAGTTCTTCGACGGCGAGGTTTCCGACCATTTTTTACAATTATTCCGGGTGTATGCAGATCACGGTCCAACGCCATGTTACAATTAGTATTAGCAACGTGTCCGATGGAAGCGAGTAATGTTCGGCTGACGTTATCCTTTGTTTCATCCACAGTGCTGATGTATGCATTGTATGAACCAATAATCCCAGAATCGGAAGAAGATCTGTCTTCTATATCTACATCACTGTTTTCTTCGTCTTCTGTTTCCGATGTCGTCATCAATCTGTTTGGGAAAGATTGTTCTGTAAAACGAATGCGTATTAGTCCAAGCCTGTTGAGGATATTTTTTACGTTGCACGCAATTTCATCTGAGTGGAAGCCGGTCTAGGTTATTATTTTTCCAATGATGATTATGAGTTTGTGCAAGTATCTTCTTCTTCTTCTTCTTATGTCGTGCAATAACATTTGTACGTCCAAAGCCTGCCCTGATTCGATTACTTGACATTTTCACGTAGCCGGGGATAGCCAGTGTGGTGTATAAAGAGGTTCAGTCGAATTTTGTGGTGTGTTTCGTTCAACTTGTTCTACAAAATTTCACTCCTGCCTGGGACTATCGCCGTTTCTGGTTCTCTGTTTTCCCTATCTCTGGCTCACTAAATCAAATGATGTACTAATTTTATTGCTCCCTGTATCCAATTAATTATTAAATCCATCTATACATTCTACTCCTCGAATCACTCTCAGTAACACTCTCCATTCTGAACAAATTCTTACTGCTCCGATGTGTAACGTTCTATCGCTCAGCCAATCTTGTATATGTATTTCTATGCTTTACTATCAAGTAATACTTCCTCTGTATTCATTCATTTTTCTTCTCTCTTCTTCTCTGTCTCTTTGTTTATGTTTACCACTGATCTGTCTTATCACAACTATCTATTTTACACTCTTTTCTAATATCTTATTCTGAGAAGCATTGAGGGTTGAGATCTGAATATATATAGCTATTACAGTATTAGTACAAGATATGTTCGTCTTAAGAACAATTTTTATCATCTCTTTAGTTTTGCTTTGCTGCACGATTGCAAATATTTTATGGTTAGTAAAAATATCGTTGTATCTCATTAGCAACTCAATTGCTCCTTACATCCATTTTATTTACTTCATTTCTAGCTTGCATATGCAAAATCACATACATTTTCTCACCCATTTACGTAATTTAATAGTCATTCAACCAACTTATATATACAATATATATACAATATATATATATATATATATATATATATATATATATATATATATATATATATATATATATATATATAAATATATATATATATATATATATATATATATATATATATATATATATATATATACAATATATATATATATATATATATATATATATATATATATATATATACTTTTTCTCGATTTTACTCATTGCTACTTTTACTTTACATTATCGCTCTCCATATTTCTCATGAACATTTCTCGGCGGAACATCTATAATCATAGGAATTTTAAAAATTTCACTTCTACAGTTGTTTGCTATCTGTCGTGTGCTTGTTTCTGCATCGTTTTGTTATTTTTCTTTATCCTCTCTTTAAATACGCTCCTTGCCGCATAATCATTTTGTTATTTCATGCACTCTTATTATTTGTTGTGTTTTACTTAACCAGACAAAAAACTAAAACTTATTTCATATCAATACTTTCAATCCTCCTACATTATGAATACATTAAATGCTATGCCCTGAGTCGTGATGGGATGCATGAAGTACAGCATTTAAAAATCCTGCATCTAATCAACTTCCTTCTTACTTTCTCCAACTTTTCCCGATTAAACAATATCATTTAGCAAACACCAGCAATTTCTTTCCCAAAAATTTCTTTTATTTTTCTCATTCTTATAAAAATTACACACAATTTTTTTCCTCTATTGTGT